>NC_069127.1:80500598-81100598 GCF_026914265.1 Mya arenaria
CTAACCCTAACCCTAACCCTAACCCTAACCCTAACCCTAACCCTAACCCTAACCCTAACCCTAACCCTAACCCTAACCCTAACCCTAACCCTAACCCTAACCCTAACCCTAACCCTAACCCTAACCCTAACCCTAACCCTAACCCTAACCCTAACCCTAACCCTAACCCTAACCCTAACCCTAACCCTAACCCTAACCCTAACCCTAACCCTAACCCTAACCCTAACCCTAACCCTAACCCTAACCCTAACCCTAACCCTAACCCTAACCCTAACCCTAACCCTAACCCTAACCCTAACCCTAACCCTAACCCTAACCCTAACCCTAACCCTAACCCTAACCCTAACCCTAACCCTAACCCTAACCCTAACCCTAACCCTAACCCTAACCCTAACCCTAACCCTAACCCTAACCCTAACCCTAACCCTAACCCTAACCCTAACCCTAACCCTAACCCTAACCCTAACCCTAACCCTAACCCTAACCCTAACCCTAACCCTAACCCTAACCCTAACCCTAACCCTAACCCTAACCCTAACCCTAACCCTAACCCTAACCCTAACCCTAACCCTAACCCTAACCCTAACCCTAACCCTAACCCTAACCCTAACCCTAACCCTAACCCTAACCCTAACCCTAACCCTAACCCTAACCCTAACCCTAACCCTAACCCTAACCCTAACCCTAACCCTAACCCTAACCCTAACCCTAACCCTAACCCTAACCCTAACCCTAACCCTAACCCTAACCCTAACCCTAACCCTAACCCTAACCCTAACCCTAACCCTAACCCTAACCCTAACCCTAACCCTAACCCTAACCCTAACCCTAACCCTAACCCTAACCCTAACCCTAACCCTAACCCTAACCCTAACCCTAACCCTAACCCTAACCCTAACCCTAACCCTAACCCTAACCCTAACCCTAACCCTAACCCTAACCCTAACCCTAACCCTAACCCTAACCCTAACCCTAACCCTAACCCTAACCCTAACCCTAACCCTAACCCTAACCCTAACCCTAACCCTAACCCTAACCCTAACCCTAACCCTAACCCTAACCCTAACCCTAACCCTAACCCTAACCCTAACCCTAACCCTAACCCTAACCCTAACCCTAACCCTAACCCTAACCCTAACCCTAACCCTAACCCTAACCCTAACCCTAACCCTAACCCTAACCCTAACCCTAACCCTAACCCTAACCCTAACCCTAACCCTAACCCTAACCCTAACCCTAACCCTAACCCTAACCCTAACCCTAACCCTAACCCTAACCCTAACCCTAACCCTAACCCTAACCCTAACCCTAACCCTAACCCTAACCCTAACCCTAACCCTAACCCTAACCCTAACCCTAACCCTAACCCTAACCCTAACCCTAACCCTAACCCTAACCCTAACCCTAACCCTAACCCTAACCCTAACCCTAACCCTAACCCTAACCCTAACCCTAACCCTAACCCTAACCCTAACCCTAACCCTAACCCTAACCCTAACCCTAACCCTAACCCTAACCCTAACCCTAACCCTAACCCTAACCCTAACCCTAACCCTAACCCTAACCCTAACCCTAACCCTAACCCTAACCCTAACCCTAACCCTAACCCTAACCCTAACCCTAACCCTAACCCTAACCCTAACCCTAACCCTAACCCTAACCCTAACCCTAACCCTAACCCTAACCCTAACCCTAACCCTAACCCTAACCCTAACCCTAACCCTAACCCTAACCCTAACCCTAACCCTAACCCTAACCCTAACCCTAACCCTAACCCTAACCCTAACCCTAACCCTAACCCTAACCCTAACCCTAACCCTAACCCTAACCCTAACCCTAACCCTAACCCTAACCCTAACCCTAACCCTAACCCTAACCCTAACCCTAACCCTAACCCTAACCCTAACCCTAACCCTAACCCTAACCCTAACCCTAACCCTAACCCTAACCCTAACCCTAACCCTAACCCTAACCCTAACCCTAACCCTAACCCTAACCCTAACCCTAACCCTAACCCTAACCCTAACCCTAACCCTAACCCTAACCCTAACCCTAACCCTAACCCTAACCCTAACCCTAACCCTAACCCTAACCCTAACCCTAACCCTAACCCTAACCCTAACCCTAACCCTAACCCTAACCCTAACCCTAACCCTAACCCTAACCCTAACCCTAACCCTAACCCTAACCCTAACCCTAACCCTAACCCTAACCCTAACCCTAACCCTAACCCTAACCCTAACCCTAACCCTAACCCTAACCCTAACCCTAACCCTAACCCTAACCCTAACCCTAACCCTAACCCTAACCCTAACCCTAACCCTAACCCTAACCCTAACCCTAACCCTAACCCTAACCCTAACCCTAACCCTAACCCTAACCCTAACCCTAACCCTAACCCTAACCCTAACCCTAACCCTAACCCTAACCCTAACCCTAACCCTAACCCTAACCCTAACCCTAACCCTAACCCTAACCCTAACCCTAACCCTAACCCTAACCCTAACCCTAACCCTAACCCTAACCCTAACCCTAACCCTAACCCTAACCCTAACCCTAACCCTAACCCTAACCCTAACCCTAACCCTAACCCTAACCCTAACCCTAACCCTAACCCTAACCCTAACCCTAACCCTAACCCTAACCCTAACCCTAACCCTAACCCTAACCCTAACCCTAACCCTAACCCTAACCCTAACCCTAACCCTAACCCTAACCCTAACCCTAACCCTAACCCTAACCCTAACCCTAACCCTAACCCTAACCCTAACCCTAACCCTAACCCTAACCCTAACCCTAACCCTAACCCTAACCCTAACCCTAACCCTAACCCTAACCCTAACCCTAACCCTAACCCTAACCCTAACCCTAACCCTAACCCTAACCCTAACCCTAACCCTAACCCTAACCCTAACCCTAACCCTAACCCTAACCCTAACCCTAACCCTAACCCTAACCCTAACCCTAACCCTAACCCTAACCCTAACCCTAACCCTAACCCTAACCCTAACCCTAACCCTAACCCTAACCCTAACCCTAACCCTAACCCTAACCCTAACCCTAACCCTAACCCTAACCCTAACCCTAACCCTAACCCTAACCCTAACCCTAACCCTAACCCTAACCCTAACCCTAACCCTAACCCTAACCCTAACCCTAACCCTAACCCTAACCCTAACCCTAACCCTAACCCTAACCCTAACCCTAACCCTAACCCTAACCCTAACCCTAACCCTAACCCTAACCCTAACCCTAACCCTAACCCTAACCCTAACCCTAACCCTAACCCTAACCCTAACCCTAACCCTAACCCTAACCCTAACCCTAACCCTAACCCTAACCCTAACCCTAACCCTAACCCTAACCCTAACCCTAACCCTAACCCTAACCCTAACCCTAACCCTAACCCTAACCCTAACCCTAACCCTAACCCTAACCCTAACCCTAACCCTAACCCTAACCCTAACCCTAACCCTAACCCTAACCCTAACCCTAACCCTAACCCTAACCCTAACCCTAACCCTAACCCTAACCCTAACCCTAACCCTAACCCTAACCCTAACCCTAACCCTAACCCTAACCCTAACCCTAACCCTAACCCTAACCCTAACCCTAACCCTAACCCTAACCCTAACCCTAACCCTAACCCTAACCCTAACCCTAACCCTAACCCTAACCCTAACCCTAACCCTAACCCTAACCCTAACCCTAACCCTAACCCTAACCCTAACCCTAACCCTAACCCTAACCCTAACCCTAACCCTAACCCTAACCCTAACCCTAACCCTAACCCTAACCCTAACCCTAACCCTAACCCTAACCCTAACCCTAACCCTAACCCTAACCCTAACCCTAACCCTAACCCTAACCCTAACCCTAACCCTAACCCTAACCCTAACCCTAACCCTAACCCTAACCCTAACCCTAACCCTAACCCTAACCCTAACCCTAACCCTAACCCTAACCCTAACCCTAACCCTAACCCTAACCCTAACCCTAACCCTAACCCTAACCCTAACCCTAACCCTAACCCTAACCCTAACCCTAACCCTAACCCTAACCCTAACCCTAACCCTAACCCTAACCCTAACCCTAACCCTAACCCTAACCCTAACCCTAACCCTAACCCTAACCCTAACCCTAACCCTAACCCTAACCCTAACCCTAACCCTAACCCTAACCCTAACCCTAACCCTAACCCTAACCCTAACCCTAACCCTAACCCTAACCCTAACCCTAACCCTAACCCTAACCCTAACCCTAACCCTAACCCTAACCCTAACCCTAACCCTAACCCTAACCCTAACCCTAACCCTAACCCTAACCCTAACCCTAACCCTAACCCTAACCCTAACCCTAACCCTAACCCTAACCCTAACCCTAACCCTAACCCTAACCCTAACCCTAACCCTAACCCTAACCCTAACCCTAACCCTAACCCTAACCCTAACCCTAACCCTAACCCTAACCCTAACCCTAACCCTAACCCTAACCCTAACCCTAACCCTAACCCTAACCCTAACCCTAACCCTAACCCTAACCCTAGCCCTAACCCTAACCCTAACCCTAACCCTAACCCTAACCCTAACCCTAACCCTAACCCTAACCCTAACCCTAACCCTAACCCTAACCCTAACCCTAACCCTAACCCTAACCCTAACCCTAACCCTAACCCTAACCCTAACCCTAACCCTAACCCTAACCCTAACCCTAACCCTAACCCTAACCCTAACCCTAACCCTAACCCTAACCCTAACCCTAACCCTAACCCTAACCCTAACCCTAACCCTAACCCTAACCCTAACCCTAACCCTAACCCTAACCCTAACCCTAACCCTAACCCTAACCCTAACCCTAACCCTAACCCTAACCCTAACCCTAACCCTAACCCTAACCCTAACCCTAACCCTAACCCTAACCCTAACCCTAACCCTAACCCTAACCCTAACCCTAACCCTAACCCTAACCCTAACCCTAACCCTAACCCTAACCCTAATTATAGTTCACCACGGGAATATGCAGTCCGAGATTAAAAAATTAATATAAAATTTATTGTTAGGATTTGAGTGATAAAATTCACACATAAGCTGTAGTTAGTGGCCCTCTACCCATAATTATCACAAATTCCCGAAAGGACTAACTTTTTACCGAGATATTCCAAGTCTACTTCGGGACTGCATATTCCCGTTAAAAAGTTAGTCCTTTCTGGCGTTCTGTACGACTATGGCCGTTTTTTTTAGGCTTACATCTTATGTCTAACTATAACAGTTACTATAACAAACATAAAAAAGTTAGGAGAAAGATTTGAAATTTGTCAAAAAATCGGTTGGTCTTGGGATATCCCCACGAACTTACTTGTAGCAACTCAAACCGACTTAAAAGCTCTTACTTTTTTATTCCTTGATGGATATGGAAGGTTTTGGTACCTATGGATGCGGAATGACGAGACCTACAAGACCATGTCACTTTGACCCCTGTAAGGTCAAGGTCAAGGTCAAAATCCAATTTTTTCCATTTTGGGCCACCAACGGGAATATGCAGTCCGGGCATTTTTCGAGGGTTTGGTACTTTTTTTAACAATAATTAATTTTTAAACACATATTTTAAAAGAATTTAACGTTTTCTATCCATATATATGAAAAATATTTCAAAAAAATAAAAAATAAAAAAGTTATTCGAATTTTAAAAAAACACACTATAATTGCAACAATACTTGGGGGTTAAAAATCTTTTTTTTGCAAAGTAATTTAAAAGGTATTATAACAATTACTTCAAGTCTGTACTATTCTGTAGGGATTCTGAAAATTTTACAGTTGAGTCTTTTCATTTAAGACACTTTCCATCCCCCCAAACTTAGGACCTAAATCGTAAGTTTTTCGACTTAGGATGCAAATATTTTTTTTATTTTTATTAGTTAGTGAATAATTTTTTGACATAAAACACACAATTTTATACTAAGTTGAATGATATATATCAAATTAACACAATAAAAAAAAATGTTCATTTTTTTGCTGAATATCCGAAATCCGAATTTTCCAGTGATTCAGTACACATTTCGGATAAAAGAGCACAGTTTTTTTATTTCTTGAAATTTTAGCTCACAACCCCCATTTGTTTTGTTCATATATGAAAGCTGGATTTAAAAATATAAACAATAATTCAGTGCGTTATTATATCGTTGCAAACCGGTTGTTCAAAGTCATGATTTTACATAGGGTTGGGGTAAATAATTAGAAAAAATCATTATATTTTTTTAATTCCGCATTTATTTTAATATAACTTCACATGATCGTAGACTCTGATGATTTAAACCACATTAACATAAAAAAGTTATGCTGAAATATAATTTTTATGCAAAACATAGGGGTAAAATGGTGCTATATTTATGTCAGTATACATTTCTGGTGGGGTATTTGGATCATTGATTAAAAAAATTTGGGACGGAATTAAGAAAAGTCTATACTTAAAAATACTTGCAACATATCATTCTTTAAAATTAAATAAAGTTCATTGCTCAACTCGAAAAATAAATTAGGTTTTAATAGTGGTACTTGTTAACGTCTTTACTATATATTACTATAGGGGAAAAGTACAAAGTTAAAATACTCGTTTAAAAATAAATATTAGTAAATTAAATTTAGAATGTAGGGATATATAATGTATCTGAATTCAAATAAATACTCGCATTCATGATTTAACCATTGGAAATGTATGTTTTCTGTATCTGGGTTATGACATAGTTAGGTTACTGAAAACGGGAATATGCAGTCCGACAATAAAATCCGTTTTATGACTACATCTGTCATTAAGTCTTTTATTTTCCACCGTTTACATGTTAATTCTATCTCTAAATATATTTATACAAGTTTCTATGTACGTAAAATATGGATTTTATGAAGAAAATTAAGTTTTATTCTCGGACTGCACATTCCCGATTTCAGTACCCAAAGTATAACACTTGGCGCGAAAACGAAAAACATTGTTTTTTGTCCAATTCTAATGATTTTGAAGTAAAACAACTATGGAAGGTTATAGAATATAATTTATTTCTTACTACTACGAACTATTATAGGTCGAAATGACCACAACCTGGCCAGAATATTGGTAAAAACACCAGCAGGTGCGCGAACTAAAAATAGACTTGGCGCCAACTGAAAAAACGTTGTTTTAAGCTTAAATACTCAACATAAGGCTAATGAAAGTATATCAATATCTTAATTATTGCACACTCATTCAATTACATATTAAATATCACATTAAAAACGGTCATAAATAGTGATTTCCTTCGCCGTTACTCTATGTATATATTGAAATACTTAGGGTAATGAAATCGGGAATATGCAGTCCCACACTTAAACAGTAATAAAACCCCTAACAAGGTATTTTTTAATCATATTGATACAAATACATACATATCTAATTGATTTACGTATTGTTTAACAAATGTAGCCATGAGAAACGGCCCTAAATAGCATAAAATTGATTTTCTTTACGGGACTGCATATTCCCATTCTTGAAACCCTAACTATTTCAATATAGACATAGAGTAAAAAAATCTACTTTGTTTAAGACCTCAAAATCTTTAAAAATAAGCATCTGCCATATGTTTTAATACATTTAAATGGTATTTCCTACTGGTTACAACATAATAATAAGCCGGAAATATTTTTAACTCTGTAAAACTATGAAGATTTATTAAATTTCCTTCAAATTGGTACATCTAAGCACTTATTTTTTTTTATTACTTTGTTAAACAATGTCCAATCTGGTTAAAACTTGGAAATAACCTTCATTGGGACTAGTTCTTACTATAAGTAACCAAGAAAATAACTTGGATAAGTTTCAAATAATTTTTATCTTTGAATTACAATGACAATATATGAATTTTTCATCAAACCGGTACATCTTAACACTTAAAAAAAATCCTAACTCTGTTAAATTATGTCCAATCTTATTGAAACTTGGAAATAACCTTCATTGGAACTAGTTCTTACTATATATAACACAGAGAGAAACTTGGATAAGTTTCAAATAATTTTTATCTTTGAATTACAATGACAATATATTCATTTTTCATCAAACCGGTATATCTTAACACTTAAAAAAAATCCTAACTTTGTTAAATAATGTCCAATCTGCTTGAAACTTGGAAATAACCTTCATTGGAACTAGTTCTTACTATTAGTAACACTGAAAATAACTTGGATAAGTTTCAAATAATTTTTATCTTTGAATTACAATGACAATATATGCATTTTTCATCAAGCCGGTACATCTTAACACTTAAAAAAAATCCTAACTTTGTTAAATTATGTCCAATCTTGTTGAAACTTGGAAATAACCTTCATTGGAACTAGTTCTTACTATAAATAACACAGAGAGTAACTTGTATAAGTTTCAAATAATTTTTTTCTTTCAATTACTATGACAATATGTGCATTTTTCATCAAGCCGGTACATCTTAACACTTAAAAAAAAATCCTAACTTTGTTAAATTATGTCCAAACTGGTTGAAACTTGGAAATAGTCTTCATTGGATGTAGTTCTTACTATTAGTAACTCTTAAAATAACTTGGATAAGTTTTAAATATTTTTTTTCTTTGAATTTCTATGAAAACTTATGAATTTTAAATCAAACCGGTATATTTTAACACTTAAAAAATATCCTAACTTTGTTAAACTATATCCAATCTGGTTAAAACTTGGAATAAATGTTCATTGGAACTACTGCTTACTAGTTATAACACATTCAATGACAAGAATAAGGTTAAAATATTTTTTATCTCTCAATTACTATGAAGTTCTATGAATTTTTCATCAAACCGGTACATCTTACCACTTCATTTGTTTTATAACTTTATTAAAACATGACTAATCTTGTTAAAACTTGGAATAAATGTTGATTGGGACTAGTGCTTACCAGTTATAACACATTGAATGACAGAGATAAGTCTGAAATACTTTTTAACAGTCAAATACTATGAAGATGTATCAAATTTGCATAAAACCAACAAATATTCAATGACCAATTTAGACTTTGAAGACATGCCTATAAGTATGCCTTTGACATTGCTGACAGATATAGCATTCCTCTGCACAGAAATACAGGTTGCATTGAATATTCAATGTCATTTCAGGAATTATTACAGGTTTATTTTTTTTTACTATATGTCTATATTGAAATACTTGGGGTAATGAAATCGGGAATATGCAGTCCGACACTTAAACAGTAATAAAACCCCTAAACAGTTATTTTTTTAATGGTATTGATACAAATACATACATATCTAATTGATTTAAATATTATAAATCAAATACAGCCATGAGAAACAGCCCTATTTAGCATAAAATTGATTTTCTTTGCCGGACTGCATATTCCCACTTTTGCAACCCTAACTATTTCAATATAGACATAGAGTAAAAAATATCTCCTCTGTATGAGACCTTATAAGACTTAAAATAGAGCCTAAAATCAAATTATCATTCACGTACAGACGGACGAACAGTCGTATAATATTTTCAGTACTTGCGTTGTCTTTGGAATGTTAATATCTAATAAAACGGTAAGTTTAAATAGTATAACTAAACGAATAAGAAATTAATAAGGACTACTATAATATAAATGTTTTGTAAGGCTTAAAAATAACCCTAAAGTCGTATTATCGTTCACGTACAGACTGACGAACAGTCGTATAATGTTTCAATACTCTCATTGTCTTTGGAATGTAAATACCTAATTAAACGGTAATTTTCAATAGTATAACTAAACGAATAAGAAAATTATAAGCACTTTACCATAATATGAATGTTTCGTAAGGCTGAAAAATAGCCCTAAAGTCTTATTATCGTTCACGTACAGACAGACGAACAGTCTTATAATATTTTCAATACTTGCATTGTCTTTGGAATGTAAATATCTAATAAAACGGTAAGTTTCAATATTATAACATGACGAATAAGAAAATTATAAGCACTTTACAATAATATGAATGTTTTGTAAGGCTTAAAAATAACGCATAAAGTCGTATTATCGTTCACGTACAGACAGACGAACAATCGTATAATGTTTTAATACTCACATTGTCTTCAGAATGTAAATACCTAATAAAATGGTAAGTTTTGATATTATATCTCGACTAATAATAAAATAATAAGCACTTTACCACGATATAAACGTTTTAAAATCGCATTTTGACATATTGTCGTTTACGTACACACGGACGAACAGTTTGATAATTTTTTCAATGCTTTTATCGTCTTAAGAATATAAATATCTATTAAACTGGTGAGTTTCAATATTATAACTTGATGAATAAGAAATTATTAAGCACTTTAACATAATATTAATGTTTTATAAGGCTTAAACACGCTATTATAGCCATATTATCGTTTACGTACACACGGACGAACAGCCGTATAATGTTTTCAATGCTTCGTTTGTCTTTAGAATATAAATGTCTATTAAACTGGTAAGTTTCAATATTATAACTTGACCAATAAGAAATAAATAAGCACTTTACCATGATATTAATGTTTTGTAAGGCTTAAACACGCTATTATAGCCATATTATCGTTTACGTACACACGGACGAAAAGCCGTATAATGTTTTCATTGCTTCGTTTGTCTTTAGAATATAAATATCTATTAAACTGGTAAGTTTCAATATTATAACTGGACGAATAAGAAATAAATAAGCACTTTACCGTGATATTAATGCTTTTTAAGGCTTACAATAGCGCCTATAGTCGAAATATCGTTCACGTACGGACGGACGAACAGTCTGATATTTTTTAAACGCTTGTACGGTCTTCAGAATACAAATATCTATCAAGTAGCAAAGTTTTAATGCTAACCCTCGATGAATAAGAAATAAATAAGCACTTTACCATGATATTAATGTTTTTTAAGGCTTAAAATAGCGCCTATAGTCGAAATATCGTTCACGTACGGACGGACAAACAGTCTGATATTTTTTTTAAACGCTTGTACGGTCTTCAGAATACAAATATCTATCAAGTAGCAAAGTTTTAATGCTAACCCTCGATGAATAAGAAATAATTAAGCACTTTACCATGATATTGATGCTTTTTAAGGCTTAAAATAGCGACTATAGTCGAAATATCGTTCACGTACGGACGGACAAACAGTCTGATAATTTTTTAAACGCTTGTACGGTCTTCAGAATACAAATATCTATCAAGTAGCAAAGTTTTAATGCTAACCCTCGATGAATAAGAAATAATTAAGCACTTTACCATGATATTGATGCTTTTTAAGGCTTAAAATCGCGACTATAGTCGAAATATCGTTCACGTACGGACGGACAAACAGTCTGATAATTTTTTAAACGCTTGTACGGTCTTCAGAATACAAATATCTATCAAGTAGCAAAGTTTTAATGCTAACCCTCGATGAATAAGAAATACATAAGCACTTTACCATGAGATTAATGTTTTTTAAGGCTTAAAATAGCGCCTATAGTCGAAATATCGTTCACGTACGGACGGACGAACAGTCTGATAATTTTTTTAACGCTTGTACGGTCTTCAGAATACAAATATCTATAAAGTAGCAAAGTTTTAATGCTAACCCTCGATGAATAAGAAATAAATAAGCACTTTACCATGAGATTAATGTTGTTTTTAGGCTTAAAATAGCGCCTATAGTCGAAATATCGTTCACGTACGGACGGACGAACAGTCTGATATTTTTTTAAATGCTTGTACTGTCTTCAGAATACAAATATCTATAAAGTAGCAAAGTTTTAATGTTAACCCTCGATGAATAAGAAAGATATAATACCTTACTATTATATACCCCCTTATATATATATGTGATATAAATAGTATAAATAAAAAAAATGAAAATCTTTGGTCAAAAGCACATTTTTCTAACAAAATGTTATAGAAAATAACTTAAATAATATTTAGTATTAATGCAAAGTACAAAGAACCTTAATTTAATGCTTTTATTTCGTGTTTTTGCATCTGAAATACTTAGGGTTTGGGTTTCGGGAAAATGCAGTCCGACTTTGGGGTTAAAAAAAATAAATTTTTAAATGATATAGAATAATAAAAATAATACATATAATACACATAATTATGACGAATTCATAGATGTAAACCGTTTTTTGATATCTTTAAAACAAAAAACTATAACAACTTATTTCAAGAAAAACGGGAATATGCAGTCTAACAATTTTTTTGGGGTTATTAAATTTTGACGTAGAAAATGTTAATTAACGTCATTTAAAAAAGCCATAAACGTCAACAATAAACGTCTATTCAGATTACGTTAATGTTTATAAATAAAAAAATGACACACCGAATACCGCTGACCATATATATGCTGTTCATTTTTTATCTAATTAAAACTAAGGGAATATTTTTTGTCAAAACGGTGGACAATAATATATTACGTAATATGTGACGTTTTTGACGTAATATATACATAAATAACAAAGATATTAAGAAATTACTACCCGGACTGCATATTCCCGTCTCGGACTGCATATTCCCGTCTCGGACTGCATATTCCCGTCTCCGGACTGCATATTCCCGTTTTTCGGACTGCATATTCCCGTTTTGACGGGAATATGCAGTCCGAGACTGCATATTCCCGTACAAAACTATAACCCTAACCCTAACCCTAACCCTAACCCTAACCCTAACCCTAACCCTAACCCTAACCCTAACCCTAACCCTAACCCTAACCCTAACCCTAATTATAGTTCACCACGGGAATATGCAGTCCGAGATTAAAAAATTAATATAAAATTTATTGTTAGGATTTGAGTGATAAAATTCACACATAAGCTGTAGTTAGTGGCCCTCTACCCATAATTATCACAAATTCCCGAAAGGACTAACTTTTTACCGAGATATTCCAAGTCTACTTCGGGACTGCATATTCCCGTTAAAAAGTTAGTCCTTTCTGGCGTTCTGTACGACTATGGCCGTTTTTTTTAGGCTTACATCTTATGTCTAACTATAACAGTTACTATAACAAACATAAAAAAGTTAGGAGAAAGATTTGAAATTTGTCAAAAAATCGGTTGGTCTTGGGATATCCCCACGAACTTACTTGTAGCAACTCAAACCGACTTAAAAGCTCTTACTTTTTTATTCCTTGATGGATATGGAAGGTTTTGGTACCTATGGATGCGGAATGACGAGACCTACAAGACCATGTCACTTTCACCCCTGTAAGGTCAAGGTCAAGGTCAAAATCCATTTTTTTCCATTTTGGACCACCAACGGGAATATGCAGTCCGGGCATTTTTCGAGGGTTTGGTACTTTTTTTAACAATAATTAATTTTTAAACACATATTTTAAAAGAATTTAACGTTTTCTATCCATATATATGAAAAATATTTCAAAAAAATAAAAAATAAAAAAGTTATTCGAATTTTAAAAAAACACACTATAATTGCAACAATACTTGGGGGTTAAAAATCTTTTTTTTGCAAAGTAATTTAAAAGATATTATAACAATTACTTCAAGTCTGTACTATTCTGTAGGGATTCTGAAAATTTTACAGTTGAGTCTTTTCATTTAAGACACTTTCCATCCCCCCAAACTTAGGACCTAAATCGTAAGTTTTTCGACTTAGGATGCAAATATTTTTTTTATTTTTATTAGTTAGTGAATAATTTTTATACATAAAACACACATTTTTATACTAAGTTGAATGATATATATCAAATTAACACAATAAAAAAAATGTTCATTTTTTTGCTGAATATCCGAAATCCGAATTTTCCAGTGATTCAGTACACATTTCGGATAAAAGAGCACAGTTTTTTTATTTCTTGAAATTTTAGCTCACAACCCCCATTTGTTTTGTTCATATATGAAAGCTGGATTTAAAAATATAAACAATAATTCAGTACGTTATTATATCGTTGCAAACCGGTTGTTCAAAGTCATGATTTTACATAGGGTTGGGGTAAATAATTAGAAAAAATCATTATATTTTTTTTATTTCCGCATTTATTTTAATATTACTTCACATGATCGTAGATACTGATGATTTAAACCACATTAACATAAAAAAGTTATGCTGAAATATAATTTTTATGCAAAACATAGGGGTAAAATGGTGCTATATTTATGTCAATATACATTTCTGGTGGGGTATTTGGATCATTGATTAAAAAAATTTGGGACGGAATTAAGAAAAGTCTATACTTAAAAATACTTGCAACATATCATTCTTTAAAATTAAATAAAGTTCATTGCTCAACTCGAAAAATAAATTAGGTTTTAATAGTGGTACTTGTTAACGTCTTTACTATATATTACTATAGGGGAAAAGTACAAAGTTAAAATACTCGTTTAAAAATAAATATTAGTAAATTAAATTTAGAATGTAGGGATATATAATGTATCTGAATTCAAATAAATACTCGCATTCATGATTTAACCATTGGAAATGTATTTTTTCTGTATCTGGGTTATGACATAGTTAGGTTACTGAAAACGGGAATATGCAGTCCGACAATAAAATCCGTTTTATTACTACATCTGTCATTAAATCTTATATTTTCCACCGTTTACATGTTAATTCTATCTCTAAATATATTTATACAAGTTTCTATGTACGTAAAATATGGAATTTATGAAGAAAATTAAGTTTTATTCTCGGACTGCATATTCCCGATTTCAGTACCCAAAGTATAACACTTGGCGCGAAAACGAAAAACATTGTTTTTTGTCCAATTTTAATGATTTTGAAGTAAAACAACTATGGAAGGTTATAGAATATAATTTATTTCTTACTACTACGAACTATTATAGGTCGAAATGACCACAATCTGGCCAGAATATTGGTAAAAACACCAGCAGGTGCGCGAACTAAAAATAGACTTGGCGCCAACTGAAAAAACGTTGTTTTAAGCTTAAATACTCAACATAAGGCTAATGAAAGTATATCAATATCTTAATTATTGCACACTCATTCAATTACATATTAAATATCACATTAAAAACGATCATAAATAGTGATTTCCTTCGCCGTTACTCTATGTATATATTGAAATACTTAGGGTAATGAAATCGGGAATATGCAGTCCCACACTTTAACAGTAATAAAACCCCTAACAAGGTATTTTTTAATCATATTGATACAAATACATACATATCTAATTGATTTACGTATTGTATAACAAATGTATCCATGAGAAACGGCCCTAAATAGCATAAAATTGATTTTCTTTACCGGACTGCATATTCCAATTCTTGAAACCCTAACTATTTCAATATAGACATAGAGTAAAAAAAAATCTACTTTGTTTAAGACCTCAAAATCTTTAAAAATAAGCATCTGCCATATGTTTTGATACATTTAAATTGTTTTTCCTACTGGTAACAACATAATAATAAGCCGGAAATATTTACTCTGTAAAACTATGAAGATTTATTAATTTTCCTTCAAATTGGTACATCTTTTTTATTACTTTGTTAAACAATGTCCAATCTGGTTAAAACTTGGAAATAACCTTCATTGGGACTAGTTCTTACTATAAGTAACCCAGAAAATAACTTGGATAAGTTTCAAATAATTTTTATCTTTGAATTACAATGACAATATATCAATTTTTCATCGAGCCGGTACATCTTAACACTTAAAAAAAATCCTAACTTTGTTAAATAATGTCCAATCTTGTTGAAACTTGGAAATAACCTTCATTGGAACTAGTTCTTACTATTAGTAACACTGAAAATAACTTGGATAAGTTTCAAATAATTTTTATCTTTGAATTACAATGACACTATATCAATTTTTCATCGAGCCAGTACATCTTAACACTTGAAAAAAATCCTAACTCTGTTAAATTATGTCCAATCTTATTGAAACTTGGAAATAGTCTTGATTGGATGTAGATCTTACTATTAGTAACACTGAAAATAACTTGGATAAGTTTCAAATAATTTTTATCTTTGAATTACAATGACAATATATGCATTTTTCATCAAGCCGGTACATCTTAACACTTAAAAAAAATCCTAACTTTGTTAAATAATGTCCAATCTTGTTGAAACTTGGAAATAACCTTCATTGGAACTAGTTCTTACTATTAGTAACACTGAAAATAACTTGGATAAGATTCAAATAATTTTTATCTTTGAATTACAATGACAATATATGCATTTTTCATCAAGCCGGTACATCTTAACACTTAAAAGAAATCCTAACTTTGTTAAATTATGTCCAATCTTGTTGAAACTTGGAAATAACCTTCATTGGAACTAGTTCTTACTATAAATAACACAGAGAGTAACTTGTATAAGTTTCAAATAATTTTTATCATTGAATTACTATGACAATATATGCATTTTTCCTCAAGCAGGTACATCTTAACACTTAAAAAAAAATCCTAACTTTGTTAAATTATGTCCAATCTGATTGAAACTTGGAAATAGTCTTGATTGGATGTAGTTCTTACTATTAGTAACTCTTAAAATAACTTGGATAAGTTTTAAATATTTTTTTTCTTTGAATTTCTATGAAAACTTATGAATTTTAAATCAAACCGGTATATTTTAACACTTAAAAAATATCCTAACTTTGTTAAACTATATCCAATCTGGGTAAAACTTGGAATAAATGTTCATTGGAACTACTGCTTACTAGTTATAACACATTCAATGACAAGGATAAGGTTAAAATAGTTTTTATCTCTCAATTACTATGAAGTTATATGAATTTTTCATCAAACCGGTACATCTTACCACTTCATTTGATTTATATCTTTATCAAAACATGACTAATCATGTTAAAACTTGGAATAAATGTTGATTGGGACTAGTGCTTACCAGTTATAACACATTGAATGACAGAGATAAGTCTGAAATACTTTTTAACAGTCAAATACTATGAAGATGTATCAAATTTTCATAAAACCAACAAATATTAAATGACCAATTTAGACTTTGAAGACATGCCTATAAGTATGCCTTTGACATTGCTGACAGATATAGCATTCCTCTGCACAGAAATACAGGTTGCATTGAATATTCAATGTCATTTCAGGAATTATTACAGGTTTATTTTTTTTTACTATATGTCTATATTGAAATACTTGGGGTAATGAAATCGGGAATATGCAGTCCCACACTTAAACAGTAATAAAACACCTAAACAGTTATTTTTTTAATGGTATTGATACAAATACATACATATCTAATTGATTTACATATTATAAATCAAATACAGCCATGAGAAACAGCCCTATATAGCATAAAATTGATTTTCTTTGCCGGACTGCATATTCCCACTTTTGCAACCCTAACTATTTCAATATAGACATAGAGTAAAAAAAAATCTCCTCTGTATGAGACCTTATAAGACTTAAAATAGAGCCTAAAATCAAATTATCATTCACGTACAGACGGACGAACAGTCGTATAATATTTTCAATACTTGCATTGTCTTTGGAATGTTAATATCTAATAAAACGATAAGTTTAAATAGTATAACTAAACGAATAAGAAATTAATAAGGACTACTATAATATAAATGTTTTGTAAGGCTTAAAAATAACGCATAAAGTCGTATTATCGTTCACGTACAGACAGACGAACAGTCGTATAATGTTTCAATACTCTCATTGTCTTTGGAATGTAAATACCTAATTAAACGGTAATTTTCAATAGTATAACTAAACGAATAAGAAAATTATAAGCACTTTACCATAATATGAATGTTTCGTAAGGCTGAAAAATAGCCCTAAAGTCGTATTATCGTTCACGTACAGACAGACAAACAGTCTTATAATATTTTCAATACTTGCATTGTCTTTGGAATGTAAATATCTAATAAAACGGTAAGTTTCAATATTATAACATGACGAATAAGAAAATTATAAGCACTTTACCATAATATGAATGTTTTGTAAGGCTTAAAAATAACGCCTAAAGTCCTATTATCGTTCACGTACAGACAGACGAACAGTCGTATAATGTTTCAATACTTTCATTGTCTTTGGAATGCAAATACCTAATTAAACGGTAATTTTAAATATTATAACTAAACGAATAAGAAAATTATAAGCACTTTACCATAATACGAATGTTTTGTAAGGCTGAAAAATAGCCCTAAAGTCGTATTCTCGTTCACGTACAGACAGACAAACAGTCGTATAATGTTTTCAATGCTTCGTTTGTCTTTAGAATATAAATATCTATTAAACTGGTAAGTTTCAATATTATAACTTGACCAATAAGAAATAAATAAGCACTTTACCATGATATTAATGTTTTGTAAGGCTTAAACACGCTATTATAGCCATATTATCGTTTACGTACACACGGACGAACAGCCGTATAATGTTTTCAATGCTTCGTTTGTCTTTAGAATATAAATATCTATTAAACTTGTAAGTTTCAATATTATAACTTGACCAATAAGAAATAAATAAGCACTTTACCATGATATTAATGTTT
This sequence comes from Mya arenaria, assembly GCF_026914265.1. NCBI lineage: Eukaryota > Metazoa > Mollusca > Bivalvia > Myida > Myidae > Mya > Mya arenaria. The sequence goes on from NC_069127.1 coordinate 80,519,048, forward strand.
TTTAAGGCTTAAAATAGCGCCTATAGTCGAAATATCGTTCACGTACGGACGGACGAACAGTCTGATAATTTTTTAAACGCTTGTACGGTCTTCAGAATACAAATATCTATCAAGTAGCAAAGTTTTAATGCTAACCCTCGATGAATAAGAAATAAATAAGCATTTTACCATGATATTAATGTTTTTTTAAGGCTTAAAAATGCGCCTATAGTCGAAATATCGTTCACGTACGGACGGACAAACAGTCTGATAATTTTTTAAACGCTTGTACGGTCTTCAGAATACAAATAACTATCAATTAGCAAAGTTTTAATGCTAACCCTTGATGAATAAGAAATAAATAAGCACTTTACCATGATATTAATGCTTTTTAAGGCTTAAAATAACGCCTATAGTCGAAATATCGTTCACGTACGGACGGACGAACAGTCTGATAATTTTTTAAACGCTTGCACGGTCTTCAGAATACAAATATCTATTAAGTAGCAAAGTTTTAATGCTAACCCTCGATCAATAAGAAATAAATAAGCACTTTACCATGAGATTAATGTATTTTAAGGCTTAAAAATGCGCCTGTAGTCGAAATATCGTTCACGTACGGACGGACGAACATTCTGATAATTTTTTAAACGCTTGTTCGGTCTTCAGAATACAAATATCTATAAAGTAGCAAAGTTTTAATGCTAACCCTCGATGAATAAGAAATAAATAAGCACTTTACCATGAGATTAATGTTTTTTTAGGCTTAAAATAGCGCCTATAGTCGAAATATCGTTCACGTACGGACGGACGAACAGTCTGATATTTTTTTAAACGCTTGTACTGTCTTCAGAATACAAATATCTATAAAGTAGCAAAGTTTTAATGTTAACCCTCGATGATTAAGAAAGATATAATACCTTACTATTATATACCCCCTTATATATATATGTGATATAAATAGTATAAATAAAAAAAATGAAAATCTTTGGTCAAAAGCACATTTTTCTAACAAAATGTTATAGAATATAACTTAAATAATATTTAGTATTAATGCAAAGTACAAAGAACCTAAATTTAATGCTTTTATTTCGTGTTTTTGCATCTGAAATACTTAGGGTTTGGGTTTCGGGAAAATGCAGTCCGACTTTGGGGTTAAAAAAAATAATTTTTTAAATGATATAGAATAATAAAAATAATACATATAATACACATAATTATGACGAATTCATAGATGTAAACCGTTTTTTGATATCTTTAAAACAAAAAACTATAACAACTTATTTCAAGAAAAACGGGAATATGCAGTCTAACAATTTTTTTGGGGTTATTAAATTTTGACGTAGAAAATGTTAATTAACGTCATTTAAAAAAGCCATAAACGTCAACAATAAACGTCTATTCAGATTACGTTAATGTTTATAAATAAAAAAATGACACACCGAATACTGCTGACCATATATATGCTGTTCATTTTTTATCTAATTAAAACTAAGGGAATTTTTTTTGTCAAAACGGTCGACAATAATATATTACGTAATATGTGACGTTTTTGGCGTAATATATACATAAATAACAAAGATATTAAGAAATTACTACCCGGACTGCATATTCCCGTCTCGGACTGCATATTCCCGTCTCGGACTGCATATTCCCGTCTCCGGACTGCATATTCCCGTTTTTCGGACTGCATATTCCCGTTTTGACGGGAATATGCAGTCCGAGACTGCATATTCCCGTACAAAACTATAACCCTAACCCTAACCCTAACCCTAACCCTAACCCTAACCCTAACCCTAACCCTAACCCTAACCCTAACCCTAACCCTAACCCTAACCCTAACCCTAACCCTAACCCTAACCCTAACCCTAATTATAGTTCACCACGGGAATATGCAGTCCGAGATTAAAAAATTAATATAAAATTTATTGTTAGGATTTGAGTGATAAAATTCACACATAAGCTGTAGTTAGTGGCCCTCTACCCATAATTATCACAAATTCCCGAAAGGACTAACTTTTTACCGAGATATTCCAAGTCTACTTCGGGACTGCATATTCCCGTTAAAAAGTTAGTCCTTTCTGGCGTTCTGTACGACTATGGCCGTTTTTTTTAGGCTTACATCTTATGTCTAACTATAACAGTTACTATAACAAACATAAAAAAGTTAGGAGAAAGATTTGAAATTTGTCAAAAAATCGGTTGGTCTTGGGATATCCCCACGAACTTACTTGTAGCAACTCAAACCGACTTAAAAGCTCTTACTTTTTTATTCCTTGATGGATATGGAAGGTTTTGGTACCTATGGATGCGGAATGACGAGACCTACAAGACCATGTCACTTTCACCCCTGTAAGGTCAAGGTCAAGGTCAAAATCCATTTTTTTCCATTTTGGACCACCAACGGGAATATGCAGTCCGGGCATTTTTCGAGGGTTTGGTACTTTTTTTAACAATAATTAATTTTTAAACACATATTTTAAAAGAATTTAACGTTTTCTATCCATATATATGAAAAATATTTCAAAAAAATAAAAAATAAAAAAGTTATTCGAATTTTAAAAAAACACACTATAATTGCAACAATACTTGGGGGTTAAAAATCTTTTTTTTGCAAAGTAATTTAAAAGATATTATAACAATTACTTCAAGTCTGTACTATTCTGTAGGGATTCTGAAAATTTTACAGTTGAGTCTTTTCATTTAAGACACTTTCCATCCCCCCAAACTTAGGACCTAAATCGTAAGTTTTTCGACTTAGGATGCAAATATTTTTTTTATTTTTATTAGTTAGTGAATAATTTTTATACATAAAACACACATTTTTATACTAAGTTGAATGATATATATCAAATTAACACAATAAAAAAAATGTTCATTTTTTTGCTGAATATCCGAAATCCGAATTTTCCAGTGATTCAGTACACATTTCGGATAAAAGAGCACAGTTTTTTTATTTCTTGAAATTTTAGCTCACAACCCCCATTTGTTTTGTTCATATATGAAAGCTGGATTTAAAAATATAAACAATAATTCAGTACGTTATTATATCGTTGCAAACCGGTTGTTCAAAGTCATGATTTTACATAGGGTTGGGGTAAATAATTAGAAAAAATCATTATATTTTTTTTATTTCCGCATTTATTTTAATATTACTTCACATGATCGTAGATACTGATGATTTAAACCACATTAACATAAAAAAGTTATGCTGAAATATAATTTTTATGCAAAACATAGGGGTAAAATGGTGCTATATTTATGTCAATATACATTTCTGGTGGGGTATTTGGATCATTGATTAAAAAAATTTGGGACGGAATTAAGAAAAGTCTATACTTAAAAATACTTGCAACATATCATTCTTTAAAATTAAATAAAGTTCATTGCTCAACTCGAAAAATAAATTAGGTTTTAATAGTGGTACTTGTTAACGTCTTTACTATATATTACTATAGGGGAAAAGTACAAAGTTAAAATACTCGTTTAAAAATAAATATTAGTAAATTAAATTTAGAATGTAGGGATATATAATGTATCTGAATTCAAATAAATACTCGCATTCATGATTTAACCATTGGAAATGTATTTTTTCTGTATCTGGGTTATGACATAGTTAGGTTACTGAAAACGGGAATATGCAGTCCGACAATAAAATCCGTTTTATTACTACATCTGTCATTAAATCTTATATTTTCCACCGTTTACATGTTAATTCTATCTCTAAATATATTTATACAAGTTTCTATGTACGTAAAATATGGAATTTATGAAGAAAATTAAGTTTTATTCTCGGACTGCATATTCCCGATTTCAGTACCCAAAGTATAACACTTGGCGCGAAAACGAAAAACATTGTTTTTTGTCCAATTTTAATGATTTTGAAGTAAAACAACTATGGAAGGTTATAGAATATAATTTATTTCTTACTACTACGAACTATTATAGGTCGAAATGACCACAATCTGGCCAGAATATTGGTAAAAACACCAGCAGGTGCGCGAACTAAAAATAGACTTGGCGCCAACTGAAAAAACGTTGTTTTAAGCTTAAATACTCAACATAAGGCTAATGAAAGTATATCAATATCTTAATTATTGCACACTCATTCAATTACATATTAAATATCACATTAAAAACGATCATAAATAGTGATTTCCTTCGCCGTTACTCTATGTATATATTGAAATACTTAGGGTAATGAAATCGGGAATATGCAGTCCCACACTTTAACAGTAATAAAACCCCTAACAAGGTATTTTTTAATCATATTGATACAAATACATACATATCTAATTGATTTACGTATTGTATAACAAATGTATCCATGAGAAACGGCCCTAAATAGCATAAAATTGATTTTCTTTACCGGACTGCATATTCCAATTCTTGAAACCCTAACTATTTCAATATAGACATAGAGTAAAAAAAAATCTACTTTGTTTAAGACCTCAAAATCTTTAAAAATAAGCATCTGCCATATGTTTTGATACATTTAAATTGTTTTTCCTACTGGTAACAACATAATAATAAGCCGGAAATATTTACTCTGTAAAACTATGAAGATTTATTAATTTTCCTTCAAATTGGTACATCTTTTTTATTACTTTGTTAAACAATGTCCAATCTGGTTAAAACTTGGAAATAACCTTCATTGGGACTAGTTCTTACTATAAGTAACCCAGAAAATAACTTGGATAAGTTTCAAATAATTTTTATCTTTGAATTACAATGACAATATATCAATTTTTCATCGAGCCGGTACATCTTAACACTTAAAAAAAATCCTAACTTTGTTAAATAATGTCCAATCTTGTTGAAACTTGGAAATAACCTTCATTGGAACTAGTTCTTACTATTAGTAACACTGAAAATAACTTGGATAAGTTTCAAATAATTTTTATCTTTGAATTACAATGACACTATATCAATTTTTCATCGAGCCAGTACATCTTAACACTTGAAAAAAAATCCTAACTCTGTTAAATTATGTCCAATCTTATTGAAACTTGGAAATAGTCTTGATTGGATGTAGATCTTACTATTAGTAACACTGAAAATAACTTGGATAAGTTTCAAATAATTTTTATCTTTGAATTACAATGACAATATATGCATTTTTCATCAAGCCGGTACATCTTAACACTTAAAAAAAATCCTAACTTTGTTAAATAATGTCCAATCTTGTTGAAACTTGGAAATAACCTTCATTGGAACTAGTTCTTACTATTAGTAACACTGAAAATAACTTGGATAAGATTCAAATAATTTTTATCTTTGAATTACAATGACAATATATGCATTTTTCATCAAGCCGGTACATCTTAACACTTAAAAGAAATCCTAACTTTGTTAAATTATGTCCAATCTTGTTGAAACTTGGAAATAACCTTCATTGGAACTAGTTCTTACTATAAATAACACAGAGAGTAACTTGTATAAGTTTCAAATAATTTTTATCATTGAATTACTATGACAATATATGCATTTTTCCTCAAGCAGGTACATCTTAACACTTAAAAAAAAATCCTAACTTTGTTAAATTATGTCCAATCTGATTGAAACTTGGAAATAGTCTTGATTGGATGTAGTTCTTACTATTAGTAACTCTTAAAATAACTTGGATAAGTTTTAAATATTTTTTTTCTTTGAATTTCTATGAAAACTTATGAATTTTAAATCAAACCGGTATATTTTAACACTTAAAAAATATCCTAACTTTGTTAAACTATATCCAATCTGGGTAAAACTTGGAATAAATGTTCATTGGAACTACTGCTTACTAGTTATAACACATTCAATGACAAGGATAAGGTTAAAATAGTTTTTATCTCTCAATTACTATGAAGTTATATGAATTTTTCATCAAACCGGTACATCTTACCACTTCATTTGATTTATATCTTTATCAAAACATGACTAATCATGTTAAAACTTGGAATAAATGTTGATTGGGACTAGTGCTTACCAGTTATAACACATTGAATGACAGAGATAAGTCTGAAATACTTTTTAACAGTCAAATACTATGAAGATGTATCAAATTTTCATAAAACCAACAAATATTAAATGACCAATTTAGACTTTGAAGACATGCCTATAAGTATGCCTTTGACATTGCTGACAGATATAGCATTCCTCTGCACAGAAATACAGGTTGCATTGAATATTCAATGTCATTTCAGGAATTATTACAGGTTTATTTTTTTTTACTATATGTCTATATTGAAATACTTGGGGTAATGAAATCGGGAATATGCAGTCCCACACTTAAACAGTAATAAAACACCTAAACAGTTATTTTTTTAATGGTATTGATACAAATACATACATATCTAATTGATTTACATATTATAAATCAAATACAGCCATGAGAAACAGCCCTATATAGCATAAAATTGATTTTCTTTGCCGGACTGCATATTCCCACTTTTGCAACCCTAACTATTTCAATATAGACATAGAGTAAAAAAAAATCTCCTCTGTATGAGACCTTATAAGACTTAAAATAGAGCCTAAAATCAAATTATCATTCACGTACAGACGGACGAACAGTCGTATAATATTTTCAATACTTGCATTGTCTTTGGAATGTTAATATCTAATAAAACGATAAGTTTAAATAGTATAACTAAACGAATAAGAAATTAATAAGGACTACTATAATATAAATGTTTTGTAAGGCTTAAAAATAACGCATAAAGTCGTATTATCGTTCACGTACAGACAGACGAACAGTCGTATAATGTTTCAATACTCTCATTGTCTTTGGAATGTAAATACCTAATTAAACGGTAATTTTCAATAGTATAACTAAACGAATAAGAAAATTATAAGCACTTTACCATAATATGAATGTTTCGTAAGGCTGAAAAATAGCCCTAAAGTCGTATTATCGTTCACGTACAGACAGACAAACAGTCTTATAATATTTTCAATACTTGCATTGTCTTTGGAATGTAAATATCTAATAAAACGGTAAGTTTCAATATTATAACATGACGAATAAGAAAATTATAAGCACTTTACCATAATATGAATGTTTTGTAAGGCTTAAAAATAACGCCTAAAGTCCTATTATCGTTCACGTACAGACAGACGAACAGTCGTATAATGTTTCAATACTTTCATTGTCTTTGGAATGCAAATACCTAATTAAACGGTAATTTTAAATATTATAACTAAACGAATAAGAAAATTATAAGCACTTTACCATAATACGAATGTTTTGTAAGGCTGAAAAATAGCCCTAAAGTCGTATTCTCGTTCACGTACAGACAGACAAACAGTCGTATAATGTTTTCAATGCTTCGTTTGTCTTTAGAATATAAATATCTATTAAACTGGTAAGTTTCAATATTATAACTTGACCAATAAGAAATAAATAAGCACTTTACCATGATATTAATGTTTTGTAAGGCTTAAACACGCTATTATAGCCATATTATCGTTTACGTACACACGGACGAACAGCCGTATAATGTTTTCAATGCTTCGTTTGTCTTTAGAATATAAATATCTATTAAACTTGTAAGTTTCAATATTATAACTTGACCAATAAGAAATAAATAAGCACTTTACCATGATATTAATGTTTTTTAAGGCTTAAAATAGCGCCTATAGTCGAAATATCGTTCACGTACGGACGGACGAACAGTCTGATAATTTTTTAAACGCTTGTACGGTCTTCAGAATACAAATATCTATCAAGTAGCAAAGTTTTAATGCTAACCCTCGATGAATAAGAAATAAATAAGCATTTTACCATGATATTAATGTTTTTTTAAGGCTTAAAAATGCGCCTATAGTCGAAATATCGTTCACGTACGGACGGACAAACAGTCTGATAATTTTTTAAACGCTTGTACGGTCTTCAGAATACAAATAACTATCAATTAGCAAAGTTTTAATGCTAACCCTTGATGAATAAGAAATAAATAAGCACTTTACCATGATATTAATGCTTTTTAAGGCTTAAAATAACGCCTATAGTCGAAATATCGTTCACGTACGGACGGACGAACAGTCTGATAATTTTTTAAACGCTTGCACGGTCTTCAGAATACAAATATCTATTAAGTAGCAAAGTTTTAATGCTAACCCTCGATCAATAAGAAATAAATAAGCACTTTACCATGAGATTAATGTATTTTAAGGCTTAAAAATGCGCCTGTAGTCGAAATATCGTTCACGTACGGACGGACGAACATTCTGATAATTTTTTAAACGCTTGTTCGGTCTTCAGAATACAAATATCTATAAAGTAGCAAAGTTTTAATGCTAACCCTCGATGAATAAGAAATAAATAAGCACTTTACCATGAGATTAATGTTTTTTTAGGCTTAAAATAGCGCCTATAGTCGAAATATCGTTCACGTACGGACGGACGAACAGTCTGATATTTTTTTAAACGCTTGTACTGTCTTCAGAATACAAATATCTATAAAGTAGCAAAGTTTTAATGTTAACCCTCGATGATTAAGAAAGATATAATACCTTACTATTATATACCCCCTTATATATATATGTGATATAAATAGTATAAATAAAAAAAATGAAAATCTTTGGTCAAAAGCACATTTTTCTAACAAAATGTTATAGAATATAACTTAAATAATATTTAGTATTAATGCAAAGTACAAAGAACCTAAATTTAATGCTTTTATTTCGTGTTTTTGCATCTGAAATACTTAGGGTTTGGGTTTCGGGAAAATGCAGTCCGACTTTGGGGTTAAAAAAAATAATTTTTTAAATGATATAGAATAATAAAAATAATACATATAATACACATAATTATGACGAATTCATAGATGTAAACCGTTTTTTGATATCTTTAAAACAAAAAACTATAACAACTTATTTCAAGAAAAACGGGAATATGCAGTCTAACAATTTTTTTGGGGTTATTAAATTTTGACGTAGAAAATGTTAATTAACGTCATTTAAAAAAGCCATAAACGTCAACAATAAACGTCTATTCAGATTACGTTAATGTTTATAAATAAAAAAATGACACACCGAATACTGCTGACCATATATATGCTGTTCATTTTTTATCTAATTAAAACTAAGGGAATTTTTTTTGTCAAAACGGTCGACAATAATATATTACGTAATATGTGACGTTTTTGGCGTAATATATACATAAATAACAAAGATATTAAGAAATTACTACCCGGACTGCATATTCCCGTCTCGGACTGCATATTCCCGTCTCGGACTGCATATTCCCGTCTCCGGACTGCATATTCCCGTTTTTCGGACTGCATATTCCCGTTTTGACGGGAATATGCAGTCCGAGACTGCATATTCCCGTACAAAACTATAACCCTAACCCTAACCCTAACCCTAACCCTAACCCTAACCCTAACCCTAACCCTAACCCTAACCCTAACCCTAACCCTAAGTTATAATATTGAAACTTACCAGTTTAATAGATATTTATATTCTAAAGATAAACGAAGCGTTGAAAAAATTATACAACTGTTCGTCTGTCCGTACTGCACGAAAACAGTCAATATGCGTTTTGTAAGCCTTATAAAACATCTATATTGTGGTAAAGTGCCTATTCTTTTGTTATTAGTTAAGATATAATATTTAAACTCACCAGTTTAATAGATATTGATATTCTAAAGATAATGCAAGTATTAATAATATTATACGACTGTTCGTCTGTCCGTACGTGAGCGAAAATACGACTTTAGGCGCTATTTTAAGCCTTATAAAACGTTTATATCGTGGTAAAGTGCTTATTATTTTCTTATTAGTAAAGATATATTATTTAAACTCACCGTTTTAATAGATATTGATATTCTAAAGATCGTGCAAGCATTTAAAATATTATACGACAGTTCGTCTGTCCGTACGTGAGCGATAATACGACTTTAGGCGCTATTTTAAGCATTATAAAACATTACTATTATATTAAAGTGCTTATTAATTTCTTATTCGTCAAGTTATAATATTGAAACTTACCAGTTTAATAGATATTTATATTCTAAAGATAAACGAAGCGTTGAAAAAATTATACGACTGTTCGTCTGTCCGTACTGCACGAAAACAGTCAATATGCGTTTTGTAAGCCTTATAAAACATCTATATTGTGGTAAAGTGCCTATTCTTTTGTTATAAGTTAAGATATAATATTTAAACTTACCAGTTTAATAGATATTGATATTCTTAAGATAATGCAAGTATTAAAAATATTATACGACTGTTCGTCTGTCCGTACGTGAGCGAAAATACGACTTAAGGCGCTATTTTAAGCCTTGTAAAACGTTTATATTATGGTAAAGTGCTTATTATTTTCTTATTAGTGAAGATATATTATTTAAACTCACAGTTTCAATAGATATTGATATTTTAAAGATCGTGCAAGCATTTAAAATATTATACGACAGTTCGTCTGTCCGTACGTGAGCGATAATACGACTTTAGGCGCTATTTTAAGCCTTATAAAACATTTCTATTATATTAAAGTGCTTATTAATTTCTTATTCGTCAAGTTATAATATTGAAACTTACCAATTTAGTAGATATTTATATTCTAAAGATAAACGAAGCGTTGAAAAAATTATACGACTGTTCGTCTGTCCGTACGTGCACGAAAACCAGTCAATATGCGTTTTGTAAGCCTTATAAAACATCTATATTGTGGTAAAGTGCTTATTATTTTGTTATTAGTTAAGATATAATATTCAAACTCACCAGTTTAATAGATATTTATATTCCAAAGACAATGCAAGTATTGAAAACATTATACGACTGTTCGTCTGTCTGAACGTGAACGATAATATGGCTATGTAGCATGTTTAACCCTTATAAAACATTTATATAATGTTAAAGTGCTTAATAACTTCCTATTCGTCAAGTTATAATATTACCCGCCAGGTCTTTTGGTACACTGAAAAAGAATCTGAAAACCGTTTTTCAATACCTCAAATATTAAAAAAGTTATAATGGTTCGAAGCAAAAGGGCACGTTTTAACACTCAACCTAAAAAAAGATTCCCATCGAACGAAAGCAGATATCGAAAAACGGTTTTCGGATTCTTAATCAGCGCGAAAACTAACCTTTAGAGACAAAGTTTCGTCGTTATTCATTTTTTTTCGCTTAACCCAGGATTTTTCCTGGTGACCTTGGTGAAAATCTGGGTTAAAATTTTGGATTTTAGTATCGTCCGATACTTTGATATATTGTGTAAAATTGCGCGCTGAGCACGAATCTGAAAACCGTTTTTCGATATCCCAATTAATAAAAAAGTTATTAATGTTTAAAGCAAAAGGGCACCTATTTTAGCACCCACCCTAAAAAAAGATTCACACGGAACTGAAGCAGATATCGAAAAACGGTTTTCGGATTTCACTTCAGCAGTAAAACTAACCACTAGACACACACTAACCTTAGCCCCTTGACCCTCTGTTATTTTATTTTTATTTTTTTTTGGCATATATATATGTTTAGGTCGATTTTTTTTATTTCTTTATTAAGACTCTGATTGTTGCAATACGTTTATTATAATGGTTTTCAGGTGTGCTGAAGCCAAATCTGCAATCAGAATTGAGATATCTCAATCCGAACTTAGCCCCTTGACCCTCTGTTTTTTTCATATATATATGTATAGGGTGAACTTTTTTATTTCTTTATTAAGACTTTGATTGTTGCAATACGTTTATTATAAAGGTTTTCAGGTGTGCTGAAGCCAAATCTGCAATCAGAATTGAGATATCTCAATCCGTTTTTGAGTTAGGTCCACTTCCGGTACGAAGGACGCCCCCTTGCGGACCGGAAATGATTTTTTTTTGTATTTTTAGACCAAAAAACATTAACAGTAGAGTGTTTGGTGCATCAACAAGGTGAACATATAAGGAACCAGCGACCCCCTACACGCCTAGAGGTACCCCCACTTCCGATACAATGGATACCACCTGGGAGGGCCGGAAGTGGTTTAATTTGTAGGTTTTGACAGATGCTCTTGGAAAATGGACAGTTTGGTTCACCGCAGACTGACATTAAGAATCAGGAACAAAAAAAGTAAAATTTGCACTTCACAGGGCGAAAATGACAACTTGGGGTTAACCCCCAGACAAAAGCACCTGCTCAAAAATCTTAGAAAATGGTCCCATGTTATCATGCAAAACCTAACAAAACTGCACCCACAAACTTTTACCCCAAAAAAAATGAGTCAGACAAAGTTGGTATCCGGGGTACTTCTCTGCGATAGGGTTAGCTTGCTGAGACCGAAATGGCTGCGTGGACCCTACCTCGCTCGATTTTTGCCAAAGAACACCCCTAAAACCCGGGTTTTTCTTGTTAAGGGGACAGTCAGCTATCAACTGAACGCAAAATGGCACCTGTGAGGCACTTATTTATGAAATGCGGGCTCTCAACCGTAACCCTAGCTAACCCTAGCTCCGAAAACCGCTGTTTTCACCTTTTTTCCACCTATCTTGTGTTTTTTAAAGGGTCTGATAAGTTGAGGACTTATTGTTTTCGTGTCGCGCTAACCTCACCCTTAAACTAACACCAAAGTGGGTCTTCTGAGCGGATTTTATATGAAAATATTCAAATTTTATCGATTTCCGCCAAAACCCGGAGCGCAAAAGGGAACAACTTTATTTTTCAAATCATTAATAAGAGTCTGGAAGTACCTATAAACGAGCTCAGTCGCTAGCGGGAGCAAAAAAATGGCCATAGCAAAACAATTTCGCACTCCATCTCCACTTTGAAAAAATCTAGCCCTGATACAGTGTTTTTGCTCTATATTGGGCGCTGAGGGGTTGTTTTTGCAATATTTACAGACAATTTCTGACTCTATTTTCTTGGTATTTAAACGTTCTTTCCATAAAACACGAGCTATGGATGCTGGAAGCCGAAATTCGCGAAAATATGTGCTCATCGCAAAAAGGCACAATTTCAAAAACACCCGGGACCTCCCGAGTTCGGGTATAAAGAATTCAGATATCGCCAAACGGATTTCGGATTCGTACTCGGCGTGAAAACTAACTGCTAGACACAAAGTTTCGTCCAAATTATATTTTTTTCTATAAACCTCGAGTTGTTCCCCTTTGTGAAATTATGGGTTCAATTGTTTGATTCTATTATCGCCCGATACTTTGATATATAGGGTAAACTGGCGCGTTGGGCACGAATCTGAAGTCGGTTTAGCGATATCTGCAATATTAAAAAAGTTATTAAAGTGCAAAGCAAAAAGGCACACCATGTCTGGCAGCCAGGACTCTACCAGTTTAGGTAGATCCAAACGAGATATCGTAAAACGGTTTTCGGATCTGTGATCAGCGTTAAAACTAACCGCTTTAAACAAAGTTTGAACGTTTTTTTATTTTTTTTTTGGTCGAAAAAACAATCTCACTGATACCCCCCCTGGCTGAAATTATGCTTTTTTTCAAAATGTGTTTGGGTTTCCTGGTTTTCTGTGCATTTCCATGTATCCAATCACACTGAGAACGAATTTGAAAACCGTTCTTAGATATCTCAACTATTTCGTTAGTTATTCGCACATTTGGATGGTTAGATTAGGGTGTGCCCTTTCGCATTTAACTTCAGGAAATGAACAAAAATACTTCCGGCTGTTAAAGAAGCGGTAATACAACATGTCTGACAGCTTTTGTGGACTCTAAACACTTTAAAAAACGTTTGGACACGAAATTCCCACCCGTTCAAAAGTTATTACTGAAAAACGGATATTAGGGGGGTACCCCCACCCCCAGGTTCTCAAAAAGTATAAATGCTAGAGAGTCGCGTTTTTTTTTATTCGATTCAGCGTCGTGAAAAACTATTGTTCTGTAAAAACCATTCAATTGGGTTAATTCAAACAAAAATGACACTTAGTTGAAGTGAACTTTTTTTATTTTTATTAATTTGTTTACTTTTTATTTTTTAACCCCGGGGGTTGGGCAAAATGTTTTTAAGACCCATTTTGCCGTAGAACACGATTCCGAACTCGAAACTCCGCTATTCCTGCACATAAAAAAGTATGTAGAAAAGCACAAACAGTTTAAAGCAAAAGGGCACAATTATAGTGCAAAAAGGCACAACGTTTGCCGGCGAGTGCAAAAAGGCACAAGTGCAGCGCAAAAAGGCACAACTGGCCCCAACCATTCTCATATACATTTGTTCTCAAATAAGTAACCCAATTTGTGTAGCCTAGCCTGTCATAATGCAATAGCATGTCGTAACACAACCTAACATATCTGTTTCCTGGCAAAGACAGAAGCCTCAACCAGTATTTAATGCCTCTTTTTGCGGCATATATGCCCATGGGGTACCGACCTAGATCCCCTAGTATAGCATCATTACATGCTTGCATGTTTACCTTTAAAAATCTTTTACAAGCAAATATTTGTACATTTTCAACACATGTCATGCTTTTAAAACCCCAGAGTTCTGACCCATATAACAAAATAGTGGAAATCTTAGAGTCAAAGAGCTTGAAGAACGTTTTAAATGGCAAACATGGAAACTGGTGCAGTGAATTGAAAAGACAAAGCACGGCCTTTTTTGCTTTAGCAGAGGTAGATTCTGCCATTTTATACAGTGAAAGACGATTGGTAAAATTAATGCCCACATATGTGAAAAAGCTAACAACCTCAAGCTTATTGCCTCTATACGTCCACTGTTCTCTGCTTGCTAATCTCCCACCTCTTTTAAACACCACCGCCTTTGTTTTTGCAATATTAACATTAATTTTGTACATTTGACAATAATTTTGTAGAACGTTAAGCTGTTTTTGTAATCCTATGACAGTATCTGCAATCAGCGCTATGTCATCAGCAAACATTAAAAGAAAAACCTCAACTGTATCAGGAAATAACTGCACACCACGTATATCTTCAGCACAAAGCATTTATAAACATAACAAAAATTTTGGACTTAAATTACAGCCTTGTCGTAATCCAATCGGACATTCAAATACACCTGTAATTCCAGAGCTAGTTTTAACATATGCTTTGACATCATTGTATATAGACTGTATGGCTTTAAAAATATTTCCATGAACATCATTCTTTTGCAAAACATGATATAAAAGTCTGTGATCGATTGAGTCAAAAGCTTTTTGAAAGTCAATAAATGCAACATATAAAGACTTTCTTTTCATACTCAGATATTTTGTTACTATAGAATATAGTATATAGGCGTTATCAATAGTTGAATAACCAGCTCTAAAACCACTTTGACTTTCACATATTTTGTCGTATACTTCGGTATAAAATGTTAGGCGCTTTGTCAGAATAGAAATATAAACTTTGCTCAAAACATCTATTAATTCCTCTGTAGTTATTTGTACAATTAACGTCACCTTTCTTATGTATAGGAACAATAACAGACACAGTTCACTGCTCAGGAAAGATACCTTGTTCAAAAAGCCTGTTAAAAAGTCTTATGATAAAGGGTTGTAGTGCATTCAGACCATATGCTAAGTGTTTTGGTAACAATCTACCTCCAACAGGTTTATTTACATTTAATGATTTAATACCATTTCTGACTTCAGTATCAGTTATTTCGGAGTTCAAAATAGTCTCCTGAATATCGTCCAAACTGTGTTCATTAGCTTCTAGTTCAACGTTATCAATCTGGTCATCATTTGTATTATCTGACAAAAGGTTGCTAAAATGTGTATACCATTCATCAAGTGGTATTGTGGGTTCCATTCGTGGTTTCCCAAGATAACATTTGATGTCTTGCCAAAACGACCTGGTATTATTAAGGTTTGATTCTAAGGAATAAAGGCTTTGTTTATTAAACTCAAATCTTGTTTGTTTGCAGATGCGTTTGTACTGTAGTTTACTTTCAATACAAATCTGTAGCCTATCATCTGATCTTGAAGTTCGAAAATCACGAAGGCACCTTCTGGCATGCAGCTTGGCAGCACGACATGCACCATTATACCATGTCTTATATTTTTTCTCGCTTTGACATCGTTTTACTTTTTTAAATATATGCTACTCTCTGGTATTGCATTTTCCAGCTCAAACACTATACTATCAACACAGGATTCAGGATCATTCAACAATTTATCAACATCATTAAAACATCCATTTAGTACGTTTACACTTAAAATATCACTATAAAGACTTGCATCATCTATTTTGTAAGAACACTTTTCACTTGCATGTTTATCGCTGCCTTGAGACTCAGTTCGCACCTTGACGCTAACACCTAGAGGCAAATGACAACTTTCCGTTCTTAACCTTATATCAAAACTGCCAACAGAATCTAAAATACATTTAGTTGCAATAAAATAGTCAATAATGCTCCTTCCATTCTGTGAAATAAATGTAAAGTCTCCACTTTCATTTCCAAAACGGCCATTTAATATGTAACACCCATAAGTTTTACAAAATTCTATAAACTCACGACCGACCTTATTGACTATTGTATCCTGTGACACTCATTATCATTACCAATATCCCCATCAAGAATATCAATAAGGTCACTAAATTCGGGGATATATTTTTCATTGCATACAGTATAGTCAGCACTATCAGAAGTACGAGCATTAAAATCTCCACTTACGAGTAGTTCATGGTTACATAAGTCAAATTCACTCAAAATATCTTCTAATTGCTGACGAACTGAGGTTCTACAAGAACATTTTTGTCAAAAGAAAATAATGCCTTATCTAAAACAAGTATTACGCCATGGGTAAATTCATTACAAACCTGTTTTACATATTTCGCAAAGCAGTTTTTTACACATATTAATACACCACCCATAGCACGACCACCTACTCTAGACTTTTGTGCAATGCATGTAAAAAAATGCAACGCCAGTTCTAAGCCACTTTTGTTCATGACTTATCTTCCAAATCTACGTCTTAATGCAGTTATTCATGTACCCAGGTTCGAATCTTGCTGGCACCCCAGGTGAAGCAACCGGAAGTCTGGGGCGCAAACTCTTGAAGCTATTTTGTTGCAATGGCAATTCTAAGCAACTTTTGTTCTATATCTTATCTTCCAAATCTACGTCTTAGTGCCGTTATTCATGTTTGAAGATATTATACTATTATACTATTCTCTCAAACAGTTAAAATTCAGGTTCGAACCTTTTTGAACCTCAGTGTCGAGCCAACCGGAAGTCCAGGACCGAAACACTTGACTCCACTTTGTTGAAGCGGTAATTCTACACAACTTTTGTTCTATAACTTGTCTTCCAAATGTTCGTCTTCATGCAGTTATAGATATTCAAAGATATTCAAATGGGTCAGGGTGGCCCATTTCAAGTGGCCCATTTCGTCATTTTGCCTATACCCTAACCCTAACCCTAACCCTAACCCTAACCCTAACCCTAACCCTAACCCTAACCCTAATTATAGTTCACCACGGGAATATGCAGTCCGAGATTAAAAAATTAATATAAAATTTATTGTTAGGATTTGAGTGATAAAATTCACACATAAGCTGTAGTTAGTGGCCCTCTACCCATAATTATCACAAATTCCCGAAAGGACTAACTTTTTACCGAGATATTCCAAGTCTACTTCGGGACTGCATATTCCCGTTAAAAAGTTAGTCCTTTCTGGCGTTCTGTACGACTATGGCCGTTTTTTTTAGGCTTACATCTTATGTCTAACTATAACAGTTACTATAACAAACATAAAAAAGTTAGGAGAAAGATTTAAAATTTGTCAAAAAATCGGTTGGTCTTGGGATATCCCCACGAACTTACTTGTAGCAACTCAAACCGACTTAAAAGCTCTTACTTTTTTATTCCTTGATGGATATGGAAGGTTTTGGTACCTATGGATGCGGAATGACGAGACCTACAAGACCATGTCACTTTGACCCCTGTAAGGTCAAGGTCAAGGTCAAAATCCAATTTTTTCCATTTTGGACCACCAACGGGAATATGCAGTCCGGGCATTTTTCGAGGGTTTGGTACTTTTTTTAACAATAATTAATTTTTAAACACATATTTTAAAAGAATTTAACGTTTTCTATCCATATATATGAAAAATATTTCAAAAAAATTAAAAATTAAAAAGTTATTCGAATTTTAAAAAAACACACTATAATTGCAACAATACTTGGGGGTTAAAAATCTTTTTTTTGCAAAGTAATTTAAAAGGTATTATAACAATTACTTCAAGTCTGTACTATTCTGTAGTGATTCTGAAAATTTTACAGTTGAGTCTTTTCATTTAAGACACTTTCCATCCCCCCAAACTTAGGACCTAAATCGTAAGTTTTTCGACTTAGGATGCAAATATTTTTTTTTATTTTTATGAGTTAGTGAATAATTTTTTGACATAAAACACACATTTGTATACTAAGTTGAATGATATATATCAAATTAACACAATAAAAAAAAATGTTCATTTTTTTGCTGAATATCCGAAATCCGAATTTTCCAGTGATTCAGTACACATTTCGGATAAAAGAGCACAGTTTTTTTATTTCTTGAAATTTTAGCTCACAACCCCCATTTGTTTTGTTCATATATGAAAGCTGTATTTAAAAATATAAACAAAAAATTTGTACGTTATAATATCGTTGCAAACCGGTTGTTCAAAGTCATGATTTTACATAGGGTTTGGGTAAATAATTAGAAAAAATCATTATATTTTTTTTATTTCCGCATTTATTTTAATATAACTTCTTATGATCGTAGATACTGATGATTTAAACCACATTAACATAAAAAAGTTATGCTGAAATATAATTTTTATGCAAAACATAGGGGTAAAATGGTGCTATATCTATGTCAATATACATTTCTGGTGGGGTATTTGGATCATTGATTACAAAAATTTGGGACGGAATTAAGAAAAGTCTATACTTAAAAATACTTGCAACATATCATTCTTTAAAATTAAATAAAGTTCATTGCTCAACTCGAAAAATAAATTAGGTTTTTATAGTGGTACTTGTTAACGTCTTTACTATATATTACTATAGGGGAAAAATACAAAGTTAAAATTCTCGTTTAAAAATAAATATTAGTAAATTAAATTTAAAATGTAGGGATATATAATGTATCTGAATTCAAATAAATACTCGCATTCATGATTTAACCATTGGAAATGTATTTTTTCTGTATCTGGGTTATGACATAGTTAGGTTACTGAAAACGGGAATATGCAGTCCGACAATAAAATCCGTTTTATTACTACATCTGTCATTAAGTCTTATATTTTCCACCGTTTACATGTTAATTCTATCTCTAAATATATTTATACAAGTTTCTATGTACGTAAAATATGGAATTTATGAAGAAAATTAAGTTTTATTCTCGGACTGCATATTCCCGATTTCAGTACCCAAAGTATAACACTTGGCGCGAAAACGAAAAACATTGTTTTTTGTCCAATTTTAATGATTTTGAAGTAAAACAACTATGGAAGGTTATAGAATATAATTTATTTCTTACTACTACGAACTACTATAGGTCGAAATGACCACAACCTGGCCAGAATATTGGTAAAAACACCAGCAGGTGCGCGAACTAAAAATAGACTTGGCGCCAACTGAAAAAAACGTTGTTTTAAGCTTAAATACTCAACATAAGGCTAATGAAAGTATATCAATATCTTAATTAGTGCACACTCATTCAATTACATATTAAATATCACATTAAAAACGGTCATAAATAGTGATTTTCTTTACCGGACTGCATATTCCCATTCTTGAAACCCTAACTATTTCAATATAGACATAGAGTAAAAAAATCTACTTTGTTTAAGACCTCAAAATCTTTAAAAATAAGCATCTGCCATATGTTTTAATACATTTAAATGGTATTTCCTACTGGTTACAACATAATAATATGCCGGAAATATTTTTAACTCTGTAAAACTATGAAGATTTATTAATTTTCCTTCAAATTGGTACATCTAAGCACTTATTTTTTTTTATTACTTTGTTAAACAATGTCCAATCTGGTTAAAACTTGGAAATAACCTTCATTGGGACTAGTTCTTACTATAAGTAACCCAGAAAATAACTTGGATAAGTTTCAAATAATTTTTATCTTTGAATTACAATGACAATATATCAATTTTTCATCCAGCCGGTACATCTTAACACTTAAAAAAAATCCTAACTCTGTTAAATTATGTCCAATCTTATTGAAACTTGGAAATAACCTTCATTGGAACTAGTTCTTACTATATACAACACAGAGAGAAACTTGGATAAGTTTCAAATAATTTTTATCTTTGAATTACAATGACAATATATGAATTTTCATCAAACCGGTATATCTTAACACTTGAAAAAAATCCTAACTTTGTTAAACAATGTCCAATCTGCTTGAAACTTGGAAATAGTCTTGATTGGATGTAGATCTTACTAATAGTAACACTGAAAATAACTTGGATAAGTTTCAAATAATTTTTATCTTTGAATTACAATGACAATATATGCATTTTTCATCAAGCCGGTACATCTTAACACTTAAAAAAAATCCTAACTTTGTTAAATAATGTCCAATCTTGTTGAAACTTGGAAATAACCTTCATTGGAACTAGTTCTTACTATTAGTAACACTGAAAATAACTTGGATAAGTTTCAAATAATTTTTATCTTTGAATTACAATGACAATATATGCATTTTTCATCAAGCCGGTACATCTTAACACTTAAAAAAAGTCCTAACTTTGTTAAATTATGTCCAATCTTGTTGAAACTTGGAAATAACATTCATTGGAACTAGTTCTTACTATAAATAACACAGAGAGTAACTTGTATAAGTTTCAAATAATTTTTATCTCTGAATTACTTTGACAATATATGCATTTTTCCTCAAGCCGGTACATCTTAACACTTAAAAAAAAATCCTAACTTTGTTAAATTATGTCCAGTCTGGTTGAAACTTGGAAATAGTCTTGATTGGATGTAGTTCTTACTATTAGTAACTCTTAAAATACCTTGGATAAGTTTTAAATATTTTTTTTCTTTGAATTTCTATGAAAACTTATGAATTTTAAATCAAACGGGTATATTTTAACACTTAAAAAATCTCCTAACTTTGTTAAACTATATCTAATCTGGGTAAAACTTGGAATAAATGTTCATTGGAACTACTGCTTACTAGTTATAACACATTCAATGACAAGGATAAGGTTAAAATATTTTTTATCTCTCAATTACTATGAAGTTTTATGAATTTTTCATCAAACCGGTACATCTTACCACTTCATTTGTTTTATAACTTTATTAAAACATGACTAATCTTGTTAAAACTTGGAATAAATGTTGATTGGGACTAGTGCTTACCAGTTATAACACATTGAATGACTGAGATAAGTCTGAAATACTTTTTAACAGTCAAATACTATGAAGATGTATCAAATTTTCATAAAACCAACAAATATTAAATGACCAATTTAGACTTTGAAGACATGCCTATAAGTATGCCTTTCACATTGCTGACAGATATAGCATTCCTCTGCACAGAAATACAGGTTGCATTGAATATTCAATGTCATTTCAGGAATTATTACAGGTTTATTTTTTTTTACTATATGTCTATATTGAAATACTTGGGGTAATGAAATCGGGAATATGCAGTCCGACACTTAAACAGTAATAAAACCCCTAAACAGTTATTTTTTAAATGGTATTGATACAAATACATACATATCTAATTGATTTACATATTATAAATCAAATACAGCCATAACAAACAGCCCTATATAGCATAAAATTGATTTTCTTTGCCGGACTGCATATTCCCACTTTTGCAACCCTAACTATTTCAATATAGACATAGAGTAAAAAAAAATCTCCTCTGTATGAGACCTTATAAGACTTAAAATAGAGCCTAAAATCAAATTATCATTCACGTACAGACAGACGAACAGTCGTATAATATTTTCAATACTTGCATTGTCTTTGAAATGTAAATATCTAATAAAACGGTAAGTTTGAATATGATATATTGACTAATAAGAAAATAATAAGCGCTTTACCATTTATATGTTTTATAAGGCGTAAAATAGGTCCTAAAGTCGTATTATCGTTAACGTACAGACATACGAACAGTCGTATACTATTTTCAATACTTGCATTGTCTTTGGAATGTAAATATCTTATAAAACGGTAAGTTTCAATATTATAACTTGACGTATAAGAAATTAATAAGGACTTTACTATAATATAAATGTTTTGTAAGGCTTAAAAATAACGCCTAAAGTCGTATTATCGTTCACGTACAGACAGACGAACAGTCGTATAATGTTTCAATACTCTCATTGTATTTGGAATGTAAATACCTAATTAATCGGTATTTTTAAATATTATAACTAAACGAATAAAACAATTATAAGCACTTAACCATAATATGAATGTTTCGTAAGGCTGAAAAATAGCCCTAAAGTCGTATTATCGTTCACGTACAGACAGACAAACAGTCGTATAATGTTTTCAATGCTTCGTTTGTCTTTGGAATATAAATATCTATTAAACTGGTATGTTTCAATATTACAACTTGACCAATAAGAAATAAATAAGCACTTTGCCATGATATTCATGTTTTGTAAGGCTTAAACACGCTATTATAGCCATATTATCGTTTACGTACACACGGACGAACAGCCGTATAATGTTTTCAATGCTTCGTTTGTCTTTAGAATATAAATATCTATTAAACTGGTATGTTTCAATATTATAACTTGACCAATAAGAAATAAATAAGCACTTTACCATGATATTAATGTTTTGTAAGGCTTAAACACGCTAGTATAGCCATATTATCGTTTACGTACACACGGACGAACAGCCGTATAATAATTTCAATGCTTCGTTTGTCTTTAGAATATAAATATCTATTAAACTGGTAAGTTTCAATATTATAACTGGACGAATAAGAAATAAATAAGCACTTTACCGTGATATTAATGTTTTTTAAGGCTTAAAATAGCGCCTATAGTCGAAATATTGTTCACGTACGGACGGACGAAAAGTCTGATAATTTTTTAAACGCTTGCACGGTCTTCAGAATACAAATATCTATCAAGTAGCAAAGTTTTAATGCTAACCCTTGATGAATAAGAAATAAATAAGCACTTTACCATGATATTAATGTTTTTTTAAGGCTTAAAATAACGCCTATAGTCGAAATATCGTTCACGTACGGACGGACAAACAGTCTGATATTTTTTTAAACGCTTGTACGGTCTTCAGAATACAAATATCTATCAAGTAGCAAAGTTTTAATGCTAACCCTCGATGAATAAGAAATAAATAAGCACTTTACCATGATATTAATGCTTTTTAAGGCTTAAAATAGCGCCTATAGTCGAAATATCGTTCACGTACGGACGGACGAAAAGTCTGATAATTTTTTAAACGCTTGCACGGTCTTCAGAATACAAATATCTATCAAGTAGCAAAATTTTAATGCTAACCCTCGATGAATAAGAAATAAATAAGCACTTTACCATGATATTAATGCTTTTAAGGCTTAAAATAGCGCCTATAGTCGAAATATCGTTCACGTACGGACGGACGAACAGTCTGATAATTTTTTAAACGCTTGTACGGTCTTCAGAATACAAATATCTATCAAGTAGCAAAGTTTTAATGCTAACCCTCGATGAATAAGAAATAAATAAGCACTTTACCATGAGATTAATGGGTTTTTTAGGCTTAAAATAGCGCCTATTGTCGAAATATCGTTCACGTACGGACGGATGAACAGTCTGATAATTTTTTAAACGCTTGTACAGTCTTCAGAATACAAATATCTATCAGGTAGCAAAGTTTTAATGCTAACCCTCGATGAATAAGAAATAAATAAGCACTTTACCATGAGATTAATGTTTTTTTAGGCTTAAAATAGCGCCTATAGTCGAAATATCGTTCACGTACGGACGGACAAACAGTCTGATAATTTTTTAAACGCTTGTACTGTCTTCAGAATACAAATATCTATAAAGTAGCAAAGTTTTAATGTTAACCCTCGATGAATAAGAAAGATATAATACCTTACTATTATATACCCCCTTATATATATATGTGATATAAATAGTATAAATAAAAAAATTGAAAATCTTTTGTCAAAAGCACATTTTTCTAACAAAATGTTATAGAATATAACTTAAATAGTATTTATTATTAATGCAAAGTACAAAGAACCTAAATTTAATGCTTTTATTTCGTGTTTTTGCATCTGAAATACTTAGGGTTTGGGTTTCGGGAAAATGCAGTCCGACTTTGGGGTTAAAAAAAAATATATTTTTAAATGATATAGAATAATAAAAATAATATATATAATACACATAATTATGACGAATTCATAGATGTAAACCGTTTTTTGATATCTTTAAAACAAAAAACTATAACAACTTATTTCAAGAAAAACGGGAATATGCAGTCTAACAATTTTTTTGGGGTTATTAAATTTTGACGTAGAAAATGTTAATTAACGTCATTTAAAAAAGCCATAAACGTCAACAATAAACGTCTATTCAGATTACGTTAATGTTTATAAATAAAAAAATGACACACCGAATACCGCTGACCATATATATGCTGTTCATTTTTTATCTAATTAAAACTAAGGGAATATTTTTTGTCAAAACGGTCGACAATAATATATTACGTAATATGTGACGTTTTTGGCGTAATATATACATAAATAACAAAGATATTAAGAAATTACTACCCGGACTGCATATTCCCGTCTCGGACTGCATATTCCCGTCTCGGACTGCATATTCCCGTCTCCGGACTGCATATTCCCGTTTTTCGGACTGCATATTCCCGTTTTGACGGGAATATGCAGTCCGAGACTGCATATTCCCGTACAAAACTATAACCCTAACCCTAACCCTAACCCTAACCCTAACCCTAACCCTAACCCTAACCCTAACCCTAACCCTAACCCTAACCCTATAGCGTCCTCATCAAGCAAATTGCCCCTGTTTCGCAAAGGCCACCATTGAGCAGAATGCCCCTGTTTCGCAAAGGCCACCGTTAAGCAAATTGCCCCTGTTTCGCAAAGGCCACCATTGAACAAATTGCCGCTATTCATCAAATGCCATTGTAGAGCAAATTGACAAACACTGAGCCATGTCCTATCACAGCTTTGCAGACAGCCTGACAGACAGACAGACAGACAGACAGACAGACAGACAGACAGACAGACAGACAGACAGATAGACAGACAGACAGACAGACAGACAGACAGACAGAATAAACCACAGGAGGCAAGCATGTTAAAAAAAAAATCGTTTTTTTTTTTTTTTTTTTTTTTTTTTTTTTAAGTGTTTTGCCAAACATGAGTTAAGTATACTATACAAATATGTTCACTAATGTCCTACGATGATTTTGGAATGTACGCTGGATGCGCTTTTTTTTTTTTATAAAATCTATGTCCGTAACCCTGGCCTAACCCTAGGTGTATTTTGCTTTTAAAATAAATTGCCTGCCTGCCAACTGTTAGCTGGCTGTCAATTGCCAGCTGGCTGCCAACTGTTAGCTGTTAACAGGCTGCCAGCTGGCTTCCAACTGTTAGCTGGCTGCCAATTGCCAGCTGGCAGCCGTACACAAGGCGGCTGCCAAAGGTCGAGCTAGGCTCTTCATGGCTAAGTTTAAAGTGGCTGCCAACTGTTAGCTGGCTGTCAATTGCCAGCTGGCTGCCAACTGTTAGCTGTTAACAGGCTGCCAGCTGGCTGCCAGCTGTTAGCTGGCTGCCAATTGCCAGCTTGCAGCCGTACACAAGGCGGCTGCCAAAGGTCGAGCTAGGCTCTTCATGGCTAAGTTTAAAGTGGCTGCCAATTGTCAGCCGGCTGTCAATTGCCAGCTGGCTGCCAACTGTTAGCTGTTAACAGGCTGCCAGCTGGCTGCCAACTGTTAGCTGGCTGTCAACTGTCAGCCGCACATAAGGCCTAACCACAGCCCTCTCTGAAGCAGGTCGACTGCGCCAAAGGCCACCAATTTGCAAAATGCCACTATTCAACAACGACACTGTTAAGCAAAAGGCCGCTATTCAGCATTTGCCACTTTAGCGCAAAGTGCATATATTCAGCAATTGCCCCCAAAAAGCAAAGCGCCCCTATTTAGCAATTGCCTCTATAAATCAAAGCGCCCCTATTTAGCAATTGCCCCCAAAAAGCAAAGCGCCCCTATTTAGCAATTGCCCCTATAAAGCAAAGTGCCCTTATTCAGCAATTGCCCCCAAAAAGCAAAGCGCCCGTATTCAGCAATTGCCCCTGAAAAGCAAAGCGCCCCTATTCAGCAATTGCCCCCAAAAAGCAAAGCGCCTCTATTCAGTAATTGCCACAATAAAGCAAAACATTTAGAGGGTAATAGAGATACCTAACATATAGAGTTTAGTTTAGTTTAAACTATATATGTTAGGTTTCTCTAATACCGTCTAAATACCTAACATATATGGTGGTTTCCTTGAATATATTCTAGGTATTTTTGTCAGAATATATCTCCACAGGTTAAACTACCAGTAAGTTAGCCCGTTTGGTTCACAGCACTTTGTGAGCTCATATATAAAAAAATGAAAGGGGAGCCCCGGCACGGAGGCGTCCCCGGTGCCCGGCGCGCGCGCGCTAATGAGCGCAGCGTGCACACACGGGTTGATTTGGGCGCCGCGCGGAGCTCCCCACACAGGTACACGGTAGTTCACCCGTTCAATCTACCATAAAAAACTACATCCGGCGCGCCAAAGTGGCGGGCCATCGTACCGGAAGTAGTGTTATCTCGATAACAAAAAGAGATATCTCAATTCTGTTTTTAGATTCCTTTTCAGAGTACCCCAAAACCTGGCGAGTAACTTTTTTCTAAAGAAAATCTCACAGAATGAACAAATGGATTAATATGTTGTTGTTTTTAGCCACCCAAAAATGGCCATTCGCCCACGTACGGACGAACGCACTTGGAAACACCAAAGTGTCGTACACCGTTCGACGCGGTTTTTTTTTCCCTAGGCGCCTGTCCAAGTTTTAATATGATACCTCTTAAGACAAAATAGTTATTGCCAAAAAACATATCGCGCGGACTCTATAGAGAGCACATTTCTCTCGCCTGTATCGCCCCACGACCTCGTACGGGCGAACGAACAAGTATATGTCCATAATTCTTTTTGTGTTAAAACAGGTATAGAATAAACTAGATAATGAGGAAATTTCAAAAGCATTGCACAAAAACTAAAGGTACGAGACAAATTTCAAACCAGGACGCTTCTATAATTACATGTGAAACTCGGCCCGCATGGCACTTTTGGTCCCAGACAGGCGGACACACGTCGTTTATTGCATTGATTTTCACATGTCCGTCTAGGGCATGGTTATAACTCAAACAAATGGGTGTTTCCTCGGCTATATATCGGGTAATTTTGTCATAACATAATATCACCACAGGTAAAACGGCCCGTAAATTGACCCGAGAGCTTTGCGTGTTCATATATTCACTAGCAGATGCACCTGGCACTCCGCTGTTAATGGTCTTTGGTCAATATCTACCAAAAAAATCAACTTCCGGCGCTGCAAGCTGGCTGGCGGCAAACCGGATGTCGATCCATCTTGAGAACCGAATCTGATATCACGATTCTGATTTCAGATTTGTGTTCGGCATGCCCTAAAAATCATACAATAGCAACTCTGTAAGCAGTCAAGGTATCGCGTTCGAGCAGGTACCCGTCCGTCCGCGGGTACCGGGCTCGAGCCCGGCCGCGAACTTGACGGCTATGGACGCAGCTCGCCGAGACCTTACAGCGGTAGCTCGTTCGCCCCCATCTTAAATTACATTCGCAATAACGGGTTATAACATAGACATGAATGCGCGTGTTGATTTCATTAATTCCTTAAAAAATCATTGTTGCGAACAGGGCGTGGAAACTTCGGGTCAATGAAGGCAAATGTCCTGCCCGTGTTAACACGGTACAGAAATAATTCCAACTTGGTCCCCGGGTGTGCTGGGGATCGTCGGGCGAAGCACGATGGTGATTGTCAACAGGAGCAATTTGCTGGGAAAAAGACGTATTTAGACATAAGGATTGAGCACTAAACTGTTATTATTCCGAATACAGGTACGAAACCTTGCACACAGCTAGGTAAACGTGTCCCCCGTTACGTTGTGCTCGTGAAACTTCATCTCTAAAGCCCAAGTACCCGCACGGGAGGTGGGGTCGACGGCAGGATGGCGGCCGTGTGTCATACGGGTTATAACATAGTATGCGCGTGTTGGTTTCATTAATTCATTTAAAATTCATTATTGCGAACAGGGTGTGGAAACTTCGAGACAATGAAGGCCTATGTACTGCCCGTGTAACCATAGCAGAGAAATAATTTTAACTTAGCACGGGTGTGCTGGGTATCCTCTGTCCATGCATGCTGGTGAATGGCAACATAAGCAGTTTGCTGAAAGAAAGCCGTATTAAGACATAATGTTTGAGCACTAAAACGTTATTATTCCGTGTACACCTACAAAACCTTGCACACAGCTAGGTAGACGTGTCCCCAGTTAAGACGTTCTCGAAAAACCGTATTTCTAAAGTGCATGTAGCCGAGAGGCGAGGTGGGGGCGGCAGACGGCGGCGTTTATAACATTCAAATGAATGCGCATGCTACTGCCCGTATACTGGAATGCGACAGATTTAAATGCTCATATAAAGAAAGAGAGCCATTAACGTGTCCCCCAGCTAACAGTGCTTGGGCAAGCGTGTTCTAAGCGTTCCTGTGCCCGTGCGCGCCAGTCGCGCGCTGAAACGCTAATGACCACCGTGTTAATCTTATGTTTCGTATCACTGTAGATGTACGCTCGTGTCAATGAAGAGTAGCAAACGATAATGCCCAGGGCGTCCCTGAGTGAGCCGCCGGTCGTCGGCGATCACACGCCGCTGCATTCAACATATATGCACGTTTTGTCGCAATAAAATGAATAAGTACCTCAGTACGTAAATAGCTAACCGTCCAAACCGAATGTGAATCTGGTCGCCCTTATATACACTTCGCCTCATACATGGCGCAGGCACACCATTTGTTTTGAAATGTAAAAATGACACTGTTCTCGTAGCGTTTTGACAAATAACTGGAAAATGAGATAAACCCTGAACCAAAATAATCAAAGGGAGGTAATAAGTCGCCGAGACGGAGGCTGGGGGGTGGGTGGTGGGTGGGGGTGTGGCTGGATAAATTATGAACGACCGTTCCTCAGCAGCCAGTGGGCCGATCCGGGCGATTGAAGTACTGTTGGATAGGGCTCGACGATACCTTAACGAACCGACCGCGCTAGCCCCGTAGCTTGGACTGTCCCGGGGTCTGGGCTCGAAGGGCGTTCTGAAGTTTAGCGTCTTATGTTTACAATGCACGACAAAATCATGTTATCTCTCGGTGTTGTACCAACCATTCACCGTGTACAATGTTACTGAGAAAAAATAACAACACGTAATTATTGAGCACCAGGATGTCAGTGCTGGCGCAAGGGCCTGTCGGTCTAGATTTTCACGCCTCTGAGGCGGACACGCGAGGTGCGAACGACCCTTCCCCACACAGGCCACTGCCTGCCAATAAGGTGTCATTTAGCACCTCGCTCGGTGTGGGTACAATGGGCCCCTACAGGCATGTGCCACTGTTCATGAGCAATGCCAGTCAATTTAGGGTGTTCGTATATAATCGGACACTGCCGCTGAGACAGCCACAGTTTATCTTGACTATTCACTCACTGATCTTGTTCATATCAGAACGTCTCGTAGGCAATGCCAGGCAACAGAAACATGAAGAGATGCCCGCTCTGCACGAGCATCGTGCAGCGCCTTCGGCCCCATGTAAGAAGTCAACACGGTGACAAGCTAACCGAGGTACAGGTGAAGATCGTCGCGAACATTGGCAACATACGCGGGCGGACGGCCCACCGGGGCCGCCTGTTCAAAATATGCCCCGTTGACGGTTGCGGAGCCGTGACACGGCTCATGACCACTCACCTGCGGAATCAGCACGGGCTCGACGGGGATGGCATACGGTTCCTCCGGAATTATGCGCAACCCGTCGACAGGTACGAGATGCCAGACGTGCCAATGGCTCAGGAGGGGCGACCAGAGCCCGCAGAGGTGGCCGGACGAGCCGAGGTCCACGACGCAGTGTTAGCCGTTTCAGATGCGGACGGCCGTCCTAGACTCAGTTCTGAGCCCGACGGCTCCGCGGGCTCCGGTCTGCCAGCGACGAGAGTCTCGACACAAGTAGCACATACGACATGACGGACATAATCAAGTATGCATACCTAACTGACTAATTATGTTATCATGGTACTTTTTCTCTTGGATTTACTTTTGGTGTATGGCCAGCGTGTAGCGGCCGTGTTTACAGGCAAATGGACGCGCGTGTTTATTTCATGAAATAATTTCATGTCCATTTGTGCGTATATAGTCTGTAAAGTCCGCGGCATTGTATACGCCTGCATGGTAAATGTATACTGAAATATATATGATACATGAATTGTGCTTTACCTCGTCTTTGTTTGTGCCCAAATACTCCACACAGGCCCTTTTACTAAAATAAATGCCATTTTCTGAGTTAACGGTTGAGCTCTAAACTATTTTCTTTTCCGTAAGCAGCCATGCAACTTTGGTGTTTGTGTCTAACAGTAGAAACCCAGTATATCGCCGTAATGACCGCTGAACAAACACTATTCCGTACACAGCTACGAAACTTGGCACAAAGAACGATATACGTGCCACCCGTTTCATGTACGCTTGTGCCATTGAAGAGTAGCAAGGAATAATGTCCGCGGCGTCCTTCCGCCGGTCGTCGCCGAGACGGAGGCCGGGTGCGCGGGATAAATCATGAACGACCGTTACTCAGCGGCCCGTGGGCCGATCCGGGCGATTGAAGTACCGTTGGTAAGGGCTCGGCGATACCTTCACGAACCGGCCCCGTTGGCCCAGTAACTTGGTCCGTCGCCGCTTCTGGGCTCGAAAATGAGCCTGCTGTCCGTGCATTTTCGGTTGGAAGTCAAAACTGTACGACTATGGACAGATCTCGTCCAGACCTTTCCAGCAACACTTTCATCATTAAGATCGGCCGACGCACTACAGAGATATGTTCGCGAACCCATGAACGATACTACCGCTTTTGCACAGTTACTCTGTCAGTCGTCAAATACTTCTTGAACTCATAGCGGCAACTTGTACAAAAGTAAAGGGTCGCCGCGTCTCCTCGTGGAGACACAGCGACCCGTATTCACATACATGTTCAGAGCAGTGTTGCAATGGGATCAAAGTAAAGTACATACGAAGCTGAACAATTGTGCAAAAGTAAAGGGTCGCCGCGTCCCCAGAGGAGACACAGCGACCCGTATACACGTATTCAGGTACAGTAGAATGAGCCAGTCTCCTGAGCATGCCACGAACTCTTGTCAACCGGGCGGGACCTGTGTAAACATTGTCGACGTCTTTCTCTTGAGCAGCTGGGCGTTATTTGAACAGTAATGTCCCAGGGCGGGTTTGTGCTGTGGTAACAACAGCAACTAACAAGTACAAACTAATTTATTCCTATTTCGCTCGCCATCTAAACCGATACTTATGAGCAGGCTCGACGTAAGTCAAAAGTAAAAGGGGAGCCCCGCGCGGCGGCCACCATTGGTCAAGGCGGCCCCAAGCGCGGAACTCCCCAACGAAGTAAACACT
This sequence comes from Mya arenaria, assembly GCF_026914265.1. Lineage (NCBI taxonomy): Eukaryota > Metazoa > Mollusca > Bivalvia > Myida > Myidae > Mya > Mya arenaria. The sequence goes on from NC_069127.1 coordinate 80,550,626, forward strand.
TATCAAGCGCATTTCTCAGCGGCCGACACAACTCGCGGACCCTCTGCGTAGAGCGTGACCAAGCCGGAAACTGCCATACCAACTGACTGCCGGCCTCTCTGCTCGCCTCGCCGAAATTGTCTGTACGCCTCGCCTGCCTGGCAGTTGCTTCCGCTCGCCGCATAGCGCGGCCAGCCTGCCTACCCGCGCTCGCCTCTGACGACCTTCGGCGGGCCATCTACACACGTCTGCTGGTCGTACAGCGAGTGGCCTGGCTTGGCCCACCGAGCAGCGCGGTGTTAGGTTTGCAGGGCGAGGTCTCTGTTGTCCTGCTTCGCTCGACTCTCTTCTTCGGCGTGGCCGGCCAACTGGCCAAGGCTTGTGTGCCCGTACCGTTCGCCAGCGTCGTCAAAGTACAGAGAGGCCGAGATACCAACAGTGTGGCTAATCTGTCTAGCCGGGCTTGCCTCCCGGCACCTTCAGCGTCAGCTAGCTACCTGCGTGGCCGAGATGCAGGCTCCGCTGTTCGCGGCCTCTCAAAGTACCGCTCTTCCAGGATCCATTCAGCGCGGACAATCTAACTACCCGGGCCCGCCATCCCGGACCTTCTGCGGGTCACCTCCGCGCGAGCTGCTTGTCTACCTGCCTAACGATGCGACCGAGATACCTTCCGCGGGCCTCTCTTTTTCTACCTTCTCGACTCGTCCACGATAACCACCTCAGCGTGCTGCCTCTCACAGCCAAAACATCAGATCCACTGTTGCTTGCTTGCGCCCTCTCGACCCGTACCTAAGCAGGTGCGACGCTGGCCAAAAGTAAAAGGGGAGCCCCGCACGGCAGTCAGCCTTGCTCAAGGCGACTGCAGGCGCGGGGCTCCCCAAACGAAGCAATCACAGTCTCGAGCTATTAGGAAGAAGTGCCCGTCTAGGTACGCGGACACCTCTCCTACCCGAAATGTTTCCACTCGCCGATATATACTGGGAATGCTCAGGCACTGCCACCGTTCTCTTGCACATGTGTACCCAGGGCTCCTTGCGACCATATCACATAGCATGTGTTTCGGAACCGTCACTGCCTTGGACCGGCTTCCACCCTGACCTCGGCTCAGCCAACCATGGTCGCGATGGTGGCGGCGACCTTGGCGGGAGATTCATCTAGCCTCTGCTCTTACACCCGAAACACATGATCGTCCGGCGGCCGCACGAACGAGCACACATTTATGATGTAAGAGAAAGCCTAGAAGAGCCTCCAACCTCAATCACCGATAACACCGTGGCCCTGGTCGGTTTCGCCGCAATATCTGTAGCCTGCCTGCTCAGGCTTCGCTTTATACTCGCCGTCTTATACTGGCCATATCTTCGCGCGGCCGATCCCTCTGGGCACTACACTTACCCTGGCCTGGCCTTGGGTCCATGAGCCTGTATTCCTCGCCCAACATCGGGGCCGAGCATCCCCAGTTCTGTATTCCGAGGCTAAAAAGCCACCCTGTCTAACTGCCTGCCTGCCTACCAACCACTGTTGGGTTTCCCGCATGGCTTGGGCATCACTAGCCTGCCAGAATCACCAAATTTTCCCACATCGGGGCCGAGCTTCCCCTGTTCTGTATTCCGAGGCCAGAGAGCCTTTCTGCCTGCCAATCAATGCTGGCTTCCCACCATAGCCTGGGCATCATCAGCCCGCCCCTATGGGCCTGCCTTCTCTGGCAATAGCTCCGAGAACATTAATCTCTGTTTGTCTGTTAAACAGACATCACATCCGAGCCACGCGAGGGCACTATTGCACATACTTCGTATATAAGACAAGCATAATACTTCCACTACTGGCAAAGCAAAACAGTTTGCTGCTACAGGCCGCAGTACTTGACCAGTACACTTGCATGTAATCCACACAGCAATCACTCACCGACAACTAGGGCAATCTCCCCTACATACCCTCTTGCCTGCATGCTCAGGCAGTTACTCTCAAATGGCCGGGCTGCTCTCACCCGCCGCCATTCAATCATCACCACAGCCAAGGTACCCAACTGCTTGGGACCGCCTCTCGCCTGAATCAATGCTGGCTTCCCACCATAGCCTGGGCATCATCAGCCCGCCCCTATGGGCCTGCCTTCTCTGGCAATAGCTCCGAGAACATTAATCTCTGTTTGTCTGTTAAACAGACATCACATCCGAGCCACGCGAGGGCACTATTGCACATACTTCGTATATAAGACAAGCATAATACTTCCACTACTGGCAAAGCAAAACAGTTTGCTGCTACAGGCCGCAGTACTTGACCAGTACACTTGCATGTAATCCACACAGCAATCACTCGCCGACAACTAGGGCAATCTCTCCTACATACCCTCTTGCCTGCATGCTCAGGCAGTTACTCTCAAATGGCCGGGCTGCTCTCACCCGCCGCCATTCAATCATCACCACAGCCAAGGTACCCAACTGCTTGGGACCGCCTCTCGCCTGAATCAATGCTGGCTTCCCACCATAGCCTGGGCATCATCAGCCCGCCCCTATGGGCCTGCCTTCTCTGGCAATAGCTCCGAGAACATTAATCTCTGTTTGTCTGTTAAACAGACATCACATCCGAGCCACGCGAGGGCACTATTGCACATACTTCGTATATAAGACAAGCATAATACTTCCACTACTGGCAAAGCAAAACAGTTTGCTGCTACAGGCCGCAGTACTTGACCAGTACACTTGCATGTAATCCACACAGCAATCACTCGCCGACAACTAGGGCAATCTCCCCTACATACCCTCTTGCCTGCATGCTCAGGCAGTTACTCTCAAATGGCCGGGCTGCTCTCACCCGCCGCCATGCAATCATCACCACAGCCAAGGCACCCAACTGCTTGGGACCGCCTCTCGCCTGAGCCGCCGCGCGGACGTTTGAGCGCAGCACGGAACAGTCTCCAGCTTTGCTCAGCCCACACCAACTGAACCCTTGTTGATGTAGCCGTCCGCACAGCACACTATTGTGTCTGCCAGCAGAAGCACAGCATTTACAATTGGCGCCCCGGTCCCGGCAAGCAGATCGAAACGTTCCACGCGGAACCGCTACGCGAGGGCACTTTTGCAAATACTTCGTATATAAGACAAGCATAATACTTCCACTACTGGCAAAGCAAAACAGTTTGCTGCTACAGGCCGCAGTACTTGACCAGTACACTTGCATGTAATCCACACAGCAATCACTCGCCGACAACTAGGGCAATCTCTCCTACATACCCTCTTGCCTGCATGCTCAGGCAGTTACTCTCAAATGGCCGGGCTGCTCTCACCCGCCGCCATGCAATCATCACCACAGCCAAGGCACCCAACTGCTTGGGACCGCCTCTCGCCTGAGCCGCCGCGCGGACGTTTGAGCGCAGCACGGAACAGTCTCCAGCTTTGCTCAGCCCACACCAACTGAACCCTTGTTGATGTAGCCGTCCGCACAGCACACTATTGTGTCTGCCAGCAGAAGCACAGCATTTACAATTGGCGCCCCGGTCCCGGCAAGCAGATCGAAACGTTCCACGCGGAACCGCTACGCGAGGGCACTTTTGCAAATACTTCGTATATAAGACAAGCATAATACTTCCACTACTGGCAAAGCAAAACAGTTTGCTGCTACAGGCCGCAGTACTTGACCAGTACACTTGCATGTAATCCACACAGCAATCACTCGCCGACAACTGGGGCAATCTCCCCTACATACCCTCTTGCCTGCATGCTCAGGCAGTTACTCTCAAATGGCCGGGCTGCTCTCACCCGCCGCCATGCAATCATCACCACAGCCAAGGCACCCAACTGCTTGGGACCGCCTCTCGCCTGAGCCGCCGCGCGGACGTTTGAGCGCAGCACGGAACAGTCTCCAGCTTTGCTCAGCCCACACCAACTGAACCCTTGTTGATGTAGCCGTCCGCACAGCACACTATTGTGTCTGCCAGCAGAAGCACAGCATTTACAATTGGCGCCCCGGTCCCGGCAAGCAGATCGAAACGTTCCACGCGGAACCGCTACGCGAGGGCACTTTTGCAAATACTTCGTATATAAGACAAGCATAATACTTCCACTACTGGCAAAGCAAAACAGTTTGCTGCTACAGGCCGCAGTACTTGACCAGTACACTTGCATGTAATCCACACAGCAATCACTCGCCGACAACTAGGGCAATCTCCCCTACATACCCTCTTGCCTGCATGCTCAGGCAGTTACTCTCAAATGGCCGGGCTGCTCTCACCCGCCGCCATGCAATCATCACCACAGCCAAGGCACCCAACTGCTTGGGACCGCCTCTCGCCTGAGCCGCCGCGCGGACGTTTGAGCGCAGCACGGAACAGTCTCCAGCTTTGCTCAGCCCACACCAACTGAACCCTTGTTGATGTAGCCGTCCGCACAGCACACTATTGTGTCTGCCAGCAGAAGCACAGCATTTACAATTGGCGCCCCGGTCCCGGCAAGCAGATCGAAACGTTCCACGCGGAACCGCTACGCGAGGGCACTTTTGCAAATACTTCGTATATAAGACAAGCATAATACTTCCACTACTGGCAAAGCAAAACAGTTTGCTGCTACAGGCCGCAGTACTTGACCAGTACACTTGCATGTAATCCACACAGCAATCACTCGCCGACAACTGGGGCAATCTCCCCTACATACCCTCTTGCCTGCATGCTCAGGCAGTTACTCTCAAATGGCCGGGCTGCTCTCACCCGCCGCCATGCAATCATCACCACAGCCAAGGCACCCAACTGCTTGGGACCGCCTCTCGCCTGAGCCGCCGCGCGGACGTTTGAGCGCAGCACGGAACAGTCTCCAGCTTTGCTCAGCCCACACCAACTGAACCCTTGTTGATGTAGCCGTCCGCACAGCACACTATTGTGTCTGCCAGCAGAAGCACAGCATTTACAATTGGCGCCCCGGTCCCGGCAAGCAGATCGAAACGTTCCACGCGGAACCGCTACGCGAGGGCACTTTTGCAAATACTTCGTATATAAGACAAGCATAATACTTCCACTACTGGCAAAGCAAAACAGTTTGCTGCTACAGGCCGCAGTACTTGACCAGTACACTTGCATGTAATCCACACAGCAATCACTCGCCGACAACTGGGGCAATCTCCCCTACATACCCTCTTGCCTGCATGCTCAGGCAGTTACTCTCAAATGGCCGGGCTGCTCTCACCCGCCGCCATGCAATCATCACCACAGCCAAGGCACCCAACTGCTTGGGACCGCCTCTCGCCTGAGCCGCCGCGCGGACGTTTGAGCGCAGCACGGAACAGTCTCCAGCTTTGCTCAGCCCACACCAACTGAACCCTTGTTGATGTAGCCGTCCGCACAGCACACTATTGTGTCTGCCAGCAGAAGCACAGCATTTACAATTGGCGCCCCGGTCCCGGCAAGCAGATCGAAACGTTCCACGCGGAACCGCTACGCGAGGGCACTTTTGCAAATACTTCGTATATAAGACAAGCATAATACTTCCACTACTGGCAAAGCAAAACAGTTTGCTGCTACAGGCCGCAGTACTTGACCAGTACACTTGCATGTAATCCACACAGCAATCACTCGCCGACAACTAGGGCAATCTCCCCTACATACCCTCTTGCCTGCATGCTCAGGCAGTTACTCTCAAATGGCCGGGCTGCTCTCACCCGCCGCCATGCAATCATCACCACAGCCAAGGCACCCAACTGCTTGGGACCGCCTCTCGCCTGAGCCGCCGCGCGGACGTTTGAGCGCAGCACGGAACAGTCTCCAGCTTTGCTCAGCCCACACCAACTGAACCCTTGTTGATGTAGCCGTCCGCACAGCACACTATTGTGTCTGCCAGCAGAAGCACAGCATTTACAATTGGCGCCCCGGTCCCGGCAAGCAGATCGAAACGTTCCACGCGGAACCGCTACGCGAGGGCACTTTTGCAAATACTTCGTATATAAGACAAGCATAATACTTCCACTACTGGCAAAGCAAAACAGTTTGCTGCTACAGGCCGCAGTACTTGACCAGTACACTTGCATGTAATCCACACAGCAATCACTCGCCGACAACTAGGGGCAATCTCCCCTACATACCCTCTTGCCTGCATGCTCAGGCAGTTACTCTCAAATGGCCGGGCTGCTCTCACCCGCCGCCATGCAATCATCACCACAGCCAAGGCACCCAACTGCTTGGGACCGCCTCTCGCCTGAGCCGCCGCGCGGACGTTTGAGCGCAGCACGGAACAGTCTCCAGCTTTGCTCAGCCCACACCAACTGAACCCTTGTTGATGTAGCCGTCCGCACAGCACACTATTGTGTCTGCCAGCAGAAGCACAGCATTTACAATTGGCGCCCCGGTCCCGGCAAGCAGATCGAAACGTTCCACGCGGAACCGCTACGCGAGGGCACTTTTGCAAATACTTCGTATATAAGACAAGCATAATACTTCCACTACTGGCAAAGCAAAACAGTTTGCTGCTACAGGCCGCAGTACTTGACCAGTACACTTGCATGTAATCCACACAGCAATCACTCGCCGACAACTAGGGCAATCTCCCCTACATACCCTCTTGCCTGCATGCTCAGGCAGTTACTCTCAATTGTGTATGTGTGCCTTGGGCACCTCACGACTCCTGTTTCGGAGACCTCACCACGTACCGACTCCTGCTAGTCGCCTCGTAATCTAAACAACCATCACTCACTGTTTACAAGGGCAATCTTCCCTACAGCACAATTTCACCCTTCAGTCTGAGTCTTGCTTATATATCTTCACCTTCACTAATGCCTGCCAGCTCAGGCACGGATTCTGCCGGGCTGCTCTCCCGGATAACTGGGCACCGTACTACTCCAACAACAGTGACAACACCGCGGGCCTTGGTGCTGCGAGCGGTCCTCACCACGGACCGACTCCCACGCGTCGCTCCGTCTCGCCGCCAGCCAGATCTAAGGCAGTGGTGAGTACGAGCGGCTCCTCATATTGATTATGGCGAATGAAGCTTAAGACTCTCTTAGGCTTTACATTAACACCCGAAACATACGTTCGCCCGGCGGCCGCGCAAACGAGCGTGTGTTTGGGCTTTAAAAGTAATGCCCGAAAAAGACCTGTGCTTCGCTCCCAGACACAACGCAGCCTTTTTTGCTAGCCTCTGTTCTAGGCTGCCAACTCACAACAGCTCAAGTACCCTTATCTTCAACTCTTTAGCGGTAGCCTGCAAACCTTGGCCACCGCTTCGCCTCGGCTCGCCGCCAGCCAGTGCTAAGGCAGCGGCGAATAAGAGGCCCCTATTCTATGAGCCTGCCAGCTCAGGCATAACCAAACTCGAAATTTTTGCGGGACCGTCCCTTCCTTGGACATGCACACCGCCTTGGTATCAGCTCACCGCCAGCCAGTGCTAAGGCAGCAGCGAGTAAGACACCGACTTTAACTGAACCCTTGCTGGTTCCGCCACTTCTACTTAAGCCTGCCCTCTCAGGCTATGCATAAAGGCTCGAGTTTAAGCCGGTTGCCACCGGTCTGTCTACGAGGCTTCTGCCGCCTTGGCGTGCTCGCTCTCGCGCTCGATCGGGGCTTTGAAGGCTCAAATGTTGCTGGTACCAAAGGTATGGCGGAGTGAGTGTTTAGACCGGGTAGCTTTGTAACGCCGGGCTTCTGAAGGGCTGTAGCAGTTTCTGAAGAGACCGGGGTCTCATCGTCCGCGTGCTCGCCACCTGCCTGACTTGCTTCCCACACCCTCTCACATACATAGGAATGACCAGTACGCTTGCCAGACATGTGGTCCACACAGCAATCACTCACCGAGAACTAGGGCAATCTCCCCTACATACCTCTTGCCTGCATGCTCAGGCAGTTACTCTCAATTGTGTGCGTGTGCCTTGGGCACTTCACGACTCCTGTTTCGGAGACCTCACCACGGACCGACTCCTGCTAGTCGCCTCGTGATCTAAACAACCATCACTCACTGTCTACAAGGGCAATCTTCCCTACAGCACAATTTCACCCTTCAGTCTGAATCTTGCTTATATATCTCCACCTTCACTAATGCCTGCCAGCTCAGGCACGGATTCTGCCGGGCTGCTCTCCCGGATAACTGGGCACCGTACTACTCTAACAACAGCGACAACAACGCGGGCCTTGGTGCTGCGAGCGGTCCTCGCCACGGACCGACTCCCACGCGTCGCTCCGTCTCGCCCCAGCAGCGAGTAAGACACCGACTTTAACTGAACCCTTGCCGGTTCCGCCACTTCTATTTGAGCCTGCCCCCTCAGGTTATGGCTTAATGGCTCGGCCACAACCGGCGGAGGCTCCACGAGCTGGGGTACCTGCCTCTACGCCAGCGTGCCAAGCAATGCCATCTTTACGGTCGCTGTCCAGTGTCCGGATGAACCGGGACGGACTCGCAGGACACGTCGGGCTCGTTGTATTAACAAGAGACACCGCGGCCTTCAATCGCTTCTCGGGACCTGAGACTGCCTCTTGCATTCAAGCCGATCGCCACCGATGTGCTTACGAGGCGTCTACCGCATGTGCGTTATCGCTCTCGCGCTTGCTCGGGGCTTTGACGGCTGCAAGTCTTGCCTGTACCAAAGCTTGTGGAGTAGGTGTTTAGACCGGGGAGCTTTGTAACGCCGGGCTTTTGAAGGGCTGTAGCAGATTTGGAAGAGACCGAGATCTCATCGTCCTCTTGCTGGCCACCTGCCTGACTTGCTTCCCACACCCTCTCACACACCTAGGAATGTTTTATTTGTCAGTCACTGCTACAGCCTGCCGGGTCAGGCTAGCAACTGAACACCTGCTATTCCCGTCACCTTTGCTATGAGCCTGCCAACTCAGGCATAGCCAAACTCCAATCAGCTCAAGCACCCTGTGCTCGAAATTCTTGCGGGACCGTCCCTTCCTTGGACATTCCCCCCGCCTTGGCATCAGCTCGCCGCCAGCCAGTGCTAAGGCAGCAGCGAGCTAAGACGCCGACTTTAACTGAACCCTTTCCGGTTCCGCCACTTCTACTTAAGCCTGCCCCCTCAGGCTATGGCTTAAGGCTCGGCCACAACCGGCGGAGGCTCCACGAGCTGGGGTACCTGCCTCTACGCCAGCGTGCCAAGCAATGCCATCTTTACGGTCGCTGTCCAGTGTCCGGATGAAACCGGGACGGACTCGCAGGACACGTCGGGCTCGTTGTATTAACAAGAGACACCGCGGCCTTCAATCGCTTCTCGGGACCTGAGACTGCCTCTTGCATTCAAGCCGATCGCCACCGATGTGCTTACGAGGCGTCTACCGCATGTGCGTTATCGCTCTCGCGCTTGCTCGGGGCTTTGACGGCTGCAAGTCTTGCCTGTACCAAAGCTTGTGGAGTAGGTGTTTAGACCGGGGAGCTTTGTAACGCCGGGCTTTTGAAGGGCTGTAGCAGATTTGGAAGAGACCGAGATCTCATCGTCCTCTTGCTGGCCACCTGCCTGACTTGCTTCCCACACCCTCTCACACACCTAGGAATGTTTTATTTGTCAGTCACTGCTACAGCCTGCCGGGTCAGGCTAGCAACTGAACACCTGCTAATTCCCGTCACCTTTGCTATAAGCCTGCCACCTCAGGCATAGCCAAACTCCAATCAGCTCAAGCACCCAGTGCTCGAAATATTTGCGGGACCGTCCCTTCCTTGGACATTCCCCCCGCCTTGGCATCAGCTCGCCGCCAGCCAGTGCTAAGGCAGCAGCGAGTAAGACGCCGACTTTAACTGAACCCTTGCCGGTTCCGCCACTTCTACTTAAGCCTGCCCCCTCAGGCTATGGCTTAAGGCTCGGCCACAACCGGCGGAGGCTCCACGAACTGGGGTACCTGCCTCTACGCCAGCGTGCCAAGCAATGCCATCCTTACGGTCGCTGTCCAGTGTCCGGATAAACCGGGACGGACTCGCAGGACACGTCGGGCTCGTTGTATTAACAAGAGACACCGCGGCCTTCAATCGCTTTTCGGGACCTGAGACTGCCTCTTGCATTCAAGCCGATCGCCACCGATGTGCTTACGAGGCGTCTGCCGCATGTGCGTTATCGCTCTCGCGCTTGCTCGGGGCTTTGACGGCTGCAAGTCTTGCCTGTACCAAAGCTTGTGGAGTAGGTGTTTAGACCGGGGCGCTTTGTAACGCTGGGCTTTTGAAGGGCTGTAGCAGATTTGGAAGAGACCGAGATCTCATCGTCCTCTTGCTGGCCACCTGCCTGACTTGCTTCCCACACCCTCTCACACACCTAGGAATGTTTTATTTGTCAGTCACTGCTACAGCCTGCCGGGTCAGGCTAGCAACTGAACACCTGCTATTCCCGTCACCTTTGCTATAAGCCTGCCACCTCAGGCATAGCCAAACTCCAATCAGCTCAAGCACCCAGTGCTCGAAATATTTGCGGGACCGTCCCTTCCTTGGACATTCCCCCCGCCTTGGCATCAGCTCGCCGCCAGCCAGTGCTAAGGCAGCAGCGAGTAAGACGCCGACTTTAACTGAACCCTTGCCGGTTCCGCCACTTCTACTTAAGCCTGCCCCCTCAGGCTATGGCTTAAGGCTCGGCCACAACCGGCGGAGGCTCCACGAACTGGGGTACCTGCCTCTACGCCAGCGTGCCAAGCAATGCCATCCTTACGGTCGCTGTCCAGTGTCCGGATAAACCGGGACGGACTCGCAGGACACGTCGGGCTCGTTGTATTAACAAGAGACACCGCGGCCTTCAATCGCTTTTCGGGACCTGAGACTGCCTCTTGCATTCAAGCCGATCGCCACCGATGTGCTTACGAGGCGTCTGCCGCATGTGCGTTATCGCTCTCGCGCTTGCTCGGGGCTTTGACGGCTGCAAGTCTTGCCTGTACCAAAGCTTGTGGAGTAGGTGTTTAGACCGGGGAGCTTTGTAACGCCGGGCTTTTGAAGGGCTGTAGCAGATTTGGAAGAGACCGAGATCTCATCGTCCTCTTGCTGGCCACCTGCCTGACTTGCTTCCCACACCCTCTCACACACCTAGGAATGTTTTATTTGTCAGTCACTGCTACAGCCTGCCGGGTCAGGCTAGCAACTGAACACCTGCTATTCCCGTCACCTTTGCTATAAGCCTGCCACCTCAGGCATAGCCAAACTCCAATCAGCTCAAGCACCCAGTGCTCGAAATTTTTGCGGGACCGTCCCTTCCTTGGACATTCCCCCCGCTTTGGCATCAGCTCGCCGCCAGCCAGTGCTAAGGCAGCAGCGAGTAAGACGCCGACTTTAACTGAACCCTTGCCGGTTCCGCCACTTCTACTTAAGCCTGCCCCCTCAGGCTATGGCTTAAGGCTAGGCCACAACCGGCGGAGGCTCCACGAACTGGGGTACCTGCCTCTACGCCAGCGTGCCAAGCAATGCCATCCTTACGGTCGCTGTCCAGTGTCCGGATAAACCGGGACGGACTCGCAGGACACGTCGGGCTCGTTGTATTAACAAGAGACACCGCGGCCTTCAATCGCTTCTCGGGACCTGAGACTGCCTCTTTGCATTCAAGCCGATCGCCACCGATGTGCTTACTAGGCGTCTGCCGCATGTGCGTTATCGCTCTCGCGCTTGCTCGGGGCTTTGACGGCTGCAAGTCTTGCCTGTACCAAAGCTTGTGAAGTAGGTGTTTAGACCGGGGAGCTTTGTAACGCCGGGCTTTTGAAGGGCTGTAGCAGATTTGGAAGAGACCGAGATCTCATCGTCTTCTTGCTGGCCACCTGCCTGACTTGCTTCCCACACCCTCTCACACACCACACATCTCTGCTACAGCCTGCCGGGTCAGGCTAGCAACTGAACACCTGCTATTCCCGTCACCTTTGCTATAAGCCTGCCACCTCAGGCATAGCCAAACTCCAATCAGCTCAAGCACCCAGTGCTCGAAATTTTTGCGGGACCGTCCCTTCCTTGGACATTCCCCCCCGCCTTGGCATCAGCTCGCCGCCAGCCAGTGCTAAGGCAGCAGCGAGTAAGACGCCGACTTTAACTGAACCCTTGCTGGTTCCGCCACTTCTACTTAAGCCTGCCCTCTCAGGCTATGCATAAAGGCTCGAGTTTAAGCCGTTTGCCACCGGTCTGTCTACGAGGCTTCTGCCGCCTTGGCGTGCTCGCTCTCGCGCTCGATCGGGACTTTGAAGGCTCAAATGTTGCCGGTACCAAAGGTATGGCGGAGTGAGTGTTTAGACCAGGGAGCTTTGTAATGCCGGGCTTCTGAAGGGCTGTAGCAGTTTCTGAAGAGACCGGGGTCTCATCGTCCGCGTGCTCGCCACCTGCCTGACTTGCTTCCCACACCCTCTCACATACATAGGAATGACATCTTGGTTGTGGTTCCGAACAGGCCAATGTGCCACCCAAATGTGGGTCGGTCACATCGACTTTAACTTTTTTTTTTACACTTTTGCGCGCTGGCTGGGCCCTTCCCCGGCCGGGTCTGTCTGCCTGCCTAGTACTTCGCGTCGTCCCTTAGCCCGGGAGGCCTCTGATCGCCGGCGAAAATCCGCGTCTACAGCACGGGGACCCGGCCGAGACCAGGAGCTTTCCGACGGTACCTGGACCGGTGGACAGCGCTTCTCGCCTCCGCTCGGCCGAGCCTACCGTCCGCGCTTTTCACCCGCTTCTCGCAACCGCCGCCGCCCGAGTCCCAGGCCTGACCACATCCAATAGTACCTACACTACTGGCACTACCATCGAGTCCCCAGCTCGCAGGCCACTGAGAGAAGCCCGGCCGAGCTGCCTGCCTGCCGGCCAAGGCTCGGCTGCTCGCCTCCCCGTCCCGGCCGGCGTCGTGGCCCGGGACTGTACCTCTGCTCGCAGGCGAATTGCCGCCGCGCCGATAACACGGGGACCCGGCCAAGACCAGGAGCTTTCCGACGGTACCTAACATCGCGTCCCCCAGCTCGCAGGCAAGCGGCCACCGCGAGAAGCCCGGCCGCCGAGACTGCCTGCCTGCCGAGAGGCGAAGCCCTGCCGACGCTCGGCTACGTGTCCGTGCTCGCCTCTCGCGAGCTTCCAGACGTCGTCCCCACATAGGTATGGAATGACAACTTGGTTGTGGGTCGGCCACTTCGACTTTAACTTTTATTTTTTTCTACACTTTTGCGCGCTGGCCGGGATCTCGGCGAGCCTGCCTGCCTGCCTGCTTGCCTGCCTGCCTGCCTAATACTATCGCGTCGTCCCCATAGCCCGGGAGGCTTCTGCTCGGCCGAGATACCTTCCCGGACTCACACATCGGGCCTCTGCCTGCCTGCCTAGTACTATCGCGTCGTCCCCTAGCCAGGGAGGCCTCCGCTCGGCAGAGATACCTACCCGGGCTCACACCGGGCCACTGTCTGCCTGCCTAGTACTATCGCGTCGTCCCCTTAGCTAGCCCGGGAGGCCTCTGCTCGGCCGAGAGACCTTCCCGGGCTCACACCGGGCCACTGCCTGCCTGCCTGCCTGCCAGCACGGTACGGGGACCCGGCCAATACCAGGAGCTTTACGACGGTACCACAACTCGCAGTCAGGCGGCCACCGCGAGAAGCCCGGCCGCCAAGCCTGCCTGCCTGCCTGGCGCGAGGTGAAAAGCCCGGCCGACGCTCGGCTACGTGTCCGTGCTCGCCTCTCGCGAGCTTCCAGACGTCGTCCCCACATAGGTATGGAATGACAACTTGGTTGTGGGTCGGCCACTTCGACTTTAACTTTTATTTTTTCTACACTTTTGCGCGCTGGCCGGGCTCTCGGCGAGCCTACCTGCCTGCCTAGTACTATCGCGTCGTCCCCATACCCCGGGAGGCTTCTGCTCGGCCGAGATACCTTCCCGGGCTCACACATCGGGCCTCTGCCTGCCTGCCTAGTACTTTCGCGTCGTCCCCTAGCCCGGGAGGCCTCCGCTCGGCAGAGATACCTACCCGGGCTCACACCGGGCCACTGTCTGCCTGCCTAGTACTATCGCGTCGTCCCCTTAGCTAGCCCGGGAGGCCTCTGCTCGGCCGAGAGACCTTCCCGGGCTCACACCGGGCCACTGCCTGCCTGCCTGCCAGCACGGTACGGAGACCCGGCCAAGACCAGGAGCTTTACGACGGTACCACAGCTCGCAGGCAGGCGGCCACCGCGAGAAGCCCGGCCGCCGAGCCTTGGCTGCCTGCCTGCCTGCCTGTGTGCCTGGCGCGAGGCGAGAAGCCCGGCCGACGCTCGGCTACGTGTCCGTGCTCGCCTCCCGCGAGCTTCCAGAGGTCGTCCCCACATAGGTATGGAAGGACAACTTGGTTGTGGGTCGGCCACTTCAACTTTAACTTTTTTTTCTACACTTTTGCGCGCTGGCCGGGCTCTCGGGTCTGTGCATCGACAGCACAGGGACCCGGCCAAGACCAGTAGCTTTCCAGCGGTACCTGGAACGTCGAGATCGGCCAGGGGGTCCCGGAGCAACACGCGGACGAAGACCGGGCATTCGCCAAGCGCAAGGCGCGCGCGCCATCTCGGCGAGCCTGCCTGTCTGCCTGCCTGCCGCGAGGCGAGCTAGTCCCAAGCCTGGCCAGCGCTAGTACCTTCGCGCCGCCGTGTCCCCAAGCTCGCGAGGCAGGCAGGTGAGAGAGCAGGCGAGCTAGCGGCCGGGCGGCGGACCCGGCCCTGGGTAGGTGGTAGGTGGTCTGCGAGGCGAACGAAGCCCGGGAGGCCGCCGTTCTCGACGTTAGACTCGCGGTTCCGGACGCCTCTCGCGATTTACAAAGCCTCCCCACATAGCTAGAGTGACAACTTGGATGTGGGTCGGGTTTGAAGAAAAATTGTGTCACCTATTTTCGCGACCCCCCAGCAGCGCTTCGGCGGCAGTATCTCAGCGGCCGAGCGGCTTGACGAGTGCATCGAGACACCGTTGGAAAGGTCTCGTCCAGACCTTTCCGGCGGTACCTCGTTCGTCCCGATCGGTGTTTGGGCGGCGGATATACGGGCTGTCAAAGTTTCACGGGGGCAGCGCTTCGCGAGGCAGGCAAAAGTACGGGGATTTCACGGTGTTTTCGCCTCGCCGATGAGGCGAGCCCGGGGAGAAATATGAACGCTCGCCATTCGCAAACCCGCAGTGCGATCAGCTCGAACTGGGTACCGCTGGAAAGGTCTCGACAAGCCTCGTGTACCAGTGTCTGTTTCATTCCGATCGGAGCACAGACGGCTGAGATACGGGCAGTCAAAGTTTCGGCCGGTCTCGCCTGGGCAGCACGTCGAGAGGCAGGCAAAAGCACGGGGATTTCACGGTGTCTTTTGCTCGCCGATGAGGCGAGCCCGGGGAGAACTTTGAAAGCTCGCCATCCGCTAACCCGCCGTCCGATCGAGTCGAACCAGGTCCCGTTGGAAAGGTCTTGGCGAGCCGCGTCCATAGCCGTCGAGTGTGACCAGGTACGGGTCCGTCCGCCGGTCCCTGGCTCGAGCCCGGCCCTGCGGGATTAAGCGGCCGTGCCAAGGCTCGGCTTCCCGGGTTAGACCGGCAAACGCGACTGCTATGGACGCGTCTTGGCGAGACCTTTCCAGCGGTACCTCGTTCGCCCTGATCGGAGCACGGACGGCTGAGATACGGGCAGTCAAATTTTCGGCCGGTCTCGCCTGTGTAGCGCGTCGAGAGGCGGGCAAAAGCACGGAGAATAGACCGCATTTTCGCCTCGCCGATATGGCGAGCCCGGGAAGTGCTTTGAAAGCTCGCCATTCGCTAACCCGCCGTCCGATCGAGTCGAACCTGGTACCGTCGGATAGATCTCGGCGGGCCCCGTCCATAGCTGTCGAGTTTGACCAGGTAACAGTCCGTCCTCGGGGTCCCGAGCTCGAACCCGGCCCTTACTCGCAACTCTATATACGTGCAAAATAAAAGGGCCGCCGCGCCTCCCTTAGGAGACGCGGCGACCCGCTGTGTGCTTGTGATTTTTCGCCAAAAATAAAAGGGTCCCCGCGCCTCTCGGAGGAGACACAGAGACCCGTGTACGTACGTACATACAGCAGCGATACAGCCTGCCTGGCCGCCGAGCCTGCCTGCCAGCCTGGCGCGAGGCGAGAAGCCCGGACGTTGTCCCTATAGCCCGGGAGGCCTCTGCTCGGCCGAGATACCTTCCCGGACTCACACATCGGGCCACTGCCTGCCTGCCTAGTACTATCGCGTCGTCCCCATAGCTAGCCCGGGAGGCCTCTGCTCGGCCGAGAGACCTTCCCGGGCTCACACCGGGGCACTGCCTGCCTGCCTGCCAGCACGGTACGGGGACCCGGCCAAGACCAGGAGTTTTGCGACGGTACCACAGCTCGCAGGCAGGCTGCCACCGCGAGAAGCCCGGCCGCCGAGCCTGCCTGCCTGGCGCGAGGCGAGAAGCCCGGCCGACGCTCGGCTACGTGTCCGTGCTCGCCTCTCGCGAGCTTCCAGACGTCGTCCCCACATAGGTATGGAATGACAATTGGTTGTGGGTCGGCCACTTCGACTTTAACTTTATTTTTCTACACTTTTGCGCGCTGGCCGGGCTCTCGGCGAGCCTGCCTGCCTGCCTAGTACTACCGCGTCGTCCCCATAGCCCGGGAGGCCTCCGCTCGGCCGAGATACCTTCCCGGGCTCACACCGGGCCACTGGCTGCCTGCCTGCCAGCACGGTACGGGGACCCGGCCAAGACCAGGAGCTTTACGACGGTACCACAGCTCGCAGGCAGGTGGCCACCGCGAGAAGCCCGGCCGCCGAGCCTGCCTGCCTGCCTGGCGCGAGGCGAGAAGCCCGGCCGTCGTCCCCATAGCCCGGGAGGCCTCCGCTCGGCAGAGATACCTACCCGGACTCACACCGGGCCACTGCCTGCCTGCCTAGTACTATCGCGTCGTCCCCATAGCTAGCCCGGGATGCCTCTGCTCGGCCGAGAGACCTTCCCGGGCTCACACCGGGCCACTGCCTGCCTGCCTAGTACTATCGCGTCGTCCGCATAGCTAGCCCGGGAGGCCTCTGCTTGGCCGAGAGACCATCCTGGGCTCACACCGGGCCACTGCCTGCCTGCCTGCCAGCACGGTACGGGGACCCGGCGAAGACCATGAGCTTTGCGACGGTACCACAACTCGCAGGCAGGCTGCCACCGCGAGAAGCCCGGCCGCCGAGCCTGCCTGCCTGGCGCGAGGCGAGAAGCCCGGCCGACGCTCGACTACGTGTCCGTGCTCGCCTCTCGCGAGCTTCCAGACGTCGTCCCCACATAGGTATGGAATGACAACTTGGTTGTGGGTCGGCCACTTCGACTTTAACTTTATTTTTCTACATTTTTGCGCGCTGGCCGGGCTCACGGCGAGCCTGCCTGCCTGCCTAGTACTACCGCGTCGTCCCCATAGCCCGGGAGGCCTCCGCTCGGCCGAGATACCTTCCCGGGCTCTCACCGGGCCACTGCCTGCCTGCCTGGCAGCACGGTACGGGGACCCGGCCAAGACCAGGAGCTTTAAGACGGTACCACAGCTCGCAGGCAGGCGGCCACCGCGAGAAGCCCGGCCGCCGAGCCTGCCTGCCTGCCTGCCCTCCTGGCGCGAGGCGAGAAGCCCAGCCGTCGTCCCCATAGCCCGGGAGGCTTCTGCTCGGCCGAGATACCTTCCCGGGATCACACATCGGGCCTCTGTCTGTCTGCCTAGTGCTATCGCGTCGTCCCCTAGCCCGGTTGGACTCCGATCGGCAGAGATACCTTTCCGTGCTCACACATCGGGCCTCTGCCTGTCTGCCTAGTGCTATCGCGTCGTCCATTAGCCCGGGAGGCCTCCGCTCGGCAGAGATACCTACCCGGGCTCACACCGGGCCCCTGCCTGCCTGCCTAGTACTATCGCGTCGTCCCCATAGCTAGCCCGGGAGGCCTCTGCTCGGCCAAGAGACCTTCCCGGCCCACACACCGGGCCACTGCCTGCCTGCCTGCCTGCCAGCACGGTACGGGGACCCGGCCAAGACCAGGAGCTTTACGACGGTACCACAGCTCGCAGGCAGGTGGCCACCGCGAGAAGCCCGGCCGCCGAGCCTGCCTGCCTGCCTGGCGCGAGGCGAGAAGCCCGGCCGTCGTCCCCATAGCCCGGGAGGCCTCCGCTCGGCAGAGATACCTACCAGGGCTCACACCGGGCCACTGCCTGCCTGCCTAGTACTATCGCGTCGTCCCCATAGCTAGCCCGGGAGGCCTCTGCTCGGCCGAGAGACCTTCCCGGGCTCACACCGGGCCACTGCCTGCCTGCCTAGTACTATCGCGTCGTCCCCAGGGACCCGGCCAAGACCAGGAGCTTTACGACGGTACCACAGCTCGCAGGCAGGCGGCCACCGCGAGAAGCCCGGCCGCCGAGCCTGCCTGCCTGCCTGCCCTCCTGGCGCGAGGCGAGAAGCCCAGCCGTCGTCCCCATAGCCCGGGAGGCTTCTGCTCGGCCGAGATACCTTCCCGGGCTCACACATCAGGCCTCTGCCTGTCTGCCTAGTGCTAACGCGTCGTCCTCTAGCCCGGGAGGCCTCCGCTCGGCAGAGATACCTACCCGGGCTCACACCGGGCCACTGCCTGCCTGCCTGCCTGCCTGCACGGTACGGGGACCCGGCCAAGACCAGGAGCTTTACAAAGGTACCACAGCTCGCAGGCAGGCGGCCACCGCGAGAAGCCCGGCCGCCGAGCCTGCCTGCCTGCCTGCCTGGCGCGAGGCGAGAAGCCCGGCCGACGCTCGGCTACGTGTCCGTGCTCGCCCCTCGCGAGCTTCCAGACGTCGTCCCCGCATATGTATGCAATGACAACTTGGTTGTGGGTCGGCCACTTCGACTTTAACTCTTTTTTTCTACACATTTGCGCGCTGGCCGGGCTCTCGGCGAGCCTGCCTGCCTAGTTCTACCGCGTCGTCCCCATAGCCCGGGAGGCCTCCGCTCGGCCGAGATACCTTCCCGGGCTAACACCGGGCCACTGCCTGCCTGCCTGCCAGCACGGTACGGGGACCCGGCCAAGACCAGGAGCTTTACGATGGTACCACAGCTCGCAGGCAGGCGGCCACCGCGAGAAGCCCGGCCGCCGAGCCTGCCTGCCTGGCGCGAGGCGAGAAGCCCGGCCGTCGTCCCCATAGCCCGGGAGGCTTCTGCTCGGCCGAGATACCTTCCCGGGCTCATACATCGGGCCTCTGACTGCCTGCCTGCCTAGTACTATCGCGTCGTCCCCTAGCCCGGGAGGCCACCGCTCGTCAGAGATACCTACCCGGGCTCACACCGGGCCACTGCCTGCCTGCCTAGTACTATCGCGTCGTCCCCATGCTAGCCCGGGAGGTTTCTGC
This sequence comes from Mya arenaria, assembly GCF_026914265.1. Lineage (NCBI taxonomy): Eukaryota > Metazoa > Mollusca > Bivalvia > Myida > Myidae > Mya > Mya arenaria. Next base: position 80,569,807 of record NC_069127.1, read on the forward strand.
TCGGCAGAGTGACCTTCCCGGGCTCACACCGGGCCACTGCCTGCCTACCTGCCAGCACGGTACGGGGACCCGGCCAAGACCAGGAGCTTTACGACGGTACCACAGCTAGCAGGCAGGCGCCACCGCGAGAAGCCCGGCCGCCGAGCCTGCCTGCCTGGCGCGAGGCGAGAAGCCCGGCCGAAGCTCGGCTACGTGTCCGTGCTCGCCTCTCGCGAGCTTCCAGACGTCGTCCCCACATAGGTATGGAATGACAACTTGGTTGTGGGTCGGCCACTTCGACTTTAACTTTTATTTTTTCTACACTTTTGCGCGCTGGCCGGGCTCTCGGTGAGCCTGTCTGCCTGCCTGCCTTCCTAGTACTATCGCGTCGTCCCCATAGCCCGGGAGGCTTCTGCTCGACCGAGATACCTTCCCGGGCTCACTCATCGGGCCTCTGCCTGCCTGCCTAGTACTATCGCGTCGTCCCCTAGCCAGGGAGGCCTCCGCTCGGCAGAGATACCTACCCGGGCTCACACCGGGCCTCTGCCTGTCTGCCTAGTGCTAACGCGTCGTCCTCTAGCCCGGGAGGCCTCCGCTCGGCAGAGATACCTACCCGGGCTCACACCGGGCCACTGCCTGTCTGCCTAGTACTATCGCGTCGTCCGCATAGCTAGCCCGGGAGGCCTCTGCTCGGCCGAGAGACCTTCCCGGGCTCACACCGGGCCACTGCCTGCCTGCCTGCCTGCCTGCACGGTACGGGGACCCGGCCAAGACCAGGAGCTTTACAAAGGTACCACAGCTCGCAGGCAGGCGGCCACCGCGAGAAGCCCGGCCGCCGAGCCTGCCTGCTTGCCTGCCTGGCGCGAGGCGAGAAGCCCGGCCGACGCTCGGCTACGTGTCCGTGCTCGCCCCTCGCGAGCTTCCAGACGTCGTCCCCGCATATGTATGCAATGACAACTTGGTTGTGGGTCGGCCACTTCGACTTTAACTCTTTTTTTTCTACACATTTGCGCGCTGGCCGGGCTCTCGGCGAGCCTGCCTGCCTAGTTCTACCGCGTCGTCCCCATAGCCCGGGAGGCCTCCGCTCGGCCGAGATACCTTCCCGGGCTAACACCGGGCCACTGCCTGCCTGCCTGCCAGCACGGTACGGGGACCCGGCCAAGACCAGGAGCTTTACGACGGTACCACAGCTCGCAGGCAGGCGGCCACCGCGAGAAGCCCGGCCGCCGAGCCTGCCTGCCTGCCTGCCTGGCGCGAGGCGAGAAGCCCGGCCGTCGTCCCCATAGCCCGGGAGGCTTCTGCTCGGCCGAGATACCTTCCCGAGCTCATACATCGGGCCTCTGACTGCCTGCCTGCCTAGTACTATCGCGTCGTCCCCTAGCCCGGGAGGCCACCGCTCGTCAGAGATACCTACCCGGGCTCACACCGGGCCACTGCCTGCCTGCCTAGTACTATTGCGTCGTCCCCATGCTAGCCCGGGAGGTTTCTGTTCTGCAGAGTGACCTTCCCGGGCTCACACCGGGCCACTGCCTGCCTACCTGCCAGCACGGTACGGGGACCCGGCCAAGACCAGGAGCTTTACGACGGTACCACAGCTAGCAGGCAGGCGCCACCGCGAGAAGCCCGGCCGCCGAACCTGCCTGCCTGGCGCGAGGCGAGAAGCCCGGCCGAAGCTCGGCTACGTGTCCGTGCTCGCCTCTCGCGAGCTTCCAGACGTCGTCCCCACATAGGTATGGAATGACAACTTGGTTGTGGGTCGGCCACTTCGACTTTAACTTTTATTTTTTCTACACTTTTGCGCGCTGGCCGGGCTCTCTCTGCCTGCCTGCCTGCCTAGTACTATCGCGTCGTCCCCATAGCCCGGGAGGCTTCTGCTCGACCGAGATACCTTCCCGGGCTCACTCATCGGGCCTCTGCCTGCCTGCCTAGTACTATCGCGTCGTCCCCTAGCCAGGGAGGCCTCCGCTCGGCAGAGATACCTACCCGGGCTCACACCGGGCCACTGCCTGCCTGCCTAGTACTATCGCGTCGTCCCCATAGCTAGCCAGGGAGGCCTCTGCTCGGCCGAGAGACCATCCCGGGCTCACACCGGGCCACTGCCTGCCTGCCTGCCTGCCAGCACGGTACGGGGACCCGGCCAAGACCAGGAGCTTTACGACGGTACCGCAGCTCGCAGGCAGGCGGCCACCGCGAGAAGCCCGGCCGCCGAGCCTGCCTGCCTGCCTGTGTGCCTGGCGCGAGGCGAGAAGCCCGGCCGACGCTTGGCTACGTGTCCGTGCTCGCCTCCCGCGAGCTTCCAGAGGTCGTCCCCACATAGGTATGGAATGAAAACTTGGTTGTGGGTCGGCCACTTCGACTTTAACTTTTTTTTCTACACTTTTGCGCGCTCGCCGGGCTCTCGGCGAGCCTGCCTGCCTGCCTGCTGCCTCGACAGCACAGGGACCCGGCCAAGACCAGTAGTTTCCAGCGGTACCTGGAACGTCGAGATCGGCCAGGGCGTCCCGGAGCAACACGCGGACGAAGACCGGGCATTCGCCAAGCGCAAGGCGCGCGCGCCTCTCGGCGAGTCTGCCTGCCTGCCTGCCTGCCGCGAGGCGAGCTAGTCCCAAGCCTGGCCAGCGCTAGTACCTTCGCGCCGCCGTGTCCCCGAGCTCGCGAGGCAGGCAGGCAGGCAGGCGAGAGAGCAGGCGAGCTAGCGGCCGGGCGGCGGACTCGGCCCGGGGTAGGTGGTAGGTGGTCTGCGAGGCGAACGAAGCCCGGGAGGCCGCCGTTCTCGACGTTAGACTCGCGGTTCCGGACGCCTCTCGCGATTTACAAAGCCTCCCCACATAGCTAGAGTGACAACTTGGATGTGGGTCGGGTTTGAAGAAAAAATGTGTCACCTATTTTCGCGACCCCCCAGCAGCGCTTCGGCGGCAGTATCTCAGCGGCCGAGCGGCTTGACGAGTGCATCGAGACAACGTTGGAAAGGTCTCGTCCAGACCTTTCCGGCGGTACCTCGTTTATCCCGATCGGTGTTTGGGCGGCGGAGATACGGGCTGTCAAAGTTTCGCGCGGGCAGCGCTTCGCGAGGCAGGCAAAAGTACGGGGATTTCACGGTGTTTTCGCCTCGCCGATGAGGCGAGCCCGGGGAGAACTTTGGAAGCTCGCCATTCGCTAACCCGCCGTCCGATCAAGTCGAACCAGGTATCGTTAGAAAGGTCTCGGCAAGCCTCGTCCATAGCCGTCGAGTTTGACCAGGTTCGGGTCCGTCCGCCGTCCAGGGCTCGAGCCCGGCCCGGCGGGACTAAGCGGCCGTGTCGAGGCTCAGCTTCCCGGGTTAGACCGGCAAACGCGACTGCTATGGACGCGTCTCGACGAGACCTTTCCAGCGGTACCTCGTTCGCCCTGATCGGAGCACGGACGGCTGAGATACGGGGGCAGTGGGTTTGGATTGAAGACAAATTGTGTCACCTATTTTCGCGACACCCCAGCGACGTACTCCAGCGCTTCAGCGGTCGTATATGAGCGATCGAGTCGAACCAGGTACCGTTGGAAAGGTCTCGGCGAGCCGCGTCCATAGCTGTCGGGTTTGACCAGGTACGGGTCCGACCGCCGGTCCAGGGCTCGATCCCGTCCTGACGGGACTAAGTGGCCGTGCCGAGGCTCGGCTTCCCGGTTTGGACTGGCAAACGCGACTGCTATGGACGCGTCTCGGCGAGACCTTTCCAGCGGTACCTCGTTCGCTCTGATCGGAACACGGACGGCTGAGATACGGGGGCAGTGGGTTTGGATTGAAGACAAATTGTGTCACCTATTTTCGCGACACCCCAGCGCCGTACTCCAGCGCTTCAGCGGCCGTATCTGAGCGATCGAGTCGAACCAGGTACCGTTGGAAAGGTCTCGGCGAGCCGCGTCCATAGCTGTCGGGTTTGACCAGGTACGGGTCCGTCCGTAGGTCCAGGGCTCGAGCCCGCCCTGGCGGGAATAAGTGGCCGTGCCGAGGCTCGGCTTCCCGGGTTGGACTGGCAAACGCGACTGCTATGGACGCGTCTCGGCGAGACCTTTCCAGCGGTACCTCGTTCGCCCTGATCGGAGCACGGAAGGCTGAGATACTGGGGCAGTGGGTTTGGATTGAAGACAAATTGTGTCACCTATTTTCGCGACACCCCAGCGACGTACTCCAGCGCTTCAGCGGCCGTATCTGAGCGATCGAGTCGAACCAGGTACCGTTGGAAAGGTCTCGGCGAGCCGCGTCCATAGCTGTCGGGTTTGACCTGGTACGGGTCCGTCCGCCGGTCCAGGGCTCGAGCCCGCCCTGGCGGGACTAAGCGGCCGTGCCGAGGCTCGACTTCCCGGGTTAGACCGGCAAACGCGACTGCTATGGACGCGTCTTGACGAGACCTTTCCAGCGGTACCTCGTTCGCCCTGATCGGAGCACAGACGGCTGAGATACGGGGGCAGTGGGTTTGGATTGAAGACAAATTGTGTCACCTATTTTCGCGACACCCCAGCGACATACTCCTGCGCTTCAGCGGCCGTATATGAGCGATCGAGTCGAACCAGGTACCGTTGGAAAGGTCTCGGCGAGCCGCGTCCATAGCTGTCGGGTTTGACCAGGTACGGGTCCGACCGCCGGTCCAGGACTCGAGCCCGTCCTGGCGGGACTAAGTGGCCGTGCCGAGGCTCGGCTTCCCGGGTTGGACTGGCAAACGCGACTGCTATGGACGCGTCTCGGCGAGACCTTTCCAGCGGTACCTCGTTCGCCCTGATCGGAGCACGGAAGGCTGAGATACTGGGGCAGTGGGTTTGGATTGAAGACAAATTGTGTCACCTATTTTAGCGACACCCCAGCGCCGTACTCCAGCGCTTCAGCGGCCGTATCTGAGCGATCGAGTCGAACCAGGTACCGTTGGAAAGGTCTCGGCGAGCCGCGTCCATAGCTGTCGGGTTTGACCAGGTACGGGTCCGTCCGTAGGTCCAGGGCTCGAGCCCGTCCTGGCGGGACTAAGTGGCCGTGCCGAGGCTCGGCTTCCCGGGTTGGACTGGCAAACGCGACTGCTATGGACGCGTCTCGGCGAGACCTTTCCAGCGGTACCTCGTTCGCCCTGATCGGAACACGGACGGCTGAGATACTGGGGCAGTGGGTTTGGATTGAAGACAAATTGTGTCACCTATTTTCGCGACACCCCAGCGCCGTACTCCAGCGCTTCAGCGGCCGTATCTGAGCGATCGAGTCGAACCAGGTACCGTTGGAAAGGTCTCGGCGAGCCGCGTCCATAGCTGTCGGGTTTGACCAGGTACGGGTCCGTCCGTAGGTCCAGGGCTCGAGCCCGTCCTGGCGGGACTAAGTGGCCGTGCCGAGGCTCGGCTTCCCGGGTTGGACTGGCAAACGCGACTGCTATGGACGCGTCTCGGCAAGACCTTTCCAGCGGTACCTCGTTCGCCCTGATCGGAGCACGGAAGGCTAAGATACTGGGGCAGTGGGTTTGGATTGAAGACAAATTGTGTCACCTATTTTCGCGACACCCCAGCGACGTACTCCAGCGCTTCAGCGGCCGTATCTGAGCGATCGAGTCGAACCAGGTACCGTTGGAAAGGTCTCGGCGAGCCGCGTCCATAGCTGTCGGGTTTGACCAGGTACGGGTCCGTCCGTAGGTCCAGGGCTCGAGCCCGCCCTGGCGGGACTAAGCGGCCGTGCCGAGGCTCGGCTTCCCGGGTTAGACCGGCAAACGCGACTGCTATGGACGCGTCTTGACGAGACCTTTCCAGCGGTACCTCGTTCGCCCTGATCGGAGCACAGACGGCTGAGATACTGGGGCAGTGGGTTTGGATTGAAGACAAATTGTGTCACCTATTTTCGCGACACCCCAGCGACATACTCCTGCGCTTCAGCGGCCGTATATGAGCGATCGAGTCGAACCAGGTACCGTTGGAAAGGTCTCGGCGAGCCGCGTCCATAGCTGTCGGGTTTGACCAGGTACGGGTCCGACCGCCGGTCCAGGACTCGAGCCCGTCCTGGCGGGACTAAGTGGCCGTGCCGAGGCTCGGCTTCCCGGGTTGGACTGGCAAACGCGACTGCTATGGACGCGTCTCGGCGAGACCTTTCCAGCGGTACCTCGTTCGCCCTGATCGGAGCACGGAAGGCTGAGATACTGGGGCAGTGGGTTTGGATTGAAGACAAATTGTGTCACCTATTTTCGCGACACCCCAGCGACGTACTCCAGCGCTTCAGCGGCCGTATCTGAGCGATCGAGTCGAACCAGGTACCGTTGGAAAGGTCTCGGCGAGCCGCGTCCATAGCTTTCGGGTTTGACCAGGTACGGGTCCGTCCGTAGGTCCAGGGCTCGAGCCCGCCCTGGCGGGACTAAGCGGCCGTGCCGAGGCTCGGCTTCCCGGGTTAGACCGGCAAACGCGACTGCTATGGACGCGTCTCGGCGAGACCTTTCCAGCGGTACCTCGTTCGCCCTGATTGGAGCACGGACAGCTGAGATACGGGGGGCCGTGAGTTTGGTTTAAAGAAACATTGTGTCACCTATTTTCGGAACCCACCAGCGACGTACTTCAGCGCTTCAGCGGCCGTATCTCAGCGGTCGAGTGGCTTGGTGAGTGCATCGAGACACCGTTGAAAATGTCTTTTCTAGACCTTTCCGGCTGTACCTCGGTTATCCCAATACGTGCACGGGCGACGTAGATACAGGCAGTCAAAATTTCGCCCGGGCTCGCCTAGGCAGCACGTCGAGAGGCAGGCAAAAGCTAGGCAATTTGACAGTGTTTTCGCTTCGCAGATGAGGCGAGCCCGGTGATAAATTTGAACGCGCGCTTTTGGCCAACCCGCAGTGCAATCGAGTGAAACTAGGTACCGTTGGAAAGGTCTCTTCGAGCCGCGTCGAGCGGCGGCCGAGAGTACGGGGAAAAGACCGCATTTTTAATCTTGCCTCGTCGAGGCCAGCGGCCGGGTCCGGGTAAAACTTTGAACGGCCACAATACACGAACTTGCGGTGTGGTCCGCGGCTCCCGGGTTCGAGCCCGGCCAGGCGGGACCAATAGCCCGTGCCGAAGCCGGGCTCCCCTTGTTGGACCTGGAAACGCGACGGCAACTTCACTAGGTGGCCCCTAAGTGCAATTTGATGTAATGTGATTTGTTTTTATGTAATCGAAATAGTATCTGTTAAATGGTTCACATTCTAGAATACGCACACTTTAAAATAAACTGTTTCCAAGTTGTAGACATTTGTGTTGTTTTATATACCCAAAGATGTAATGTTTTCCAATCGAAGATCGAAGGAGCGACATAAGAATCGTAAAACTGTTTATTTTATCACCTAAAATACCAGTAACCACAGCACTTTGTGAGCTCATATATAAAAAATGAAAGGGGAGCCCCGGCACGGAGGCGTCCCCGGTGCCCGGCGCGCGCGCGCTAATGAGCGCAGCGTGCACACACGGGTTGATTTGGGCGCCGCGCGGAGCTCCCCACACAGGTACACGGTAGTTCACCCGTTCAATCTACCATAAAAAACTACATCCGGCGCGCCAAAGTGGCGGGCCATCGTACCGGAAGAAGTGTTATCTCGATAACAAAAAGAGATATCTCAATTCTGTTTCGTATCACTGTAGATGTACGCCCGTGTCAATGAAGAGTAGCAAACAAACCCAGGCAGTCCAATGGGTCCCTGAGTGAGCCGCCAGTCGTCGGCGATCACACGCCGCTGCATTCAACATATATGCACGTTTTGTCGCAATAAAATGAATAAGAACCTCAGTACGTAAATAGCTAACCGTCTAAACCGCATGTGTATCTGGTCGCCCTTGTATACACTTCGACCCCTACATGGCGCAGGCAAACATTTGTTTCGAAATACAAAGATAGACCAAGAGCCCGTGCCGAAGCCGGGCTCCCTTTGTTGGACCTGGAAACGCGACGGCAACTTCACTAGGTGGCCCCTAAGTGCAATTTGATATAATGTGATTTGTTTTTATGTAATCGAAATAGTATCTGTTAAATGGTTCACATTCTAGAATACGCACACTTTAAAATAAACTGTTTCCAAGTTGTAGACATTTGTGTTGTTTTATATACCCAAAGATGTAATGTTTTCCAATCGAAGATCGAAGGAGCGACATAAGAATCGTTGACTGTTTATTTCATCACCTAAAATACCAGTAACCACAGCCCTAAGCCTATAGCGTCATCATTAAGCAAATTGCCCCTGTTTCGCAAAGGCCACCATTGCACAGAATGCCCCTGTTTCGCAAAGGCCACCGTTAAGCAAATTGCCCCTGTTTCGCAAAGGCCACCATTGAACAAATTGCCGCTATTCATCAAATGCCATTGTAGAGCAAATTGACAATCACTAAGCTATGTCCTTTCACAGCTTTGCAGACAGCCTGACAGCCTGACAGACAGACAGACAGACAGACAGACAGAATAAACCACAGGAGGCAAGCATGTTAAAAAAAATCGTTTTTTTTTTTTGTTTTTGTTTTTTTGTTTTTTTATAAAATCTATGTCCGTAACCCTAGCCTAACCCTAGGTGTATTTTGCTTTTAAAATAAATTGCCTGCCTGCCAACTGTTAGCTGCCTGTCAATTGCCAGATGGCTGCCAACTGTTAGCTGTTAACAGGCTGACAGCTGGCTGCCAACTGTTAGCTGGCTGTCAATTGCCAGCTGGATGCCAACTGTTAGCTGTTAACAGGCTGCCAGCTGGTTGCCAACTGTTAGCTGGCTGCCAATTGCCAGCTGGCAGCCGCACACAAGGCGGCTGCCAAAGGTCGAGCTAGGCTCTTCATTGCCAAGTATAAAGTGGCTGCCAACTGTTAGCTGGCTGTCAATTGCCAGCTGGCTGCCAATTGCCAGCTGGCAGCCGTACACAAGGTGGCTGCCAAAGCGGCTGTATACTTTCAACTGGCTGCCAATTGCCAGCTGCCAATTGTCAGCTGGATGCCAACTGTAAACTGGCTGCCAATTGGCAGCTGGTTGCCAACTCTAAACTGCCTAAATCTGCATATTCCCGTTTCGGACTGCATATTCCCGTTTCGGACTGCATATTCCCGTGCTGTAACCCTAACCCTAACCCTAACCCATATATCCAAACTTTTAGCTAGCACTATTTTCTGTATCCATTTTGTGTAAAAATAGATTATCATCCATCTCTCCCTATTAAATTTGATGTTCGTAGTTCCAAAAGCATTTTAATTATGAAAATTCATGTATGCATGTATGCCAGGTTTAGTGGTTTTTGCATGTGTTTGTGTTGGACCAACAACTAGAGTTTTGGCTCTTGAAATTTGAAACATTGCCTGTTTTGAGCTTGTGTAATGTTTTACCATAACTCCTGGAAAGTATTTAAGGTACAGTTGGTACTGTCATGCAACATGATAAAAAATTGATCTTGAAAGTTTTTGTTTTAAATTAGAAAAAAAATATGTCAGTGTTTCAGTGAAGATTTGTACTTTTATATAACGTGCAGGGATACCGGAAGGCATGTTGGCTGTACAATCCCCTGCCTAGCTGTTATCATGGTTAGCTGATTGCAAAAAAGCAAATATAATAGAAAATATATGTTTTCATCTTTGTATGCATACATTATGCTGTGAAGGGTTAGTCTTGTCAAGATTTTGTTTATTTTTGAAGAAATTCATTGCTTGGAATAAAATGGGCATTTTTCGCATGGGGAAAATTATTTGTCTTCGATTTCGAATTGAACTGTGTGTCTATTGATGGATGTACTCCATTTTTAATTAAACGCAACAATTTTAGCGCACACAGCGCTGCATCGTTTAATGTACAAGTAAATCTTAAATATGTCACAGTATATGGTGGTGTTCATTAACCTTCCTATTGGGTCCAGCATATAATGGTGTTGATACACCTACATATTGGGTCCAGTATATAAAAATGTTATAGACCTTTATATTGGGTCCAGTGTATAAAGGTGTTTATACACCTACATATTGGGTCTAAGTATTATATATATAAACCGGGGATGGCAACAAGTAGTAAAATTGGTACTCGAGTACTCGGACAATCTTCCGATCGAGTACTCGGGTACTCGATTACTCGGATAAATTGAAACCTTATTGGTTTTCGGGAAAGACAAGTTCGTGTATACATGTATCATGTACTTTGTGCGTTGGTCGTTATATTGGTCATTTTCATCTTTAAATAAGACTGTCATTATGTACCTTAACAGAAAAAAGCAAGAAAAAGAAAACAAATATTGTTTCATGACTTTAATTTGGCCTTTTCATTATGTACTAAAATATAAATGGAAAGTAAAACTAGGATCATATTCAAGCGTCTAGATGATCGAGACTTCACTCAATAATGAACTTAATTCAAAATAACAATGAACGAAAATTATTTATTTATTTGTTTAGTTGTTTACTCTGTGAAATAATATATAAACTGACCGTTTTCCATACTAAAATATTGTTGATTACCTCATTAACATGCATAATTCCTGATTTTAGATATCCACCAATCAATTGTGATAATCATTGCAAACAATACACCCATTCAAGAATCATTGCTCGTAACGGTAGTATAAACGAGACCAACGTAATGCGTATAAAACAAACTTGTTGCAATTTATGTTACTGTGACTTTCTTTCATTACTTTGTACTATCAAATTTGTATTGTGTATGTAAATATTCATGCTTATGTATGTATTACCATATACCATGTACATCTCCAGAAAATGGGGGAAATAAAGCTATATATATACCGCTATCAAAACTTGGCAAATTGACACCAGTGCTATTTGCAAATTAGGGCCCTTTGTTGACAGTTTGCAACTATCACAACAACTGTCAATAAAAAAATTCGGGTCAATTGTGTACACAGTGGGGTTTAGAGGGATTGTGAATTGTCTTTTTGGGAACCGCCGGATCTGATACTTACATCTGTAAATCATGTATTTGGTGAAATTCATAAAAAAATGAGTACTCGAGTAGTGATTTGGTACTCGGGTACTCGGATGATTGATCGAGTACTCGGGTACTCGTTGCCATCCCTAATATAAACGTGTTCATAGACTACATGTTGGGTCCAGTATATAATGATTTTCATACACCTACATATTGAGTCTAGTATTATATATAAACAAGTTCATAGACCTACATGTTGGGTCCAGTATATAATGGTGTTGATACGCCTACATATTGGGTCTATTATTATATATAAACATGTTCATAGACCTACATGTTGGGTCCAGTATATAATGGTGTTGATACGCCTACAAATTGGGTCTAGTATTATATATACCGTAAATGACTGGTTATAAGACGATAGGGGGTATTAGACGCAGGGGAAAAATCTGTGAAAAGTCGGAGAAAAAAAAAATCTATGTTTTTGGTTAAAAGACGCATAGAAAAAATGTCAAATCGTCTGGCATTTTCGGCCACCATGTTTGTTGACAGTGACAAAAATTATTTTGCTCGTGAAAATGTCGATGGTTATCTTTAAAACCATACAATGATAACACAAAGCGAAATAGGTTTCATTTTTATTCGTTTCATGTTATATAAAACATAACAGATTATTTAAAATAAATACATTCAACTAGCACATAAACAAACTGCACAAAGAAACACACACATCACACAAAATGTCATTCGCTTATCCTTAAATCGCTTTCCTCAAAGCCCTCAAATTCCTCGGCGTCGTCGTCGCTCTCGAAGAAACGCTCCATTTCATCCTCGATCATGTCTTTGGTCGTCTTGTCCGTGTAGTAAGCGCATCCATCATCGTCTTCTTCTTCGTCGGCTGCCTCGTCTGTCTGTTGGTGCGCTGGTTTCTTGACAAACTCCTCCCATATGGTGTCATCTTCGGTCCCGTCCATAGCGTTTGATATGGAGCATTTCTTGAACGCATAAACAATGATCTTCGGATCCAGCTCTTTCCATGCGTCTACGATCCAAGCGCAGATTTGATTTAGTTCTGGCTTCCATCTTCGCCCGGTCTTTGTGTAGGAGTGTTTTTCACCGGTAAACGAGTTCATAGACCGACATGTTGGGTCCAGTATATAATGATGTTCATACACCTAAATATTGAGTATAGTACAGTACACTCAACGACTTAGACCCACTTTCCTTTTCCCTCCGCGGATTTTCGCTATCGCGGCCAACACAATGATTTTATCGACTGTCCGCGTTCCTTGGAGTTAGAATTTAAGGCCCTTGGAGGGTGATCAGTCGACCGAAGAATAACGAACACGGCATTCCTCGGAGAGGTTAACTCCGCGAAACTCTGCGGACACTTGATAAGAATCTACGCTAAAGTTTTTTGTTGTTTTTTTTTTTTAAATTTTCAACCGATTACGACGGCTCCAGTAAATTGCTTTTATTCTTTTTCCTCTGCCCGTTTTGCATGAAGTTAGCTTACCACAATAATGCAGTCGTATTTCGCTAGTTGCATATGCATCTTATGAACGTGTTTTTGCTAATGACTGAATACATTGATAAACACATTTCATCCGAGAAAGGCTAGGTTACACATTTTCGGAAAATCAGGAGGTCAACAACGCGTTAAAAGTTCACAGCGCATGGTTTTGAAGGCTTTTTGCCTCATTTTCTGTGGAAAATTGCATTAAACGTCATAGCTATTTTCAACCACCAGTAATAAATAGTATATTCTACACTGTATTGATCACGCGCTTGACGCCAGAGGTCATGGTTCAGAATTTTGTAAATAGTCAGCTGCTTCATGATGCAATAAAATTAGTGGCAATACATGTTGGGTCCAGTATATAATGGTGTTGATTCGCCTACATAATTATTGTGTCTAGTATTATTTAAGGAATGAAATGCGGGGTTGATGTCATTATCGAGATATGAGCGCAATTGGGGTGCCCAAAGAGTGTGGAGTCCAAAGGTTATTTAAACCAATAGTTCATTATTTCATTCAAGAATTGTTAAAACAATATATAAGAAAAGCTTTCAGTAATCTTTTCTTACACATTCTGTAAATGGAACGACCGGACTGTAACCGGATACATTTTGTCAAATGACGTCACAAGGACGTGGGAAAACCACTTGAAATCAATTTTAAACGTTAAATTGAAACACTTATGGCAACAATACAGTTAACATACATCATAAATTAACACTTTTTAAAATGTTGATTTATATTTTACGGGACCTGCTTAGACAGAACAAACAATATTAACAAAATGAACAATTTTCATGTATATTGTAATGCGATTAATTGCGATCCGAAGATATCCAAAGGTGTTGCGTTCATCAGCTGATAAGCCGAAAGGCAGTTCATTGAAGGAATGGAAGTTGAGGTGCATGTAAATATATATATATATATATCTCGCTCTCTCTCTCTCTCTCTCTCTCTCTCTCTCTCTCTCTCTCTCTCTCTCTCTATATATATATATATATATATATATATATATATATATATATATATATATATCTACTTAGGGCATTAAGGAGACCGTATATATTTTACGGCATTAAGGAGACAATTTGTATATTTTTGTTTTATACTTTATTTGCTTTTTGTTGATAATTTAGTATTGAAATGATCATTTATTATGTGTACAAAATTTAGGCTTCTTAAATTAATTAACAAAAAATATACGTAATTTGCGGTCTCCTTAATAATTTGTAAGTATGTTGCAGGTTTTAAGGGGACAGGTATATATGTCGAAGGGTTTATGGAGACCAGTTTATATATTATATTATTTTTGAGGCATTAAGGGGACCATCCATATTTTATGGCATTAGGGGGACAAATTATATATATTTTACTTTTGACAGTGAAGGCTCCCGTAACATTAAGAGACAACTATGTAATAGTATTTTTTTATAATTGTGTGTAATAAATCCACAAACAATGACCAGTCGAAACGGGAGGACTGCAAATTTCTTAGGATATTCATCGGAAATCTTTTACAGACCATCTCATTCATTAAATGAAATTCAGCTTCAGTCACTTGGTATGTGTACCGTTTGATAAACAAAATATATAATGGCCAGGGGCGGATCCAGGAATTGTCGTTAGAAGGGGGCGTTACGTAGGGGCGTTTGCAGGAGGATTGAGGGTTACTCAGTCAAGAAATTTGTAACAATTTGTAGTCGGAAATGATGCATTATGTGCGTATTTAATTATTTTCTTCTCATATATTCACACAAAAAGTAAACTTGGACGATTTTAAAGGGAGCGCACGCCGACTGCGCCCCCTTCTCAATCCGCTAGTGAATGGTGACTTAATATTTGATATATTATGGTTAAATATAACTTTCAGTTGAATTATATAGAAACTGTAAATGCTAAATACAATTTCTGTGCTTGTAAAAACAATAAAAGTTTCGTCTGCACACGAATGTGTCCGTTAACGCTTGAACAGTTAGCTCATGATTAAAGAACATTGTTCATTGGGTTCATTGTGACCCATGGAAGTTTTTTTTATTAAAATCCCAACTGAAATTGTCAATTGAATGAAGGGTATAGAACGCCTTAACCAATAGGCTACGGAGACGGTTTTAATGCATGTACTCAATTGCAGATTCAGGGGGGGGGATCGGCCCCAGCGCGCGCGCCGTCCCCCACCCCTTTGAATGGTCCGTTTATAATACGTTCTCAGTCAATATCCGGAAAAAATACAATATTAAGATAAAAATGCACTATTTCGGATTATAAATTAGGGGAGTCTAACCCCCACCCCGGTCCAACATCTTAAACCATTCAATTTCTGTTCTGAGGGAGGGGCGGATGTGGAAAGATTAAGCCCATGAGTTTCACGTACCCCTTCTTAAGTCAATTCCTGGATCTGCCACTGATATCTGTAATCAGATATGTTGTTTCATAATGTTATAGTTCCTTTAAACAGTTTAAACCTTTTATGACATCGAAATAAACAGACGCATGTTCAGTAAAAACATACTCTGTATACAACGTTCTCGTACTCCAGATCGATGATGCTATGCATTATATTTATCATCATCTGACTGACTGAGTACTGCCAAAACTTTTCCGTTTAAAGAGACTCTCTCATGTTTTGGCACCAAACATATTTTTTCTCGTAATGCATCTGAAAATACTTACATGTATATTTATTTTACTCCTTGGTACTGAAATTGCAGAAATATTAGTAGCCAGGTTGATTTTCTTTTATACTTCAATTGCATTTTTAAAAACGATTAAAGTATTAAAAATTAATCTTGTTAAAGGTGGGAGCAAGCACATGGGGGTGCAGATAACACATAGAATAAAAAACGGGTCGCTTATCCACTCGCCCACAGGGACTCATACTAAGGTGTTGAATATTTTAACCTTAATGGAAGTTATTTGTTTATCACGTGATTATGTCAATGAACTGATTGTGCAACAGCCTTTTGTTGAATCGGGTTTGTAACGCATTTCAAAATTTAAGCCTATATTTTAGCACATAACAACATTTATTGAAGAGTTTCAGCCATCAATAGCTTAGCTTTAACACTTCGTTTGATTCGCCATACTTTATTTCGTAATAACAATCTATAAAATCCAAGTAAAAGATGCATTTTCAAAACCCTTAACGCTTCGCTTATTTTCACTCAAAAACTTATGTTCGAAAGATTTAAAAAAAAATGTCAGCGGCTGAGTTTCTTAATATATAACTCCCTTATAAATTTGCCAAATAAAATTCAACATGGGTAAACATTTATAACAAATAACGTATTTTATGTATTGCAACGTATTTATAAAAAGATAAAGTCAATTGAATCAAATGAACATTTTCAATGTACTTTCTTTCTCGCGGAAAGTGGACATTTCATCTTACTCCAACACGTGTGGGGTATGGTTGATTCTCTTCGTGACTGAAATCAACTTTTTAAACACTTGGTGCATTTCAAATCTAGCCCCTTCAGATTCTTTGACGATTGCATTTCCATGGGAGATCACTGCGTAGGATAAACATACAAGTGTTGTTTAGCCACACTGTGGTTTCAATTATGTTAGGGGCGTAGCTACCCCTCTATTCATGTGGATTCATAAATGGGCTGGGGGGTTCAGGGGCGTGCCCCCTCAGAAAATTTTGAAAAAAATATTTAGTACTGGAAAATAACCAGTTTTAGATTCATGTAGTCAAGTTCGCATACTGCAACTTTGGTTGATTTTTTTTTGTCAGAATCATGTGGATTCAGCTGCGTATTCACATATAGGCGGCTAAACGCCTGTATGATGTGCATATGAATGTATAATTTGGTTTAAATGATGCATTCTAAATGTAACACCTCCTTGCTGCTACACCAATAGAAACTTCATGGGATGTTAATAGTAAAAGAACTAGCACTGACGTTCCCATTTTTGTCTGGGTCATTTAAATAATATAAAACAAATTACAAAATAAACACATTTGTTTTGACTTCTTTATTTAACTTTATAAAAACATTGTACAAAGATATCATGACACTTTTAAACAATAAGTATGGTTGTCAATTAAACAGTATGCTAGCTTTAAAGATTAAGGCAAATCATTGAAATTTTACAGCGGTCTTCAAAGGTGTATTTAAAGCTGCAATCTCACCGATTGATCGTTTTGACTACCGGTACTCTTTTATTGTTTGTCTATAAATGGAGTATTTTTTTGCAGAAATGTCTAGACCCAATTTTAAGTGACATAAGACTGCTGAAAAAAGATCAGATTGCAGTTTATCATATTTATGTTAAAAAAAAAGATGTTTTATGGCTAAAAGCATTACGAACAATTTAATGTAAATGAAATTTTCGGCAGTTTTACCAAACATTTTTGATTGGTTCTATTGTGAATTATCTAATATGACTGAATTAAAGAAATGATAACCAAATCAGCAGATTGTGAGACAATTTTGTGTCTAAACTGACAATCTGTAAGAGTGCAGCTTTAAATGTTGATCTAAAGCTTCATATACACATTGTTATATTGTCAATAACTGTTAAAAAGGTCTCATGTACTAAACAAGATAATAATTTTCCTACAATATCTAAAATTGATTAAAATAAATAAAGTACCATTATATCTATTTCTTAATAGTGCCGTTTCTCATCTGACAATACCATTCAAAGCCATCATTTCAACTATGAATATTTTTAACTTTCAACTTTTCTATAGCATATGCAACAAAATATACCAAAAATACAAGCCATGACCAATATGATTGTTCAACTTGCATTATCTTTGACCTTTTGATATGACCATTTTCCAGTTTTATCTATTTGTAAGTTGTACCCTGAGGAATAAAGTATGACTGTATGAATCATAAAAAGCCAATAAAACACCAAAAAATATGCCCCAACCCCTGTAATTTCTAATACAGTAGTAAAATCAAGCAATTAAACATTTAGAGCTGCACTCTCACAGATATACCGTTTTCACAACTTTTTTGTCTTGGAATGAGTTTTTGCGTAATTATCTTTAAACCAATGATAAAAGATTGTTGACAAAAGATCAGATCGCAGATTTCATATTCCCGTTCGAAAATTAATGTTACTAACGGTTTAAGAAAAGTGCATAAAACATCAATGTTTTAACTTAAATAGAAAAATCTGCGATTTAATTTTTCGCAAAAATTGGATGGTTCCAATCCAAGACATAAAATGAAAAAAGTTGTCAAAACGTCCAAAGTGTGAGAGTGCAGCTTTAACGTTTGAAAGTAACTCTGTTTGCCTCGTGCCTCTAAACAGGGTTTAATTATATTATATGCCCAGTGGGCTTGTCCTGTATATTTGATTGTATGATTGCAGTAATGGATATGGTCTAATTATCTTCTGACAATTTTTCACCAATTTTAAAGAAACAGAAAACACATATTAAGCTCATATAACGCTGTACAATTTAATCTCATTCATTAGGTTGAGAAAAATTCCCTAAAAATATTAATTGTGGAAACATATCTTATCTAAATACATACAGGAAATGGCGACATCATTTACCCTTTAGTATGAAAAATGCAGTTTCCTGATATTTGAATAGCGGTTCTTTATTTAAGCATCTCAATTCATTCAACATACACATAGTATGTATCAAGTTTCAAGGGAAACCAAATCATTGTAACGAAAGCAAATAGATTCACACTCTTGACAAACTTCTTTTCCTAGTTTCAACCTTTGAGACTTTTTGATGAGCCTGCACCTTCCCCCTCTTATGCAGTGACTTCAAGCAATAAAGCTACCAGCTCAAGTTGCAAAACTGGTGAACAAGACTGCTGATAGTCGACAAACTGCACACTTGATGCCATGATAAATCATGTCCATCGACTTCCAGAATGAAGAAATGACGCAGCACAGAATTGATTTCAATTGGACCTCTCTGTACTTTCATCCCCTTGTTGTAGTCAAAGACTATATCTAAGTGTGCAGTGCGGGATCTTGAGAAGCTTTCTGCTCCTCTGATGAAGTAAGTTTGGCAGAGTGTGAAACTCCTGTCTACTCATATGCCTGGACACCTGTGATCTATGTCTTCTTGTGTGTGCCAAACCATCACCTGAATTTTTTTTAGAGGAATTTAGTGATTGATTACAAGTCAATGTGACAAAACAAGGTCTTTCATTTATGCCACCAAGAACTAGTATTTCAAGTTTCATAACTCGTATGTTAACTGAAAGCAATTGAGCAGAAACTGTTTGGTAATTAATTTTAAGTCACTGCTTCCACTTATACTATCAGTAATATTGATAGTGAACCGACTGACCCAAATGCTATTCTTAATAATTTTTATGTGCAGAAACCTTAATCCTAATGACACAAAAGTAATCCAATTGTATGTCTTCACAAAACATTCTACAACAATATTTGTCAATTTAACTCAAAGATTGATTATTGTTTTTTTTTTGTCAGACAAACACAGAGATGGCCCTATATCGCTCACCTGATTTGAGAAAGGATTCTAACTTAGATTCTTGGACACTAACTGGACACTTTTGGTCTGACTTTATAATACAGCTGGTGAAAATATTAAAATTCCCTTAATAATGGGCTTACAAAACATGAAAATAAATGTATTTGTTTAAAAATTACAAAGGGCCATAACTCTTACAATATTTAAGTTTGTATTGAGCAGAATAAAAGGCTTTGCCTGAAATACAACCTTAAAACTATATTTACAAGTAAAACAAAAAAATCTACAAATATGTTTTTGTATCTGGTTTTTGAGAGAGAATGATCAGAAAAACATCACACATTCACAATCGTATTAAAAATAATTTAGTTTTTTTAAAAATTATATTCTATTTCAAAAACACTGCAAAAGACAAGACACTTACGTTTCAATTTCTTGATTTAATACATTGATGATTATCAATTCTTGTGAAGCGAGATGGGTCTTACACTCTAACCAGTGCAACTTGCATGTTCTTAGTTGCTCAGTTATTACCTTTCTTAAAATTCTCCTCTTGATCTGAGCCACGCCAAAATGATGGGAGATGCTTTTGTTGTCTTTTCCATCGGAATGTATAGCACCTCTGTGTTTCTGTTTGTCTCCTGAAATAGTAAAAGTTTATTAATAATTATCACAATAATAATAATCAGTGACTTTTACTGAAATTATTTTCACCGATTGTGCCTTGCACATTGGGGAACAAAGTTGACTTCTTCGGAGAAGATTTTTCCATATAGACATATAGCAAAAAGTAGCTCCGCACCCTGGAGCAATGTTTTTTATGAAACAATATCCGGTGAAGAAAATTCATACAGGGTATTGAAACAATTTTTTGCTTCAAATGAAGACTTTTAACAAAGATAACTTAACTAGCTTTTCATCATATTAAATAAAAATTAGCAGTCTATGCCGCACACGGAGCCCCGCATTTGATAATTTACCATAGTTTGATTGAGAGTTAAGTTTCACATCGACAAGTCTTTACAGGTCTAATAAAGCTGCACTCTCACAGATTGAACTTTTTGAAAAAGGTTATAATTTTTATCTTTGAATGAACCAATGTATGCGAAAATGCATGGAAACCTGTGATATAAGACTGCTGACAAAAATGTCTTTGAATTCCCGTCAAACATGTCCGAACCAAATTCAAACTTTGGATAATCACTGTCATTCACGATGAAATTCAGCACTTCTTGCCCAGTATATATACGTTTACTTTAAGCAGAAGGCAAATTAAAACATAACATAACATAACATAACATATCTTTATTCAGCATTAAACGGCATGTGCATATTTATAGCCATATAATAAAGTACAATATGGAACAATGAAGACACAGATTATTGACAGAGAGGTCAAACATTCAAGAAAGAAGTTGTCATGTTACAAAAAGACATATTAACAGTTTACATATTTCAATACGTTAAGACAAACACATTTGTCCGAAAATTAATCAAACTTTAAATGGTAGTAGAATTGGCATTTGTTCACGTAATTTTCAAGAATCAGGAAGTGAAATAAATGTTCTCATGTTGCCAATTTAGTCTCGATCATCTAGACGCTTGTATCCGGATCTATATCGTTCATTGACTCTAATTAGAGCGGCTGCATGATTGAGACTAGCCGGTTCTTTGATAATTGTTACGATCGAACAGTGGTTGAAAATGTAAAGTGAGACCAGTTTTTTACCTGTTATTGAACAAACTGCTATGTTGGTAGGACTGTCCTCCTCAGCAATGCAAAGAACAGCAATGACTGGCTGGCACTCTGTAAAATGGCGATTAAAACATTATGTCCAATTAAAACTGTCTCATTCTAAACAATCCATCAGCAATATATATAAATGAACTGCGCCATGTGGAAATGTGTCTTGGGAAGTTGACATCATTCCATGTAATGATGTCATAAAGATGAGCAGAAGACATTACTTACTATGCAGTAAAAGTTCTTACTTTAACAGTAAAGATATCTTTTTTTGAGTTAATTAATCAAAGTGAGCTCTTTTATGTCATGTTTCTACAGTACCGTAAGTCTTGTACACATCTAAGTTACATATATAAATAATAAACAGGAATAAAATGAGGAGTTGTGTACACACTAATTCCTCCTTATGTACAATGTACTGTGTAACTCAAGAAAAACAATCCATAATTCTAGTAAATCTCTAGAATTCCCATAATTTTCTCGCTGTACAAAAATGAATGAGGAGTTGCAAACAAGCAGGGCCATAAAACATTTGCTATTTAAACTGTACCACAACAGCAATTTAAAGACAGTGACACTCATTGATGGAATAGGCACTTAGACAGCTACATTTTCTGAGAAATGGAGATCAGACTAAATTCTCCAGAGATAATTTATAGCTTTATTTGAAATAAAGAACATGTTACAGTGTTTGTGTTAAACTTGTTACTTATCCCTGATTTAACACAATCATTACCTTCAAAATGGTGATAAAATAAAAACAAATATACCTTATTAAACACTGTTTACTATCACATCTGTACCCCTCCCCCCCCCCTTCCCCCTTCTGACATACTTAAGCGGCTCTTACCAAAGTAAAGAATGAAAGGTTCACAAGGCCAATTATAAACCATGAACCATGAGAATCCTGTTTACTAATTTGATTTTAAATCACCCAAAAGGCTTTCTACACATAATGGTTCCTTAATTTAAATCTAGCCTCCAAAATTGTGATTTCATTGAAAGACTTGAGATACCTTATTTTAAAAAATGACGAAAGGAAAGCTTTAACGCAGAAGTCTGGACGGGTATACGAGCCTGGAAATAAATACACAAAAGCTCACCATGCTGCTTAGGATTCTTATATAATTCCCGGCCCCAGTTCAGCTGGAGATGTTGATTCCACACGGCTGGATAACCGGCCCAGTGCACCCAAGCTTCACCATCGGCAGTATCTGCAAGAGGAGGGTGTATATCTGGGAAAACGCATTTATAATCAATTTGCGAAAGTTCTTATCCGCCATAAGTAGTGAACATGTATGTGGCTTATAGATCATCTGAAATGAAGTTTAATGAAGGAGACAAGGTTCGGTCTGGGATCTAAACCTTGATTTTGATGCTGAAATTGTAAGTTTTGTTCAAATGAAGTATAAACTTAAAGTAAGTACAGAGATATCTTGAAGCCCAGATTTATCACTTACCTGAAGTTTGTAGGGCTACAATTGAGAGCTTTGCTGTAAAGTGCAGGAACTGTTCCCATGAGCCTTTTGTCTGTTAGGGGAATGGTAGCTTAGGTGATTGGTGGTACCACTCTGCATTCCCTATCCACACACAACACAGTGTATCTGAAAATGACAGAGAATGGCCATGCACTTATGAAAGCTATGCTAGAAATACGCCGTTATGAGTGTATCAGATGACATTTCCACACAGAAATTGTGAGGCCTCCAATACAGCAGTACTGACATTAATGACGAAAACATATATATCTGTCATGGAGCTGTGCTGGTTCTCTGGCGTCAAAACCACTGCAACTGGGCAATTCACTAGAAACATCTTTTCAGAAAAAAGAAACAACCAATACTGGGTAGCCTTTGTCACCCAGTGAACACCCAGAGCATCTTGTTACTTTGGGCATCTATTTACTTAGAAGTACAATGTAGCCTCATTAAGATCTCAAATTAACAAAAAAGTGTACCCGAAAGCTTTAAATACTGAACGAAGTGTAACTTTGAGGCGGGCTGCGAGCAAATACTTTCAAGGGCAGAAATCTCCCAGAAGTTTGAAAAAGATTATCAAAGCTCTAGCTTGATGATTTTGGCCCAATTTCAAATTGTTACTCAGTAACACGGCGGCGTAAATTTAATCAAACATCAATATAGTTACACAGGAAAATAAGAAATAGCTTTAAACTCTCTCACATTCATGGCAGAGTGTCTGATGACGGTCCAGTATGCCAACCAGGACGGAGAATATGTGAAACATGCACATACTCACACACCTTAACAGCCCAACATTTGGTTATGGTTTCACAGTTATTCATTTACACAAACTCACAATCAATCAATCAATCAATCAATCAATCAATCAATCAATCAATCAATCAATCAATCAATCAATCAATCAATCAATCAATCAATGCACACCCACCTGGAAAGGTACGACATCCTTTGGAAGAGATGAATCTTGCAGTCTGGTAGACGGTTGCTGACTTAACTTTATTGTCCCAAGCAGCAACTGCAATTAGATAAACATGATGTTCGCACTAAAACAAAGCTTAGTATTGAGTAAAATTAAACATTCAGCCTGGTGGCTGGGGTAACATATGTAAATCTCTAAATGGATGATCTGATCCCAGCCAACAGATCAGTGAAACACGAATTGTATTGCGTGTCCAGGGGGAGGGGGTCCCAAGGATATCTTGACGCAACTTACCATAGCCGCCTTGCGTTTTTGTTCACAAAGCCGGCACAAACAGTTCATTCTCATTTTGAATGTTGTGTACTGAAAAGTTCCAGCTTTCCATGACACTCGCAATAAACCTATCCATGAATTAAAACAAATTAACAAATAACTACCAGGTAATTATGGAAATATAAATGTCATTTTTTACTTAAATTATTGATAAATACAACTTATATTGCAGTCAAACTGGATAAAATATCAGGAAAATGTATCTTGTTCCAAAAAGTGTGTTTTGATTTTGCAGACAATAGTCCAAAGATCAAGAATTTAAGTGTTCAGACAGGGGCAGGCAAATCTTTAAAAAAATGTCAAAATTTAATGCTTAAATAAAACTAAAATTATACAAACCTTATATAAATCATGTGTAAACTTGAAAATACATACAAGAATACAATGTACACATAATCAAATGCTACCTGAGAGAATCATTTTTTGTAAGAACTACTTAAAGGGGTACTGCAACCCGCAAGCCTTTCGTTGTGGGCCGACACCTTTAAACCTCTTTCCCGCACATTAATTAAAAACGTCTTATGTTTTGTCAGTGCCGGTTTTGATGACCAGTATAAATCCAAAAGCAGTTTTTCTGCCAAAATTTACCCAAATGATTTGGATGAATGCTTAACAAGAAAGTGCAGTGTACACAATCAAATAAAGTATTTAGTGTTCCAGAAGTAATGACCAATCTGATATCTGACCCCTAACATTCCTTAAATATTCACAAAGTGTTAAGTTCTTGTGTTTGTTATCTTTTTATGATTCAAATGGTAAAAAAAATGGTGCAAATGTGAGAAGCCCTGAAGAAGAAAACTGATATTTTAATAGAAATAGTGATGAAATCACTGACATTATGTTTACTTAGCAACTAAAGCAACAGACCAACCAGACCTACCAGTATGCTAATCTATATTTAACTGCTAAATTTTAAAACCCCAAAACATACAGATTAGATCTGTGGCGCAGTTGTTTACATTGTGTGATTTAAATGCATATATTTTTGTTGATGATTAGTTAAAATCCAACTGAAGCAATCTCTTATCAATATAAACCTTAGTTCATCCAACAAATTAAATATTTGAATGTTAGAAGATTTGTTTTCAGAAGATCAGCAATAATGTTTTTTTCTTTAATTGTATCAATGAAAAATGTAATGTTCAAGTATATAGGCGCTGTTTTATCTGAGAATTTCCCTGGGTGTGAACCGCTTACTGTGTCCAAGTTATCCAAGCTGGATCTAAGACATTACTACAATATGGGCAATTTGCTCTGCCATTTTTATAGATAATTGTGTATTCCAAAGGTATTCTTTTGGTACATTGAACTCACAACAATATTTGAACCCTTGACGTCCAGCACCGCTGTCAGATTATCTAATCCAACCACTATGCCATTGCATGCTCTTTACTGAACGAAAGATAAATGAATATTCATAATTTTGATAGCAACCTTTTAACCCCACTTAAACCTGTCTTCCCTATTTGGCAAACAGAGAATTTTTAGAAAATTTGTTATCTGATGATCCTGTAAATTTTGTGTGGATAGACTAAATACTGTTCGAATTTAGCAAATCAAAACTAACATTTTAGGTTTATTCAGTGTAGACCCTAAAATATCAATTTTGATTTATATGTATGTAGATTTGTTCAAAAGCTCAGTACAGTTTACTTTACTTGTTAAGTTATCCAATTTCTGTCAATAAATATTACTAAACTTGACTATAAAATATTGTAGGGGGGTGTGTCGTAAAGTTAAGAAAAAAATCCAAATAATGCAACAGTCAATTGCAGCATGGGCCCCCAAGGTCCTGCTTATAGCGGGGACTTTGACTTTTGGTCCAGCCAATCCCGGGTAAAATTTTCGCTCTGCACAGACAAACAGCTGGTAAAAGCCCTGTCAAATGAATTATGGTCATTTCGTAACCGCTCATTGTTGGTTATTTCGTAACCATTGTGTTAGTCAATTCGTAACCTTTAAGAAATGGAATGGTCATATCTTAACCGTTGACTCCTATAATTATGAGGAATTAATTTAATATCATTTGAATTTACAAAATAAGTGTACTGAAAGTATAAAACATGAAAATAACAACACAAACAAAGTTAAATCTAGTAGGTGTAATCCATCTTTATTCCTAATAGTGTAGTGCGATTTGCCAATAAACTCTGAAACTATGACAAATAGAAACATTCACACTAGCCATTTTTTTTTTTAGTTGCGAAGGAAATATTATAAGTAAGCTGAATATTAAATGTAATATTTTTTTTATTCATAGATGTTCTACCATTGAGAGGAATTGTGACCTTAAGCCAATATTTTTTAAATATATAGACCATATAACTTTAGAATTTCATTTTTTTTTAAATTGCATAGAATTATTGTAAAATGTAGTGAGTTTGCCGAATGAGAATATGCGATTTTTATATGCTTATTGTATTAAAAATGTGCCGATATGTTTAATTTTGTATCTTGCTATTGGAAATTAATACCATAACTAATAATTTTAGGCTGTTTTTTTTTTCGGTTTCAGATATAAAGTATTCAGAATATGGATCAAATGAGAAAAGAACAGAACAAAATTTTGTTCGTTTTAAACAATTCAAACAAATATAGTCAATGAAATAGGTCAAGAATGATCATTTATGTAAACGTAATTTTACTCAAAAATACATCGCGATCAGTCTTTAATTATTGTTTATAAATAAGCAAAATGTAAGAAAATAATTAACATATTTTGGTAGTATAACAAATCATTTCTAATTTAGTAAGATATATATATATCTAATAACTATTGAGTAACATAAATTATTGGCTTGTTACTAGTGAGAATTTGAGTAATATCTCCCAATTGGTGTCTAGGTTGCAGTGCCATATACAGCCAGGTTCGAACAATACACTTAACGAGGTGCTAAGTGTACTATTTATCACATTGTTAAATGGTGGTTACAATATGAGCAATTGATTTCTTGACGGTTACGAATTGACTAACAAAATGGTTACGAAATAACCAAGATACAGCAGTTACGAAATGGTAAGGTTACGAAATGACCAGATCACCGTCAAATGCCCCTGGGGACATCCTAGGTAAGGCCCATTCCCTGTTTTCAGCGCAAAAACAATAACACCGCATTCACTCAGCACTGCCGGTCCACCTGGAAGGTAAAACATGGCCCATTTCCCCTGCTATCCCCGGTATAAACAAGACCTGGGGGCCATGGTTTCAATTGACTGGTGCATAACTGTGGCAGAATAAGGGAAATATTTTATTGTTGCATTTATTATCAAATATGAGAATTTTAGACACATGCAAAAAGCCACAATACGAATTGGTGATAGTGCTCGTTCTGTTCTGCTATTCAAAGGTGATGAGAATGACTAATGACGTGACATTGACAAACAAAATGTAAGGCATTTGTATCCTTTCGTCTTTTATTTATTAAAATCTGAGTTGTTAAGGGAGCAAATCCCTTTTTAGATTGGAACCAAATAATAATAAGCGACGATGTAGTGGTAATCCAAGTTTGCTAGAAATCAATCGAGTTTCTCCAAAATACAAGCAAAAATTACACCGGATGTTGATACTAGTGATTTAGTTTCGGATGAACAAAATCCGGATAACTCATTTGCTTTGTTGAATATGTATTTTAAACACTTACCAAGTTACCATTCTCTTTCCGTAAGAGATGAACGCCATACTGCATAATTGCACGGAGATGGTACCACGGAGATACCCGAAAATTTCCGTTATATTCCGGAAAGTTAAATTTCTGTATACTTGACAATTTGGATGCTGATGGTACACGAAATATCGAATTTCCTTATTTCTGTTTTTTTATGGAATGAAACTTCGGGATAATATACAATAAGCTTTAAATAAAGTAAAACAAATAAAAAATGCTTAGTATTTAGCTATTTTTGACCAAAATTATTATTTTTTCCCTGGTCGCCTTAATAACTATTTTTATGGATACACAAATATCATAATTTTGGTCAAAAGTATGCTGACGAGAAAAAGAAACGCCTCATTCAAACTGTTTGTACTATATTTTATTAAGTATGATTTAAAATTAGAAAAGAACGGTGGCATTTACAATATTTATCATTTAAGAGAATTGATGATTGATTATACAGCATTTCATGGTCACATTATGCTTAAAATATTGAAAATTCAATGTATGGTCAGAGCAAATTCACTGACTTGCTAAGAAGCGCGTGTGACCTCCTCTACTCGCAATTACAGCAGCAAGACGACGTGCCATCGAACTGCACAAGTTACGTAGCAAATACCGAGGCATTCTGGTCCACTCCTGATGGAGCGCTGCTGTAAGTTCCTGGACGTTGGCAGGCTGACGTTGACGTTGACGTAACCGTCGTCCAAGGTAATCCCAGGCGTGTTCAATCGGATTGCAGTCTGGTGAATACGCCGGCCAAGGCAAGACGGCAATGTTATTGGCGTGTAAAAAGTTCATGGTGACACGTGCTACGTGGGGTCGCGCGTTGTCTTGCTGGAATACCAGGCCCTGACGTTGGCGAAGCATAGGGACAACTACAGGACGTAATATCTGGTCAATGTAACGCCTGGCTGTGAGGTTACCTTGGCAAACGACGAGTTGGGACTTAAATCTATGGTTGATAGCTGCCCAGACCATAACTCCGCCCCCACCGTAACGGTTGTGCTGCAGAACGCAATTGTTAGCGTAGCGTTCATGACGTCGCCTGTAGACACGAATACGTCCGTCGGCGTTCGACAAGTTGAAACGTGACTCGTCACTAAACACTACATTTTGCCAGCGCTGACCGCGATGGTTGCGGGCCCAATTAACACGTTGTTGACGATGACGTCGCGTAAGCACTAGACCACGGTACGGCCTGCGGCATCTAATCCCCCGTTCTCGTAGTCGATTTCTCACCGTATGTCGACTAACAGGGCGTCCATGGTTACCTACTACTACTCGTGACGTTGATTCAGCAGTCACAAATCTTTCACGTAGATGGCGTTGACGTACGTAATTATCCTGCCGTACTGACGTTACAAGGGGTCTGCCTGAACGTGGCCTATCGGCAAACGTTCCCGTGTCTCTGACACGTCGAATGAGACGTAATATTGTCAAACGAGAGACGTTAAAACGTCTACCGACTTGTTCTTGTGTTCGCCCACATTCAAGCATTGCCAAAACCCTGGCTCTCTCTTCACTATTTAGCTTCGGCATTATCAGAAACTGGGTAATTGTCAAAAAAGACACGGATATATGGTTGTATGTCGACTAGCACATGTATCGGTGTAGAATTTACTTGATAAAGCCACGTGGTTAAAACGCACGGAGTGCACGAGGAAATCGTGAGCAGGTACGTGAATTTAACAATTGGCTGAATAAAATCGTGCGAGTTTCGGTTGGTTGGATTTGTTGGTCAGAATACATGTACATTTTGGACGTTTGCATATAAATGTAAACTTGGCAACAAAATAAACGCCACTTTTCGATGAGGCGTTTCTAAGCATTTTTTATTTGTTTTACTTTATTTAAAGCCTATTGTACACTATCCCGAAGTTTCATTACATAAAAAACAGAAACAAGAAATTCTATAAATCGTGTACCATCAGCATCCAAATTTTCCAGTAACCCTAACCCAGTACAGAAATTTAACTTTCCGGAATATAACGGAAATTTTCGGGTATCTCTGTGGTACCATATCCGTGCAGTTATGCAGAATGGCGTACATCTCTTACGGAAAGAGAATGGTAACTTGGTAAGTGTTTAAAATATATTTTCAACGTTTGTCGTTTATTTTTTATGACTTTTGGACAGTAGTATAAATCGTCCACCCTTTTGATGAAAAGCAAATGAGTTATCCGGATTTTGTTTATCCGAAACTAAATCACTAGAATCAACATCCGGTATGATTTTGGCTTGTATATTGGAGAAACTCGATTGATTTCTAGCAAACTTTGTTTACCACTTCATCGTCGGTTATTATTATTTGGTAAGTTTCGATCTAAAAAGGGATTTGCTCCCTTAACATCACAGATTTTAATAAATAAAAGACGAAAGGATAAAAATGCCTTACATTTTGTTTGTCAATGTCATGTCATTAGTCATTCTCATCACCTATGAATAGCAGAACAGAACGAACACTATCACCCATTCGTATTGTGTCTTTTGGCATGTGTCTTAAATTCTCATATTTGATAATAAATGCAACAATAAAATATTTCCCTTATCCTGCTACAGTTATGCACCAGTCAATTGAAACCATGGCCCACAGGTCTTGTTTATACTGGGGATAGCAAGGGAAATGGGCCATGTTTTTACCTTCCAAGTGGACCGGCAGTGCTGAGTGAATGCGGTGTTATTGTTTTTTGCGCCAAAAACGGGGAATGGGCCTTACCTAGGACGACCGGGGGCATTTGACGGTGATCTGGGCATTTCGTAACCTTACCATTTCGTAACCGCTGAATCTTGGTTATTTCGTTACCATTCTGTTAGTCAATTCGTAACCGTCAAGAAATCAAATGGTTATATGGAAACCACCATTTAACAAGGTGATAAATAGTACACTTAGCACCTCGTTAAGTGTATTGTTCGAACCTGGATGTATTTGGCACTGCAACCAAGACACCAATTGGGAGACATTACTCAAATTCTCGCTAATAACAAGCCAATAATTTACGTTACTCAATAGTTATTAGATATATATATATATATATCATGGTAAATTAGAAATGATTTGTTATACTACCTAAATATGTTAATTATTTTCTTACATTTTGCTTGCTTATAAACAATAATTTAAGACTGATCGCGATGTATTTTTGAGTAAAATTACGTTTACATAAATGATCAAGGGTCATTCTTGACCTATTTCATTGACTTTATTTGTTTGAGCTGTTTAAAACGAACAAATTTTTGTTCTGTTCTTTTCTCAATTGATCCATATTCCATTCTGCATACTTTATATCCGAAACCGAAAAAAAACAGCCTAAAATTATTAATTTCCAATAACAAGATACAAAATTAAACATATCGGCACATATTTAATACAATAAGCATATAAAAAGCGCATACTCTCATTCGGCAAACTCCATTTTACAATACTTCTATGCAATTTAAAAAAATGAAAGTCTAAAGTTATATGTGTCACAGAGTTATAAAACAGTTTATTATTTTTAATATCAAAATTGATTATCTATATTTTTCTTAAATTGATTGAATGAGGATTTCTCTACAAGTCCACATGAGGAAATCATAGTTACTAATTACTATATTTTGTTATGGTCTAGTACTAATTCATAGTCTTTGAAATATTAGTTACAGACATCTGTTAGTCTTGTTCTTAATTACTGGACATACTGTATCTTCCATAATTAATTGAAGGAAACTTGGTTAGCAGTTGTCATTACCATTATCAAAGCATATAACATGAAGGTGTGAATTAGATTCTTATGAGTTCTGGTCTGAAGGTAAAGACAACAGTAGGTTACACTAGGGGCTGGTATGAATGAAGTTTGATAAGTGTTTTTGTATGGTTGGTTTATAATTATATGGGCGTGGCCTAATGAGAAATTGTATGTTGTATTTGTAAGTTTTTATCAGTTCTTGTTAGGGAGTGGATAGAAAAGGTTAAGAGACCTCTCACAACTTAGCGAGTGTATTATATATGAATAAAATATGGAGAATGTATTTGGAGTTACGTGTTAATAAGCCATAGATTGGGGACGAAAACCCCGCCCGGTGACATATGGTCTATATATTTAAAAATATTGGCTTAAGGTCACAATTCCTCTCAATGGTAAAACATCTATGAATTAAAAAAAATACATTTAATACTCAGCCTTATTCCTAGTTTGAATGTTTCTATTTGTCATAGTTTCAGAGTTTATTGGCAAATCGCACTACACTATTAGAAATAAAGAAGGAATACAACTACTAGATTTAAGTTCAAAGTCAAATTTTTATGTTTTATACTTGCAGTAAACTTATTTTGTAAACTCAAATGGTATTAAATTAATTCCTCATATAGGAGTCAACGGTTACGATACGACCATTCGAATTCTTAACGGTTACGAATTGACTAACACAATGGTTACGAAATGACCAACAATGAGCGGTTACGAAATGGAAATGTTACGAAATGACCATAATTCATTTGACGGGGCTTTTACCAGAAGTTTGTCTGTGCAGAGCAGGAATTTTACCCGGGATTGGCTGGACCAAAAGTCAAAGTCCCCGCTATTAGCAGGACCTTGGGGCCCATGCTGCAATTGACTGTTGCATTATTTGGATATTTTTACTAACTTTACGACACGCCCCTGACTACAGTATTTTATAGTTGAGTTTAGTAATATTTATTGACAGAAATTGGATAACTTAACAAGTAAAGTAAACTGTACTGAGCTTTTGAATAAACCTACATACTTATAAATCAAAATTGATATTTTAGGGTCTACACTGAATAAACCCAAAATGTTAGTTTTTATTTGCTAAATTCAAACAGTATTTAGTCTATCCACACAAAATTTACAGGATCATCAGATAACAAATTTTCTAGGAATTCTCTGTTTGCCAAATAGGAAAGACAGGTTTAAGTGGGGTTAAAAGGTTGCTATCTGTGACCAAAAAATACTGTTCAAAATTGTGAGTATTCATTTATCTTTAGTTCAGTAAAGAGCATGCAATGGCATAGTGGTTGAATTAGATAATCTGACAGCGGTGCTGGACGTCAGGAGTTCAAATATTGTCGTGAGTTCAATGTACCTAAAGGATACCTTTGGAATACAC
Organism: Mya arenaria; assembly: GCF_026914265.1. Taxonomy (NCBI): domain Eukaryota; kingdom Metazoa; phylum Mollusca; class Bivalvia; order Myida; family Myidae; genus Mya; species Mya arenaria. Next base: position 80,601,821 of record NC_069127.1, read on the forward strand.
AATTATCTATAAAAAATGGCAGAGCAAATTGCCCATATTGTAGTAATGTCTTAGATCCAGCTTGGATAACTTGGACACAGTAAGCGGTTCACACCCAGGGAAATTCTCAGATAAAACAGCGCCTATTTACTTGAACATTACATTTTTCATTGATACAATTAAAGAAAAAAACATTATTGCTGATCTTCTGAAAACAAATCTTCTAACATTCAATTATTTAATTTGTTGGATGAACTAAGGTTTATATTGATAAGAGATTGCTTCAGTTGGATTTAAACTAATCACCAACAAAAATATATGCATTTTAATCACACAATGTAAACAACTGCGCCACAGATCTTATCTGTATGTTTTGGGTTTTTAGAATTTAGCAGTTAAGTTTAGATTAGCATACTGGTAGGTCTGGTTGGTCTGTTGCTCTAGTTGCTAAGTAAACATAATGTCAGTGATTTCATCACTATTTCTATTAAAATATCAGTTTTCTTCTTCAGATCTTCTCACATTTGCACCATTTTTTATCATTTAAATCATAAAAAGATAACAAACAAACACGGATGAAACGTTTGAAAATACAATAAATTTCAGTTGGTTTCTATTTTCTTGTTCATTTTTGCTTGAAATTATTCTGCTTGAATGTGATTTTTGTTGCTTAAATTAGAACTTAACACTTTGTGAATATTTAAGGAATGTAAGGGGTCAGATTTCAGATTACTCATTATTTCTGGAACACTTAATACTTTATTTGATTGTGTACACTGCACTTTTTTATTAAGCATTCATCCAGATCATTTGGGTAAATATTGGGTTGCTTTTGGTTTTATACTGGTCATCAAAACCGGCACTGACAAAACATAACACATATTTAATTAATGTGCGGGAAAGAGGTTTAAAGATGTCGGCCCACAACGAAATGCTTGCGGGTTGCAGAACCCCTTCAAGTAGTTCTTGAAAAAAATGATTTTCTCAGGTAGCATTTGATTATGTGTACATTGTATTCTTGTATGTATTTTCAAGTTTACACATGATTTATATAAGGTTTGTATAATTTTAGTTTTATTTAAGTTTTAAAATTTTGACATTTTTTTAAAGATTTGCCTGCCCCTGTCTGAACACTTAAATTCTTGGTCTTTGGACTATTGTCTGCAACTTCAAAACACACTTTTTTGAACAGGATACATTTTTCTGATATTTTATCCAGTTTGACTGCAATATAAGTTGTATTCATCAATAATTTAAGTAAAAAATGACATTTATATTTCCATAATTACCTAGTAGTTATGTGTTAATTTGTTTTAATTCATGTATAGGTTTATTGCGAGTGTCATGGAAAGCTGGAACTTTTCAGTACACAACATGCAAACTGAGAATGAACTATGTGTGCCGGCTTTGTGATCAAAAACGCAAGGCGGCTATGGTCAGTCGCGTCAAAATATCCTTGGGACCCCCCCCCCCCCCCCTGGACACGCAATACAATTCGTGTTTCGCTGATCATCCATTTGGGGATTTAGATATGTTACCCCAGCCAACAAGTTGAATGTTTAATTTTACTCAATGCTAAGCTTTGTTTTAATGCGAACATCAACATGTTTATCTAATTACAGTTGCTGCTTGGGACAATAAAGTTAAGTCTGCAACCGTCTACCAGACTGCAAGATTCATCTCTTCCAAAGGATGCCGTACCAGGTGGGTGTGCATTGATTGATTGATTGATTGATTGATTGATTGATTGATTGATTGTGAGTTTATGTAAATGAATAACTGTGAAACCATAACCAAATGTTGGGCTGTAAAGGTGTGTGAGTATGTGCATGGTTGGCATACTGGACCGTCATCAGACACTCTGCCATGAATGTGAGAGAGTTTAAAGCTATTTCTTATTTTCCTGTGTAACTATATTGATGTTTGAAAATATTTGCTCGCAGCCCGCCTCAAAGTTGCTCTTCGTTCAGTATTTGAAACCTTTCGAATACACTTTTTTGTTAATTTGAGATCTTAATGAGGCCACTTCTAAGTAAATAGATGCTCAAAGTAACTAGATGCTCTGGGTTAGGGTTAGGGTGACAAAGGCTACCTAGTATAGTTGTTTTTTTTTCTGAAAAGATTTTTCTAGTGAATTGCCCAGTTGCAGTGGTTTTGACGCCACAGAACCAGCATAGCTCCATGACAGATATATATGTTTTCGTCATTGATGTCAGTACTGCTGTATTGGAGGCCTCACAATTTCTGTGTGGAAATGTCATCTGATACAATCATAACGGCGTATTTCTAGCATACCTTTCATAAGTGCATGGCCATTCTCTGTCATTTTCAGATACACTGTGTTGTGTGTGGATAAAAAATGCATAGTGGTACCACCAATCACCAAAGCCACCATTCCCCTATCAGACAAAAGGCTCATGGGGACAGTTCCTGCAATTTACAGCAAAGCTCACAATTGTAGCCCTACGAACTTCAGGTAAGCGATAAATCTGGACTTCAAGATATCTCTGTACTCACTGTAAGTCTATACTTCATTTGAACAAAACATAGGGCCGAATTCAGAACAATCACTCTCACTCACACTCAATGAGTTAATCCTCTGTAATCACATAACGGTCGAGATATTTTCGAGTGAAAGGTATATCCGTATTCACAGGTGTGAGTGAGACTCAAGTGTTTTGCGTGAGTGGGACATTTGTGAGTGCTCGGCTAGGCCACTTGAACCGCCCTCGAGGATTGGTTGTGAAAACAAATTGAATGAGTGTGAGTGAAAAAAGTACATGGCAAGTAGAAAAGATGAAATATATCAAATATTTGGAACACATAAGGGACATGCTCATTCCCAGACAATATTTAAGAGACCGGGATAATCCATTGAAGTACATGTTCATTCAATAACGTGGCCATCTATAAACAAAACAAATTCAAAAGGATGCGCCTATCATATATTTGTTTTGTTTCGCAATGATCTTGAACCCCCAGCAATGTTGATGTTTGCAATTCATCGATGGCTGCAAAGACAGGCAGCTAAATGTACGAAAAGTATGCAGCCTAGCGGCATGAAGTTAGCGGTCTAGCGGCGTGAAGTTAGCAGCCTAGCGGCATGAAGTGAGCGGCCTAGCGGCGTGAAGTTGGCGGACTAGCGGCCTAAATTCGTTTTCTATTTCAAGGTTCAAGGGTTTATATGGGAAATGTGATAAATCAATGCTTTAGTCGTACATTAACATAGCGGCCTTAAATTGTTTTCTAATTCAGAGCATTTTTATATGAGTTTTCTTCTAAAACAATGCTAAAATAATTGTTCTCCTATGCAAAATACATCACGTTTGAGCGGCCTTGCAGCGTGAACTTGGCGGCCTGGTGGCCTAGCGGCCTAAAAATCCCCAAAACTCAATCCAGCAGCCCAGGAAAAGGGGGAAATGCTGATTTTCGCTAAAGGATGTTGATTTATGAATAGGAACATTTAATTTATCATTGTTTTAGACAAGAACGCATATAAAATGCATTGGAATAGGAAACAATTTTAGGCCGCTAGTCACATGAGGCGGCTAGGCCGCCAGGCCGCTAACTTGACGCCGCTAGGCCATTTCATAGCGTGGTCAGGGAATTGATATGTATTTTCCAGCCTACATTCAGCTGGATTATTGTTACTATTATTATTATTATTAAAATCATTATTATTATTATTATTATTATTATTATTATTATTATTATTATTATTATTATTATTATTTTCATCAACATCAGCAGCAGTAGCACCAGCAGCAGCAGCACCAGCAGCAGCACCATCAACACCAACACCACCCTATCATCATCAACATCATTATTATTATTATTATTATTATTATTATTATTATTATTATTATCGTCATCCATTTTCCCCTACATTTCTTGAGTTGTTTTTCACACCGAGGTGTAATTTCCCCATAAGAAGTAGATTCATTCGCTAATTCTATCCATCTGCTATTTTTTCAACTTCCATATATTATTTTCAACCGCTAAGACCGCTTTATGTAGAATACAAAAGCAAGATTATATATGAATACATATTTGAATTACGTGATACAATGGAAAACGGCTACATATTTAAAACAACAACGACAACAAAAAACATGCATTTTAACGCATTTTGCAACAGTTATTTACTATCCAAAACGTTTATTTTTAGTAACCAATTGTTTTAAAATGTAAATTTCAGTTTCAGAATAACAATTATTATCATTTGTTTGTTGCCATAACTAACAATAAGGTACTCAAATCTCAAATAAACATATGTTTACAATGTATAATGTAAACATCACCATAGTCAAACAGATAATCCGATATGATCATGTAAACAAACGTGTATAATTATATACTGTATTGCTCACTTGATGAAGTGGAGTGTTAGCGAGAAGTGTGAATACGAACAGATCACTTGAGTGTCACTCCCCGTATTCCACTAAAGTGATCATTTGAGTGTCCCTTACGGGAATGTGGTTGGAGTGTGAGTGAGAGTGAATGTTCTGAAACCGGCCCTTACAATTTCAGCATCAAAATCCAGGTTTAGATCCCAGACCGAACTTTGTCTCCTTCATTAAACTTAATTTCAGATGTTCTATAAGCAACATACATGTCCACTACTTATGACGGATAAGAACTTTCGCAAATTGATTATAAATGCGTTTTCCCAGATTTACACCCTCCTCTTGCAGATACTGCCGATGGTGAAGCTTGGGTGCACCGGGCCGGTTTTCCAGCCGTGTGGAATCAACATCTCCAGCTGAACTGGGGCCGGGAATTATATAAGACTCCTTAGCAGCATGGTGAGCTTTTGCGTATTTATTTCCAGGCTCCTATACCCGGCCAGACTTCTGCGTTTAAGCTTTCCTTTCTTTTTTGTTTTAAATAACGTATCTCAAGTCTTTCAATGAAATACTGTGACAACTGGAGACTAGATTTAAATTAAGGAACCATTATGTGACACAGTGTAGAAAGCCTTTTGGATGATTTAAAATCAAATTAGTAAACAGGATTCTCATGGTTCATGGTTTATAATTGGCCTTGTGGACCTTTCATTCCCTACTTTGGTAAGAGCCGCTTAAGTATGTAAGAAAGGGGGGGGAGGTACAGATGTGATAGTAAACAGTGTTTAATAAGGTATATTTGTTTTTATTTTATCACCATTTTGAAGGTAATGATTGTGTTAAATCAGGGATAATTAACAAGTATAACACAAATACTGTATCATGTTCTTTATTTCAAATAAATCTATAAATATTTAGTCTCATAAAATGTAGCTGTCTAAGTACCTATTCCATCATTGTGTATCACTGTCTTTAAATTGCTGTTGCGGTACAGTTTAAATAGCAAAAGTTTTATGGCCCTGATTGTTTGCAACTCCTCATTCATTTTTGTACAGCGAGAAAAGTAAGGGAATTCTAGAGATTTACTAGAATTATGGATTGTTTTTCTTGAGATACACAGTACATAAGGAGGAATTAGTGTGTACACAACTCCTCATTTTATTCCTGTTTATTATTTATATATGTAACATAGATGTGTACAAGACTTACGGTACTTTAGAAACATGACATAAAAGAGCTCACTTTGATAAATTTTCTCAAAAAAAGATATCTTTACTGTTAAAGTAAGAACTTTTACTGCATAGTAAGTAATGTCTTCTGCTCATCTTTATGACATCATTACATGGAATGATGTCAACTTCCCAAGACACATTTGAACATGGCGTAGCTCATTTATATATATTCCTAATGGATTGTTTAGAATGGACAGTTTTAATTGGACAAAATGTTTTAATCGCCATTTTACAGAGTGCCAGCCAGTCATTGCTGTTCTTTGCATTGCTGAGGAGGACAGTCCTGCCAACATAACAGTTTGTTCAATAACAGGTAAAAAACTGGTCTCACTTTACATTTTCAACCACTGCCAGATAATATAATCTTATATAATGATAACTCCTTCTTCACAACTGTTGTTAAATATATAACGTTTCAACTAACAATAAAATGGAACTTATGCTCTTTAAACTCAGAACCATTATTGACTGTCAGATACTACTGGTAAATGCACTGGTCTTTATGTCCTTTTTCTGAGATAATAACTATTTGCATATTACTCTGGTACTACTATTGTACGTTCAATATAAAACGTACGTCTTGTTTGTATCGTTAAATGGCTTTATAATGTTCCCCACTTCCTCATTCTTGAAAATTACGTGAACAAATGACAATTCTACTACCATTTAAAGTTCGATTAAATTTCGGACAAATGTGTTTGTTTTAATTTGCCTTCCGCTTACAGTAAGGGTTTATATACTGGGCAAGAAGTGCTGAATTTCATCGTGAATGACAGTGATTATTCAAAGTTTGAATTTGGTTTGGACATATGTTTGACGGGAATTCAAAGCCATTTTTTGTCAGCAGTCTTATATCACTGGTTTCCATGCATTTTCGCATACATTGGTTCATTCCAAGATAAGAAATATAACCTTTTTCAAAACGTTCAATCTGTGAGAGTGCAGCTTTAATAGATCTGTAAAGACTTGTCGATGTGAAACTAAACTCTCAATCAAACTTTGGTAAAAGATCAAATGCGGGGCTTCGTGTGCGGCATAGACTGTGCTAATTTTTATTTTATATGATGAAGAGCTAGTTAAGTTATCTTTGTTAAAAGTCTTCATTTGAAGCAAAAAAATGTTTCAATACCCTGTATGAATTTTTTTCACCGGATATTGATTCATAAAAAACATTGCTCCAGGGTGCGGAGCTACTTTTTGCTATATGTCTATATGGAAAAATCTTCTCTTCAGAAGTCAACTTTGTTCCCCAATGTGCAAGGCACAATCGGTGAAAATAATTTCAATACAAGTCACTGATTATTATTATTGTTATTATTATTAATAAACTTTTACTATTTCAGGAGACAAACAGAAACACAGAGGTGCTATACATTCCGATGGAAAAGACAACAAAAGCATCTTCCATCATTTTGGCGTGGCTCAGATCAAGAGGAGAATTTTAAGAAAGGTAATAACTGAGCAACTAAGAACATGCAAGTTGCAGTGGTTAGAGTGTAAGACCCGTCTCGCTTCATTAGAATTGATAATCATCAATGTATTAAATCAAGAAATTGAAACGTATATGTCTTGTCTTTTGCAGTGTTTATGAAATAGAATATATTTTTTTTTTAAACTAAATATTTTTTAATATGATTGTGAATGTTTGATGTTTTCTTCTGATCATTCTCTCTCAAAAACCAGATACAAAAAAACATATCTGTAGATTTTTTTGTTTTACTTGTAAATATAGTTTTAAGGTTGTATTTTAGGTTTTTCTGCTCAATACAAACTTAAATATTGTAAAAGTAATGGCCCTTGGTAATTTTCAAACAAATACATTTTTTTCATGTTTTTGTAAGCCCATTATTAAGGGACTTTTGATATTTTCACCAGCTGCATTATAAAGTCAGACCAAAAGTGTCCAGTAAGTGTCCAAACAATAACTAAGTTAGAATCTTTTCTCAAATCAGGTGAGCGATATAGGGCCATCTCTGTGTTTGTCTGACAATATAAAAATAAAAAATAAAAAACAATAATCAATCTTTGAGTAAATTGACAAATATTGCTGTAGAATGTTTTGTGAAGACATACAATTGGATTACTTTTGTGTCAATAGGATTAAGGTTACTGCACATAAAAAAATATTTAGAATTGCATTTGGGTCAGTCGGTTCACGTTCAATATTACAGATAGTATAAGTGGAAGCAGTGACTTAAAATTAATTACCAAACAGTTTCTGCTCAATTGCTTTGAGTTAACATACGAGTTATGAAACTTTGAATACTAGTTCTTGGTGGCATAAATTAAAGACCTTTTTTTGTCACATTGACTTGTAATCAAGCACCAACTTCCTCTAAATTCTTTTCAGGTGATGGTTTGGCACACACTAGAAGACATAGATCACAGGTGTCCAGGCATATGAGTAGACAGGAGTTTCACACTCTGCTAAACTTACTTCATCAGAGGAGCAGAAAGCTTCTCAAGATCCCGCACTGCACACTAAGATATAGTCTTTGACTACAACAAGGGGATGAAAGTACAGAGAGGTCCAATTGAAATCAATTCTGTGCTGCGTCATTTCTTCATTCTGGAAGTTGATGGACATGATTTATCATGGCATCAAGTGTGCAGTTTGTCGACTATCAGCAGTCTTGTTCACCAGCTGTGCAACTTGAGCTGGTAGCTTTATTGCTTGAAGCCACTGCATAAGAGGGGGAAGGTGCAGGCTCATCAAAAAGTCTCAAAAGTTGAAACTAGGAAAAGAAGTTTGTCAAGAATGTGAATCTATTTGCTTTGAAAACAATTGTTACAATGATTTGGTTTCCTTTGAAACTTGATACATACTATGTGTATGTTGAATGAATTGAGATGCTTAAATAAAGAACCGCTATTCAAATATCAAGAAACTGCATTTTTCATACTAAAGGGTAAATGATGTTGCCATTTCCTGTATGTATTTAAATAAGATATGTTTCCACAATTAATATTTTTAGGGAATTTTTCTCAACCTAATGAATGAGATTAAATTGTTCAACGTTATATGAGCTTAATATGTGTTTTCTGTTTCTTTAAAATTTGTGAAAAATTGTCAGAAGATAATTAGACCAGTATCCATTACTGCAATCATACGATCAAATATACAGGGACAAGCCCACTGGGAATATAATATAATTAAATCCTGTTTAGGGGCATGAGGCAAACAGAGTTACTTTCAAACGTTAAAGCTGCACTCTCACATTTTGGACGTTTTGAAAACTTCTCTCATTTTATTTCTTGGATTGGAACCATCCAATTTTTGCGAAAAATTAAATGGCAGATTTTTCTATTTAATATATATGCAAAAAACTACAGAAACATGCTCAGTCGCAAAAAGTTTAAACATAAACCCAGTTTAGTGGCAATGGGCAACGCCAAAGACATAGAACACAAATTCACAGACAAGAAACATAGAACAGCACACAACTCTACAAACAGCACAGTGCATAAATACTATATATATATATATATATATATATATATATATATATATATATATATATATATATATACTACAGATATTAAGGTGACCATATATATATATATATTAATCTAGGCATTATGGGGACCGCTGGATTAAGGCGACAAAAATTGGTCTCCTTAATATTTTCAGTCCAGATTTGATGTATCAAATGTCAATAAAATGTCCATTGACAGTAAGTTGATAAGCTTGAATGTTTATCTCCGTGCAATTATGCAGTATGGCGTTCATCTCTTACGGAAAGAGAATGGTAACTTGGTAAGTGTTTAAAATACATATTCAACGTTTTTTTCGTTTATTTTTATGACTTTTGTACAGTAGTATAAATCGTCCACCCTTTGGATGAAAAGCAAATGATTTATCCGGATTTTGTTCATCCGAAACTAAATCACTAGTATCAACATCCGGTGTAATTTTTGCTTGTATTTTGGAGAAACTCGATTGATTTCTAGCAAACTTGGTTTACCACTACATCGTCGCTTATTATTATTTGGTATGTTCCAATCTAAAAAGGGATTTGCTCCCTTAACATCTCAGATTTTAATAAATAAAAGACGAAATGATACAAATGCCTTACATTTTGTTTGTCAATGTCATGTCATTAGTCATTCTCATCACCTTTGAATAGCAGAACAGAACGAACACTATCACCAATTCGTATTGTGGCATTTTGCATGTGTCTTAAATTCTCATATTTGATAATAAATGCAACAATACAATATTTCCCTTATTCTGCCACAATTATGCACCAGTCAATTGTAACCATGGCCCCCAGGCAGGTCTTGTTTATACCAGGGATAGCAGGGGAAATGGGCCATGTTTTTACGTTCCAGGTGGACCGGCAGTGCTGAGTGAATGCGGTGTTATTGTTTTTGCGCTGAAAACAGGGAATGGGCCTAACCTAGGATGTCCCCAGGGGCATTTGAAGGGGATCTGGTCATTTCGTAACCTTACCATTTCGTAACTGCTGAATCTTGGTTATTTCGTAACCATTTTGTTAGTCAATTCGTAACCGTCAAGAAATCAATTGCTCATATGGTAACCACCATTTAACAAATTGATTAATAGTACACTTAGCACCTCGTTAAGTGCATTGTTCGAACCTGGATGTATATGGCACAGCAAGCAAGACAACAATTGGGAGACATTACTCAAATTCTCACTAGTAACAAGCCAATAATTTATGTTACTCAATAGTTATTAGATATATATATCATGCTAAATTAGAAATGATTTGTTATACTACCAAAATATGTTAATTATTTTCTTACATTTTGCTTACCGTACTTATAAACAATAATTTAAGACTGATCGCGATGTATTTTTGAGTAAAATGACGTTTACATAAATGATCATTCTTGACCTATTTCATTGACTATATTTGTTTAAAACGAACAAAATTTTGTTCTGTTCTTTTCTCAATTAATCCATATTCTGCATACTTTATATCCGAAACCGACAAAAAACAGCCTAAAATTATTAGTTATGGTACAGTGGAAACTCACTAAACCGGATCTCCACAAAACCGGAATCCTCGGGATACTGGAATTTTATCAGAGTCCCGGTTTTCCCCTTCTATTTTCAATGTAAAAAAATCCCTACAAAACCGGAACCCCGGAATTCCGGATACCGGACAAAAAATCGAGAAAATTTGTTAGTTGTCAACGTAATTTTGACTCACAAAACCGGACGTTTTGTTCAAACATGTCAAAATAATTCTGTGTATTAGGAATTCGCGAATCACGTGTCACTTTGTTTTGACAGCCGGTACGTCGTTAAATATTACACCTGTGATGTTGTGTTAACACGATAATCGATAATGATGATTGCGCTGTGGATTGACTGTCGCGCGATAATCAAACGATAATCAAATTTGTGAAAAGAAAATTGATTAAAACATTTATATGTTTGTTGCAGAAAATAAAGAACTAGAAACGGTTTTTTAGTGATCATTTTGAATGGTTGTTTTATCTAAAGACTTCTATGATTGAATCAAATTAGAGCGGTGCTTTAATTAAACTACCAAACATACTAAACAAGCATTAAATTACGAGAGTTGTTTTATTTCAAGACTTGGAAAAAAGATGGTTATAAAAACGCAGAAATGTTTAATTATGCTTATCACTTTTGCAAGTGCTTAAATCATGTCTCAACCTCCGTCTAAACGTCGGAGAATTGAACTGTCCCTAGAGGACAAAAGCCTTTAAAGGTTAACTCAGTTAATATATTGAGTAAACTTACTCCGTACATCGAATCCCCACTAAACCGGAATCCTCCCTAAACCAAAAATTTTGCCCAGTCCGGACCTTGTCTGGTTTAGTGAGTTTCCAATGTATTAATTTCCAATAACAAGATACAAAATTAAACATATCGGCACATTTTTAATACAATAAGCATATAAAAAGCGCATACTCTCATTCGGCAAACTCACTACATTTTACAATACTTCTATGCAATTTAAAAAAAAAATGAAATTCTAAAGTTATATGGTCTTTATATTTAAAAAATATTGGCTTAATGTCACAATTCCTCTCAATGGTAGAACATCTATGAATTAAAAAATTATTACATTTAATATTCAGCCTACTTATAATATTTCCTTCGCAACATAAAAAAATAGCTAGTGTGAATGTTTCTATTTGTCATAGTTTCAGAGTTTATTGGCAAATCGCACTACACTATTAGGAATAAAGAAGGAATACAACTACTAGATTTAACTTTGTTTATGTCGTTATTTTTATGTTTTATACTTACAGTAAACTTATTTTGTAAATTCAAATGGTATTAAATTATTTCCTCATAATTATAGGAGTCAACGGTTAAGATATGACCATTTGATTTCTTAACGGTTACGAATTGACTAACACAATGGTTACGAAATGACCAACAATGAGCGGTTACGAAATGACCATAATTCATTTGACAAGGCTTTTACCAGCTGTTTGTCTGTGCAGAGCGGGAATTTTACCTGGGATTGGCTGGACCGAAAGTCAACGTCCCCGCTATTAGCAGGACCTTGGGGGCCCATGCTGCAATTGACTGTTGCATTATTTGGATTTTTTCTTAACTTTACGACACGCCCCCCTACAGTATTTTATAGTCAAGTTTAGTAACATTTATTTACAGAAATTGGATAACTTAACATGTAAAGTAAACTGTACTGAGCTTTTGAACAAACCTACATACTTATAAATCAAAATTGATATTTTAGGGTCTACACTGAATAAACCCAAAATGTTAGTTTTGATTTGCTAAATTCGAACAGTATTTAGTCTATCCACACAAAATTTACAGGATCATCAGATAACAAATTTTCTAAAAATTCTCTGTTTGCCAAATAGGGAAGACAGGTTTAAGTGGGGTTAAAAGGTTGCTATCTGTGACCAAAAAAATACTGTTCAAAATTGTGAGTATTCATTTATCTTTCGTTCAGTAAAGAGCATGCCATGGCATAGTGGTTGGATTAGATAATCTGACAGCGGTGCTGGACGTCAGAAGTTCAAATATTGTTGTGTGTTGAACATGGGCAATTTGCTCTGCCATTTTTATAGATAATTGTGTATTCCAAAGGTATTCTTTTGGTAAATTGAACTCACAACAGTTGTAGTAATGTCTTAGATCCAGCTTGGATAACTTGGACACAGTAAGCAGTTCACACCAAGGGAAATTCTCAGATAAAACAGCGCTTATGAACTTGAACATTACATTTTTCGTTGAGACAAAGAAAAAACATTATTGCTGATCTTCTGAAAACAAATCTTGGATTTAAACTAATCACCAATAAAAATATATGCATTTTAATCACACAATGTAAACAACTGCGCCACAGATCTTATCTGTATGTTTAGGGTTTTTAAAATTTAGCAGTTAAATATAGATTAGCATACTGGTAGGTCTGGTTGGTCTGTTGCTTTAGATGCTAAGTAAACATAATGTCAGTGATTTCATCACTATTTCTATTAACATATCAGTTTTCTTCTTCAGAACTTCTCACATTTGCACAATTTTTTACCATTTGAATCATAAAAAGATAACAAACAAACACGGATGGAACATTTGAAAATACAATTCAGTTGGTTTCTATTTTCTTGCTCATTTTTGCTTGAAATTATTCTGCTTGAATGTGATTTTTGTTGCTTAAATTTGAACTTAACTCTTTGTGAATAATTAAGGAATGTAAGGGGTCAGATTTCAGATTGCTCATTATTTCTGGAACACTAAAGACTTTATTTGATTGTGTACACTGCACTTTCTTGTTAAGCATTCATCCAAATCATTTGGGTAAATATTGGCAGAAAAACTGCTTTTAGATTTATACTGGTCATCAAAACCGGCACTGACAAAACATAAGATGTGTTTAATTAATGTGCGGGAAAGAGGTTTAAAGGTGTCCGCCCACAACGAAATGCTTGCGGGTCACAGTACCCCTTCAAGTAGTTCTTGAAAAAAATGATTCTCTCAGGTAGCGTTTGATTATGTGTACATTGTATCCTTGTATGTATTTTCAAGTGTACACATGATTTATATAAGGTTTGTACAATTTTAGTTTTATTTAAAGTTTAAAATTTTGACATTTTTTTTAAGATTTGCCTGCCCCTGTCTAAACACTTAAATTCTTGGTCTTTGGACTATTGTCTGCAACTTCAAAACACACTTTTTGGAACAGGACACATTTTTCTGATATTTTATCCAGTTTGACTGCAATATCAGTTGTATTTATCAATCAAGTAAAAAATTACATTTATATTTCCATAATTACCTGGTAGTTATTTGTGAATTTGTTTTAATTCATGGATAGGTTTATTGCGAGTGTCATGGAAAGCTGGAACTTTTCACAACACAACACAACATGCAAACTGAGAATAAACTGTGTGTGCCGGCTTTGTGAACAAAAACGCAAGGCGGCTATGGTTAGTTGCGTCAAGATATCCTTGGGACCCCCCTCCGCCCTGGACACGCAATACAATTCGTGTTTCGCTGATCTGTTGGCTGGGATCAGATCATCCATTTGGGGATTTAGATATGTTACCCCAGCCAACAGGCTGCATGTTTAATTTTACTCAATACTAAGCTTTGTTTTAGTGCGAACATCAACATGTTTATCTAATTGCAGTTGCTGCTTGGGACAATAAAGTTAAGTCAGCAACCGTCTACCAGACTGCAAGATTCATCTCTTCCAAAGGATGTCGTACCTTTCCAGGTGGGTATGCATTGATTGATTGATTGATTGATTGATTGTGAGTTTGTGTAAATGAATAACTGTGAAACCATAACCAAATGTTGGGCTGTAAAGGTGTGTATGTGCATGCTTCACATATTCTCCGTCCTGGTTGGCATACTGGACCGTCATCAGACACTCTGCCATGAATGTTAGAGAGTTTAAAGCTATTTCTTATTTTCCTGTGTAACTATATTGATGTTAGATTAAATTTATGCCGCCGTGTTACTGAGTAACAATTTGAAATTGGGCCAAAATCATCAAGCTAGAGCTTTGCATAATCTTTTTCAAACTTCTGCGAGATTTCTGCCATTGACAATATTTGCTCGCAGCCCCGCTCAAAGTTGCACTTCGTTCAGTATTTGAAAGCTTTCGGATACACTTTTTTGTTAATTTGAGATCTTAATGTGGCTACTTCTAAGTAAATAGATGCTCAAAGTAACTAGATGCTCTGGGTGTTCACTGGGTGACAAAGGCTACCCAGTATTGGTTGTTTCTTTTTTCTGAAAAGATGTTTCTAGTGAATTGCCCAGTTGCAGTGGTTTTGACGCCACAGAACCAGCATAGCTCCATGACAGATATATAAGTTTTCGTCATTGATGTCAGTACTGCTGTATTGGAGGCCTCACAATTTCTGTGTGGAAATGTCATCTGATACACTCATAACGGCGTATTTCTAGCATAGCTTTCATAAGTGCATGGCCATTCTCTGTCATTTTCAGATACACTGTGTTTTGTGTGGATAAGAAATGCAGAGTGGTACCACCAATCACCTAAGCCACCATTCCCCTAACAGACAATAGGCTCATGGGGACAGTTCCTGCAATTTAAAGAAAAGCTCTCAATTGTAGCCCTACGAACTTCAGGTAAGCGATAAATCTAGACTTCAAGGTATCTCTGTACTCACTGTAAGTTTATACTTCATTTGAACAAAACATAGGGCCGAATTCAGAACAATCACTCTCACTCACACTCAATGAGTTAATCCTCTGTAATCACATAACGGTCGCGATATTTTCGAGTGAGAGGTATATCCGTATTCATAGGTGTGAGTGAGACTCAAGTGTTTTGCGTGAGTGGGACATTTGTGAGTGCTCCGCTAGGCCACTTGAACCGCCCTCGAGAACTGGTTGTGAATATTAATTGAATGAGTGTATGTGAAAAAAGTACATGGCAAGTAGAAAAGATGAAATATATCAAATATTTCGAACAAATAAGGGACATGCTCGTTCCCAGACAATATTTAAGAGACCGGGATAATCCATTGAAGTACATGTTCATTCAATAACGTGGCCATCTATAAACAAAACAAATTCAAAAGGATGCGCCTATCATATATTTGTTTTGTTTCGCAATGATCTTGAACCCCCAGCAATGTTGATGTTTGCAATTCATCAATGGCTGCAAAGACAGGCAGCTAAAGGTACGTGAAGTTAGCATCCTAGCAGCGTGAGGTTGGCGGACTAGCGGCCTAAATTTGTTATCTATTTCAAGGTTCAATGGTTTAAATGGGAAATATGATAAATCAATGTTTTTAGTCGTACATTAGCGGCCTTAAATTGTTTTCTACTTCAGAGCTTTTTTATATGAGTTTTCTTCTAAAACAATGCTAAAATAATTGTATTCCTATGCAAAATACATCACGCTTGAGCGGTCTTGCAGCGTGAACTTGGGGGCCTGGTGGCCTAGCGGCCTAAAAATCCCCAAAACTCAATCCAGCAGCCCAGGAAAAGGGGGAAATGCTGATATTCGCTAAAGGATGTTGATTTATGAAAAGGACATTTAATTTATCATTGTTTTAGAAAAGAACGCATATAAAATGCTTTGGAATAGGAAACAATTTTAGGCCGCTAGTCACATGAGGCGGCAAGGCCGCCAGGCCGCTAACTTGACGCCGCTAGGCCATTTCATAGCGTGGTAAGGGAATTGATATGTATTTTCCAGCCTACATTCAGCTTGATTATTATTACTATTATTATTAATATTATTATTATTATAATTATTATTTTCATCATCATCATCAGCAGCAGCAGCAGCACCACCACCACCAGCAGCACCACCAACACCACCATATCATCATCAACATCATCATTATTATTATCATTATTATTATTATTATCATCGTCATCTTCATCCATTTTCCCCTACATTTCTTGAGTTGTTTTTCACTCCGAGGTGTTATTTCCCCATAAGAAGTAGATTCATTCGCTAATTCTATCCATCTGCTATTTTTTCAACTTCCATTTTTTCAACTTCCATATATTATTTTCAAACGCACAAGACCGCTTTATGAAGAATACAAAAGCAAGATTATATATGAATACATATTTAAATTATGTGATACAATGGAAAACGGCTACATATTTAAAACAGCAACAACAACGACAACAAAAAACATGCATTTAAACGTATTTTGCAACAGTTATTTTCAACCCAAAACGTTTATTTTTATTAACTAATTGTTTTAAAATGTAAATTTCAGTTTCAGAATAACACTTTTTATCATTTGTTTGTTGCCATAACTAACAATAAGGTACTCGAATCTTAAATAAACATATGTTTACAATGTATAATGTAAACATCACCATAGTCAAACAGATAATCCGATATGATCATGTAAACATACGTGTATAATTATATACTGTATTGCTCACTTGATGAAGTGGAGTGTTAGCGAGGCATGTGAATACGAACAGTGAGGGAATCACTTGAGTGTCACTCCCCATATTCCACTCAAGTGATCATTTGAGTGTCCCTTACGGGAATGTGGTTGGAGTGTGAGTGAGAGTGGATGTTCTGAATTCGGCCCTTACAATTTCAGCATCAAAATCCAGGTTTAGATCCCAGACCGAACTTTGTCTCCTTCATTAGACTTAATTTCAGATTTTCTATAAGCCACATACATGTTCACTACTTATGACGGATAAGAACTTTCGCAAATTGATTATAAATGCGTTTTCCCAGATTTACACCCTCCTCTTGCAGATACTGCCGATGGTGAAGCTTGGGTGCACCGGGCCGGTTTTCCAGCCGTGTGGAATCAACATCTCCAGCTGAACTGGGGCCGGGAATTATATAAGACTCCTTAGCAGCATGGTGAGCTTTTGCGTATTTTTTCCAGGCTCTTATACCCAGCCAGACTTCTGCGTTTAAGCTTTCCTTTCGTCATTTTTTTGAATAACGTATCTCAAGTTTTTCAATGCAATCACAACTGTGACACCTTTGGAGACTAGATTTAAATTAAGGAACCATTATTAGAAAGCCTTTTGGGTGATTTAAAATCAAATTAGTAAACAGGATTCTCATGATTCATGGTTTATAATTGGCCTTGTGGACCTTTCATTCTTTACTTTGGTAACAGCCGCTTAAGTATGTAAGAAGGGGGGGGGGGGTACAGATGTGATAGTAAACAGTGTTTAATAAGGTATATTTGTTTTTATTTTATCACCATTTTGAAGGTAATGATTGTGTTAAATCAGGGATAAGTAACAAGTTTAACACAAACACTGTAACATGTTCTTTATTTCAAATAAATCTATAAATTATCTCTGGAGAATTTAGTCTGATCTCCATTTCTCAGAAAATGTAGCTGTCTAAATGCCTTTTCCATCAATGAGTATCACTGACTTTAAATTGCTGTTGCGGAACAGTTTAAATAGCAAAAGTTTTATGGCCCTGCTTGTTTGCAACTCCTCATTCATTTTTGTTCAGCGAGAAAAGTAAGGGAATTCTTTAGAATTATGGATTGTTTTTCTTGAGGTACACAGTACATAAGGAGGAATAAGTGTGTTCACAACTCCTCATTTTATTCCTGTTTATTATCTATATATGTAACATAGATGTGTACAAGACTTAGAAACATGACATTCCCAAGATACATTTCCACATGGCGCATCTCATTTATATATATTGGTGATGGATTGTTTAGAAAGGGACAGTTTTAATGTGACAAAATGTTTAAATCGCCATTTTACAGAGTGCCAGCCAGTCATTGCTGTTCTTTGCATTGCTGAGGAGGACAGTCCTGCCAACATAACAGTTTGTTCAATAACAGGTAAAAAACTGGTCTCACTTTACATTTTCAACCACTGCCAGATAATATAATCTTATATGATGATAACTCCTTCTTCACAACTGGTGTTAAATATATAATGATTAAACTAACAATAAAATGGAAATTATGCTCTTTAAACTCAGAACCATTATTGACTGTCAGATGCTACTGGTAAATGAACTGGTCTTGATGTCCTTTTCTTGAGATAATAACTATTTGTATATTACCTCGGTACTACTATTGTACATTCAATAGAAAATCGTCTTGTTTGTATCATTAAATGGCTTTATAATGTTCCCCACTTCCTGATTCTTAAAAATTACGTGAACAAATGACAATCCTACTACCATTTAAAGTTTGATTAAATTTCGGACAAATGTGTTTGTTTTAATTTGCCTTCTGCTTAAAGTAAGGGTATATATACTGGGCAAGAAGTGCTGAATTTCATCGTGAATGACAGTGATTATCCACAGTTTGAATTTGGTTCGGACATGTTTGACAGGAATTCAAAGACATTTTTTTGTCATCATTTTCGCATACATTGGTTCATTCCGAGATAAAAATATAACCTTTTTCAAAATGTTCAATCTGTGAGAGTGCAGCTTTAATAGACCTGTAAAGACTTGTCGATGTTAAACTAAACTCTCAATCAAACTTTGGTAAAAGATCAAATGCGGGGCTCCGTGTGCGGCATAGACTGTGTTAATTTTTATTTAATATGATGAAGAGCTAGTTAAGTTATCTTTGTTAAAAGTCTTCATTTGAAGTAAAATATGTTTCAATACCCCGTATGAATTTTCTTCACTGGATATTGATTCATAAAAAATATTGCTCCAGGGTGCGGAGCTATTTTTTGCTATATGTCTATATGGAAAAATCTTCTCCTCAGAAGTCATCTTTGTTCCCCAATGTGCAAGGCACAATCGGTGAAAATAATTTCAATAAAAGTCCCTGATTATTATTATTGTTATTATTATTAATAAACTTTTACTATTTCAGGAGACAAACAGAAACACAGAGGTGCTGTACATTCTGATGGAAAAATAAAAGCATCTGCCATCATTTTGGCGTGGCTCAGATCAAGAGGAGAATTTTAAGAAAGGTAATAACTGAGCAACTAAGAACATGCAAGTTGCACTGGTTAGAGTGTAAGACCCATCTCCCTTCATAAGAATTGATAATAATCACTGTATTAAATCAAGAAATTGAAAGAAACGTAAGTGTCTTGTCTTTTGCAGTGTTTTTGAAATATAATATAATTTAAAAAAAAACTAAATTATTATTTAATATGATTGTGAATGTGTGATGCTTTCTTCTGATCATTCACTCTCAAAAACCAGATACTCAAAACATATTAAGGGACTTTTAATATTTTTACCAGCTGCATTATGAAGTCAGACCAAAAGTGTTCAGTAAGTGTCCAAACAATAACTAAGTTAGAATCCTTTCTCAAATCAAGTGAGCGATATAGGGCCATCTCTGTGTTTGTCTGACTAAAAAACAATTATCAATCTTTGAGTTAAATTGACAAATATTGTTGTAGAATGTTTTGTGAAGACATGCAATTGGATTATTTTTGTGTCAATAGGATTAAGGTTTCTGCACATAAAAATTATTTAGAATTGCATTTGGGTCAGTCGGTTCACGTTCAATATTACTTACAGTATAAGTGGAAGCAGTGACTTAAAATTAATTACCAAACAGTTTCTGCTCAATTGCTTTGAGTTAACATACGAGTTATGAAACTTGGAATACTAGTTCTTGGTGGCATAAATGAAAGACCTTGTTTTGTCACATTGACTTGTAATCAAGCACTAACTTCCTCTAAATTCACTTCAGGTGATGGTTGGGCACACACATGAAGACATAGATCACAGGTGTCTAGCCATATGAGTAGATAGGAGTGTCACACTCTGCCAAAATTACTTCATCAGACGAGCAGAAAGCTTCTCAAGATCCCGCACTGCACACTAAGACATAGTCTTTGACTACAACAAGGTGATGAAAGTACAGAGAGGTCCAATTGAAATCAATTCTGTGCTGCTGTCATTTCTTCATTCTGGAAGTCGATGGACATGATTTATCATGGCATCAAGTGTGCAGTTTGCCGACTATCAGCAGTCTTGTTCACCAGCTGTGCAACTTGAGCTGGTAGCTTTATTGCTTGAAGCCACTGCATAAGAGGGGGAAGGTGCAGGCTCATCAAAAAGTCTCAAAAGTTGAAACTAGGAAAAGAAGTTTATCAAGAGTGTGAATCTATTTTGAAAACAATCGTTACAATGATTTGGTTTCCTTTGAAACTTGATACATACTATGAATTGAGATGCTTAAATAAAAAACCGCTATTCAAATATCAGGAAACTGCCTTTTTCATACTAAAGGGTAAATGATGTCGCCATTTCCTGTATGTATTTAAATAAGATATGTCTCCACAATCAATATTTTTAGGGAATTTTTCTCAACCTTATGAATGAGATTAAATTGTACAGCGTTATATGAGCTTAATATGTCTTTTCTCATTCTTTAAAATTGGTGAAAAATTGTCAGAAGATAATTAGACCAGTATCCATTACTGCAATCATACAATCAAATATACAGGGACAAGCCCACTGGGCATATAATATAATTAAACCCTGTTTAGGGGCACGAGGCAAACAGAGTTACTTTCAAACGTTAAAGCTGCACTCTCACACTTTGGATGTTTTGACAACCTTTTTCATTTTATGTCTTGGATTGGAACCATCCAATTTTTGCGAAAAATTAAATCCCAGATTTTTCTATTTAGGTTAAAACATTGATGTTTTTTTATGCACTTTTCTTTAACCGTTAGTAACATTAATTTTCGAACGGAAATATGAAATCTGTGATCTGATCTTTTGTCAGCAATCTTTTTATCATTGGTTTGCAGATAATTACGCAAAAACTTGCTCATTCCAAGACAAAAAGAGGTGGAAACGGTATATCTGTGAGAATGCAGCTCTAAATGTTTAATTGCTTGATTTTACTACTGTATTAGAAATTACAGGGATTGGGGCATATTTTTAGTGTTTTTATTGCTTGTTTTTGATTCATACAGTCATACATACAGTCATACTTTATTCTTCAGGGCACAACTTACAAATAGACAAAACTGGAAAATGGTCATATCAAAAGGTCAAAGATAATGCAAGTTGAACAATCATATTGTTCATGGCTTGTATTTTTGGTATATTTTATTGCATATGCTATAGAAAAGTTGAAAGTTAAAAATAAATTCATAGTTGAAATGATGGCTTTGAATGGTATTGTCAGATGAGAAACGGCACTATTAAGAAATAGGTATAATGGTACTTTATTTATTTTAATCAATTTTAGATATTATGAAAATTATTATCTTATTTAGTACATGAGACCTTTTAAACAGTTATTGACAATATAACAATGTGTATATGAAGCTTTAGATCAACACTTAAAGCTGCACTCTTACAGATTGTCAGTTAAGACACAAAATTGTCTCAAAATCTGCTGATTTGGTTATCATTCCTTTAATTCAGTCATATTAGATAATTCACAATAGAACCAATCAGAAATGTTTGGTAAAACTGCCGAAAATTTCATTTACATTAAATTGTTTGTAATGCTTTTAGCCATAAAACATCATTTTTTTAACATAAATATGATAAACTGCAATCTGATCTTTTTTCAGCAGTCTTATATCACTTAAAATTGGGTCTAGACATTTATGCAAAAAAATTGTCCATTTATAGACAAACAATAAAAGAGTACCGGTAGTCAAAACGATCAATCGGTGAGATTGCAGCTTTAAATACACCTTTTAAGACCGCTGTAAAATTCCAATGGTTTGCCTAAATCTTTAAAGCTAGCATACTGTTTAATTGGCAACCATACTTATTGTTTAAAAGTGTCATGATATCTTTGTACAATGTTTTTATATAATTCATCAAAGAAGTCAAAACAA
Organism: Mya arenaria; assembly: GCF_026914265.1. Lineage (NCBI taxonomy): Eukaryota > Metazoa > Mollusca > Bivalvia > Myida > Myidae > Mya > Mya arenaria. The sequence goes on from NC_069127.1 coordinate 80,624,107, forward strand.
ATTTGTTTATCTTGTAAATTGTTTTCTATTATTTAAATGACCCAGACAAAAATTGGAACGTCAGTGCTAGTTCTTTCACTATTAACATCCCATGAAGTTTCTATTGGTGTAGCAGCAAGGAGGTGTTATTTTAAGGATGCATCATTTAAACCAAATTATACATTCATATGCACAACATACAGGCGTGTAGCCGTCTATACGTGAATACGCGGCTGAATCCACATGGTTCTGACAAAAAAAAATCAACCAAAGTTGCAGTATGCGAACTTGACTACATGAATCTAAAACTGGTTATTTTCCAGTACTAAATCATGCACATCGGAACGCCCAGAATGCACTAGATTGCACCATGGTTTTCAAAATTTTCAAGTTTGCCCCGAACCCCCCAGCACATTTATGAATCCACATGAATAGAGGGGTAGCTACGCCCCTGACATAATTGAAACCACAGTGTGGCTAAATAACACTTGTATGTTTATCCTACGCAGTGATCTCCCATGGAAATGCAATCGTCAAAGAATCTGAAGGGGCTGTTTATATGGACTACATTTGAAATGCACCAAGTGTTTTAAAAAGTATATTTCAGTCACGAAGAGAATCAACCATACCCCACACTTGGAGTAAGATGAAATGTCCACTTTCCGCGAGAAAGAAAGTACATTGAAAATGTTCATTTGATTCAAGTGACTATTTTTTATAAATATGTTGCAATACATAAAATACGTAATTTTTTTTTTATAATTGTTTACCCATGTTGAATTTTATTTGGCAAATTTATAAGAGATTTATATACGAGGGCATAGCCAGAAGTTCGTGGAAAAGCTTGATAAAATGAAACCAATATGCAGCATATCTTTTAAACTTTCATACAATAATAATCAGGTAATTTGAAATTAAGAATGCGAGTTTCATCGTAAAGCATGTTATTACGACAACGTAGTGATCACTATGGAAACTGGTGTCGCGCATTCCTCCGCAGTTGCTAAAATAACCCATGACAATATCTTGTTTTGTTGACCACTCACATTGAAACCAATAAAACGGCGCGAAGGTTTGCACATTTGACGTGACGTTAATAACGTGTGATGAAGTGAAGTTTTAAGTCAGTGCGTTTGTTTGTTTATTTCAAAGGAAACATTTTAGCTTGAACAGTATAGTTAAATTTTGTTTAAAATGACGCCAGAAGACAGATTGATAAAACGGGCAGTGATACAGTTCTGTGTGAACCTAGGGAAAACTCCACCGCAAACACTTAAACTGATGAATGAAGCATCGAGTGAAACTCAAGTGAAGCGAATGCTCGTTTACAAGTGGCACAAGCGGTTCAGTGAGGGGCGGGAAAGCATTTGTGACGACGTAAGGTCTGGGCGACCGGTTTCACAAACTACGGAGTGTGACGTCGAGGCCGTGAAAAACATCGTTGACGCTGATCGTCGAGTCACTCTTTATGAAATATGCAAGATGTTGGACATGAGTTATGGGTCGGTACGGAGGATAATGAAAGACAGTTTGAAAATGAGTCGAGTGAGTGCGCGTTGGGTTCCACGGCTGCTGACAGAAGATGAGATGAGCAAAGAGTACGGGAATCACGCCGATTCTTAGCTCGGTACTAAAAGGAAGGAAACCGTTTTCTTGAGAAGATAGTCACTTGCGATGAAACCTGACTGTTTTATTACGACCCTGAGACAAAACAGCAAAGCAGTCAATGGAAGACTACCGGTTCCCCGCCTCCGAAGAAGGCACGACCATCCTGCTCGATAGGAAAGTAGATGTTCATTGTCTTCTTTGATGTGCACGGTGTTATCCTACTCCATGCAGTTCCGAAGAGCCAATCTGTGACGGCAGCTTCCTACTCGAAGGTAAAGTGATATATAACAAAATTCATTTTTATCAATATTTAGGACTTGATAAAATCTGCATAAAACAATGTTTGAAAAAATTTATGATTAAAAATATGGGATTGAATAAGTGTTAGTTTTAATTATAATATTTGATGAAGTACGCAATACGCGACAAATGTTATAAGCCTCAGTTATGTTCTCCATTTAAGGTTTTGAGGCGTGACTTGTAGAGGGCGATGGCATTTAAGAGACCACAGGCGTTGCATGATGGGTGGATTCTTCACCAGGAAAATGCATCAGCGCATAGATCGGAGGAGGCACAGACTACCGCGACAATCCAGCTTGAAGCGGAGATCCTTCCCCACCCCCCTTATTCGCCAGACCTACCACCATGCGATTTTGCCCTATTTCCGAAACTTAAATGTGAACTAAAGGTAAACGCTTCAATGACTTTCAGGCACTACAGAGTGAAGCTCAGACACGCCTGTATTCTTACAAGTCAGAGTGGTTCAGTGACATTTACCGGCAGTGGGTAGAGAGACATCGACGTTGTATTGCGGCGAACGGCTCTTACTTTGATAAGTTATGACGTTGACGTCAGATTCTGACGTTTGAACTGCGCGGGCTATACTGATCTCATGTTAATGAAAAAGCTGTAGTTTCCTTTATATTTTATGTATCAGTTTGAAGTTTTATATGTCATTTACAGCTGAAATAGATTTTATAGCGAGCTGACGTTCGTTGAAAAATATTAAAATGTGTTGATTGTATTAAGCAATTCCACGAACTTCTGGCTATACCCTCGTATTAAGAAACTCGGAAAGTATATGAATGGTTTGGACAGGCTTCCTCAGCCGCTAAAGAGGATATGATTATGACATACTTTTTTTTAAATCTTTCGAACATGAGTTTTTGAGTGAATATAAGCGAAGCGTTAAGGGTTTTAAAAATGCATCTTTTACTTGGATTTTATAGATTGTTATTACGAAATAAAGTATGGCGTATCAAACGAAGTGTTAAAGCTAAGCTATTGATGGCTGAAACCCTTCAATAAATGTTGATATGTGCTAAAATATAGTCTTTGAAGTCCAATATTTGGAAATGCGTTACTAACCCGATTCAACAAAAGGCTGTTGCACAATCAGTTATTCAACACCTTAGTATGAGTCCCTGTGGGCGAGTGGATAAGCGACCCGTTTTTTATTCTATGTGTTATCTGCACCCCTATGTGCTTGCTCCCAACTTGAACAAGATTAATTTTTAATACTTCAATCGTTTTTTAAAAATGCAATTGAAGTATAAAAGAAAATCAACCTGGTTACTATTATTTCTGCAATTTCAGTACCAAGGAGTAAAATAAATATACATGTAAGTGTTTTCAGATGCATTACGAGAAAAAATATGTTTGGTGCCAAAACATGAGAGAGTCTCTTTAAACGGAAAAGTTTTGGCAGTTACTCAGTCAGTCAGATGGTAATAAATATAATGCATAGCATCATCGCTCTGGAGTACGAGAACGTTGTATACAGAGTATTTTTTTACTTAACATGCGTCTGTTTATGTTGATGTCATAAAAGGTTTAAACTGTTTAAAGGAACTATAACATTATGAAACAACAAATCTGATTACAGATATCAGTGGCAGATCCAGGAATTGACTTAAGAAGGGGTACGTGAAACTCATGGGCTTAATCTTTCCACATCCGCCCCTCCCTCAGAACAGAAATTGAATGGCTTAGAATGTTGGACCGGGGTGGGGGTTAGACTCCCCTAATTTATAGTCCGAAATAGTGCATTTTTATCTCAATATTGTATTTTGCCCGATATTGACTGAGAACGTATTATAAACGGACGATTCAAAGGGGTGGGGGACGGCGCGCGCGCTGGGACCGATCCCCCAACCCCCATTAATCTGCAATTGAGTGCATGCATTAAAACCGTCTCCGTAGCCTATTGGTTAAGGCGTTCTATACCCTTCATTCAATGGACTTAATACTTCACACAATTGTTCAGGACCATCAGCCAATGAGGTTGCATAACTCCATATCCTTAATACAAGTTATGGCCCCTGATTGACTTAGGTTAAAGTTTTAGGCAAGTAAAATTTAAGGGAAAAGAAGTTGGGATTTTAATAAAAAAAAAACTTCCATGGGTCACAATGAACCCAATGAACAATGTTCTTTAATCATGAGTTAACTGTTCAAGCGTTAACAGGCACATTCGTGTGCAGACGAAACTTTTATTGTTTTTACAAGCACAGAACTTGTATTTAGCATTAACAGTTTCTATATAATTCAACTGAAAGTTCTATTTAACCATAATATATCAAATATTAAGTCGCCATTCACTAGTGGATTGAGAAGGGGGCGCAGTCGGCGTGCGCTCCCTCTAAAATCGTCCAAGTTTACTTTTTGTGTCAATATATGAGAATAAAATAATAAAATACGCACATAATGCATCATTTCCGACTACAAATTGTTAAAACACGGATGGTCTTGATTGAGTAACCCTCTATCCTCCTGCAAACGCCCCTAAGTAACGCCCCCTTCTAACGACAATTCCTGGATCCGCCCCTGGCCATTATATATTTTGTTTATCAAACGGTACACATACCAAGTGACTGAAGCTGAATTTCATTTAATGAATGAGATGGTCTGTAAAAGATTTTCGATTAATATCCTAAGAAATTTGCAGTCCTCCCGTTTCGACTGGTCATTGTTTGTGGATTTATTACACACAATTATAAAAAAATACTATTACAAAGTGGTCTCTTAAGGTTACGGGAGCCTTCACTGTCAAAAGTAAGATATATATAATTTGTCCCACTAATGCCATAAAATATGGATGGTCCCCTTAATGCCTCAAAAAGAATATAATATATACACTGGTCTCCATAAACCCTTCGACATATATACCTGTCCCCTTAAAACTTGCAACATACTTACAGATTATTAAGGAAATTACGTATATTTTTTGTTAATTAATTTAAGAAGCCATAATCTTGTACACATAATAAATGATCATTTCAATACTAAATAATCAACAAAAAAGCAAAATAAAGTATAAAACAAAAAATATACAAATTGTCTCCTTAATGCCGTAAAATATATACGGTCTCCTTAATGCCCTAAGTATATATATATATATATATATTATATATATATATATATATATATATATATATATATATATATATATATATATATATATATATATATATATATATGACAATAAACAGTGGCAATAGTTTATCTGCACTAATATATGTAAATATAGAGTTTTGATCAATTATGGTGCACTGTAAAAGTTACTTTTAGTTAAGTTTTGAAAAGCTGCCCGAACAACTGTGTCATTGTTATGCCGTTTCTTATGCTGCACTTTTGTTAAAAAATACTATTAATTGATAACAATTTCATAATTTCAGCGTGTCTTTATTTCCAAATCATAATAAATGTAATAGGTGTTTTTACATCTGCTATTTGAAATATGCAACTGTTTTTTTAAGATGTTGACAATAGCCAAACACATTAAGACGTTGATAAAAGCCAAACAAAGAATGTGTCAGTCAAAGCCATATTGACTAAAGCTTTATGTTTTTTATTATTTCTTTGTATCGAATTTAGCAACCTGCAATATGTTTAGATAAATATTTATATGAAATCCCAAGTAGTTGGTTTGAGCTGAATTGTCAGGCATTTTGATTAATTATGTTCTGTTTTTCAATTGGTTAAGATATTATACATGACTCGGCCGCACAAGGGAGTTGATTTCTATACCTCATTTATACGTAGACTCTCATTTTCATCACGTGATCATACAAAATATTTCCGTATCGGGATCCCCGCGCTACAAAAACTCCTGTATTTTCCCGTATTGCGCGATTCACAGGTACCATGTTAAACCTGTGATTAAGACCAAAACTGAAAATCGGTATCGACAGACGCTCAAATGGTAGAATAGTTTTTATATCCTCTTAAATAACCATGACCAATACGAACAAAACATCAAAATGTTGTCAAAATCTGATTTCAACGCCTTCATAATTAAACCATTTGGAATAATGAAGGTATAGAATAAATAAGGTATTAAACAGTGTTCTGTACAATGCGGGATATATTTGGCCTCGTAAACGGCTTGGAAACCCCTTACGGCTTGTACAAAATGGATTGTGTACTCGTCTAAATAGATCTCCATATCGTACAGAACAATGTTAAATAACCTTTAATTATTACATCAAGTATTTGTCAAAGAAGGAACAGCAAAATGCACTCATAAAGAGGACTTGATTCGGACATTAAAGGTTTACTCCCAATTTGTGCCAAATACGTTTGTTAAATTTTAGACATTGTTGTAAAACAAGAAAGGAAGTAAGGCTCGTTACCAAATTTGGTCACCTAAATGATACGGCTACAAACCACTGTGCACCTGTTACAATAAGACTAAACTGTGTATATTCATCATCAGTGTAGTTCATCAGAATTGCAATCAAAGTGAAAATAGACGAGCAAACATGTTGTTCCTATGCTCCGTGATGTTGATATTTTTTTCGACTATACAGCTGTTTTATCTATAATATACCCTTTTTTCATACGTCCTTTTCCTTGAAAAAAAATATCACAATTAAAAGGCATCATGCAGCGCGATTCAGCTAATGTAATGATATTGAATTGTTTTGATATACATACATGTATGTTTGAGACAACACTTAATTCTGTGAAGTATTCAATGTTAAACTGAAAAGAAAAGAACGCAAAAAAAATTCTGTCTACTTTTTTATTTGTCGGCCTAATAGAAAGTGTACTATCAGTTTTGTTTAACATTGACCTGTTACAGAAGCAATACAACGTTTAAACACAGGTGACATTAATAATTTTTATTACACTTTGGATATAAATTGTTACAACATATTTGTTATACATGTGAATGTGTTAGTATATATATGAAAGCAAGTCCTCCGCACATGTCGTGTTAGCTATTGTAATAGTCGATTAGTAGTTAACACTTCGGCTTGTGACAAGCTCTGTTGTCCTCGATTTTTCTACACGGGATTGTTCTCGTCGTCCACAACAAACAATATTCAAAAACTCTTCGCGATACTTTCTGCCAGAGATACAGTATAGAAAAAAATTAATACAGTTTTGAATTTCTACAATCTGTGAGGCAATAGCATTGAACAAGTGAAATTTGATGAAATCGTGTTGACTATTGATCAATATTAAATATGGATCAGGGTAAATTGACCTCCAAATCACGAGTAGAACGACAGGCACGTGCAAAATCAGAAATGAAGAAGAGATAAGCAGCAACGTAATTGTCAATTGAGTTTGTTCTTTAGCCCTTTTTTGAAGTCGTTCAACGTCCTTTGCCATTTCTTTTCGTTTATTAAAGCGTTTGCAAGTTATTGCTATTATTGTCGTATTGCAAATGAAAATAACTGACATCGGAATAAAAATATAGTATGCATTTTCTATCATATACCACTTTGTTAGTATGAAATTTGAATATTGGCATTGCTTTCTTTCCGAAATTTTAGTTTCAGGGATAAAGGGATAGTTCAATAAACATGCTGATATGAATGTTATCAAAAGCACAATCTTGACACGTTTAAGCGTACTAAGTTGAATTAGCTTCAATGGAAATACAACTGCTATAAATCTCTCTATGGTCCAAACAACCAAAATATAGTTCGAATACACCTGACAAACAGCTATACAGTAAAACATTAGTTGGCAAAAATTTAATGACCATTCGTGCTTTATCATGTCGAGTATTCTATAAACTGATCTGAAAACACATGTTAAAGTGTCAATTAATCCAAGAACTAGCATGTACAACGCAGACGTGTTGAATGGTTTTAGTCGCAAGGCTATGGTAATTGCCATTGGATTTGCAATAAAACCTGGAGAATTTGTTATTAACCAGAAGTACCTTGCAACAAACAAATAAACTTTATACTCAAAATATTCTCTGTAGGAACGTTCACTTTCATACTTAACGGTAGTAATATTTTGATTATGTTCTGTGATATCATTAGACGCATTAGACTCTGTGGTTGTGGTAATGTTCGTGTAGACACTTCTCGATACCTCCATTCCTTTCGCACAGGGACCGTTGATATTGGGTGTGCTTGACACAACTACAAGGAACATTAGAATCAGTTGTTTTTTCCTCATGTCTGAAACAGACAAATGAAAGAAATTGTACTATTATTTATGCCTTTCAATAAATTATCACAGTTGTATAAATTTAGGAAACACAAATACTCATTAAATGCATTCATGAAACTGCTGTGTAATTTAATAATATTTGTAAATTTTCTCCACAAAATATATGACTTAATATTGAAAGTAAGATTTTAAATATTTCATTTGAAAATGTCGTATCTAAGTATGTTAGTATCACAAGGAACAGCTGATATTAACTGGCATTTATTATTGCATTTAATTTATGTGTTTTTTTCTTGTTTAAACTATCGTCAAAGCAATTTAAACACATGAATAGAATTGAAGAAAAAAACAAAATGAACCAAAGAATAACGTTTAAGTACACAAGGGCATGAAAATAGATAAACATACTTATATATATATATATATATATATATATATATATATATATATAAGTATGTTTATCTATTTTATATATATATATATATCTACTACAGATATTAAGGTGCCCATATATATAGATATTGATCTAGGCATTATGGGGACCGCTGGATTAAGGCGACAAAAATTTGTCTCCTTAATATTTTCAGTCCAGATTTGTTGTATCAAATGTCAATAAAAATGTCCATTGACATAAAGTTGATAAGCTTGAATGTTGTTTTACGAGATCATATCATTGTTTTAAATCTTATTCTCTTTTAATGTTAAAAAAACATTCTTTAACTTTTGTGTGAGTATATTTGTGTATCTATAAAAATAGCTATTAAGGCGACATGGGAAAAAATCATAATTTTGTAAAAAATAGCTATATACTAAGCGTTTTTTATTTGTTTTACTTTATTTAAAGCCTATACTACACTATCCCGAAGGGATATTAAAAAAAATATTCTTAAACTTTTGTGTGAGTATATTTGTGTATCCATAAAAATAGCTATTAAGGCGACCAGGGAAAAAATCATAATTTTGTAAAAAATAGCTATATACTAAGCATTTTTTATTTGTTTTACTTTATTTAAAGCCTATACTACACTATCCCGAAGTTTCATTCCATAAAAAAACAGAAACAAGAAATTCGATAAATCGTGTACCATCAGCATCCAAATTTTCCAGTATACAAAAATTTAACTTTCTGAAATATAACGGAAATATTCGGGTATCTCCGTGGTACCATATCCGTGCAGTTATGCAGTATGGCGTACATCTCTTACGGAAAGAGAATGGTAACTTGGTAAGTGTTTAAAATACATATTTAACGTTTTTTCGTTTATTTTTATGACTTTTGGACAGTAGTATAAATCCTCCACCCTTTTGATGAAAAGCAAATGAGTTATCCGGATTTTGTCTATCCGAAACTAAATCACTAGAATTATAATCCGGTATAATTTTGGCTTGTATTTTATTTTGGAGAAACTCGATTGATTTCTAGCAAACTTGGTTTACCACTACATCGTCGCCTATTATTATTTGGTATGTTCCAATCTAAAAAGGGATTTGCTCCCTTAACATCTCAAATTTTAATAAATAAAAGATGAAAGGATACAAATGCCTTACATTTTGTTTGTCAATGTCATGTCATTAGTCATTCCCATCACCTATGAATAGCAGAACAGAACGAGCACTATCACCAATTCGTATTGTGCTTTTTGCATGTGTCTTAAATTCTCATATTTGATAATAAATGCAACAATAAAACATTTCCCTTATTCTGCCACAGTTATGCACCAGTCAATTGTAACCATGGCCCCAGGTCTTGATTATACCGGGGATAGCAGGGGAAATGGGCCATGTTTTTACCTTCCAGGTGGACCGGCAGTGCTGAGTGAATGCGGTGATATTGTTTTTGCGCCGAAAACGGGGAATGGGCCTAACCTAGGATGTCCCCAGGGGCATTTGACGGGGATCTGGTAATTTCGTAACCTTTCCATTTTGTAACCGCTGAAACTTGGTTATTTCGTAACCATTCTGTTAGTCAATTTGTAACCGTCAAGAAATCAATTGGTCATTTGGTAACCACCAGTTAACAATGTGATAATTAGTACACTTAGCACCTCGTTAAGTGTATTGTTCGAACCTGAATGTATATGGCACTGCAACCAAGACACCAATTGGGAGACATTACTCAAATTCTCGCTAATAACAAGCCAATAATTTACGCTACTCAATAGTAATTAGATATAAAAATATCATGGTAAATTAGAAATGATTTGTTATATTACCTAAATATGTTAATCATTTTTCTTACATTTTGCTTACTTATAAACAATAATTTAAGACTGATCACGATGTATTTTTGAGTAAAATTATGTTCACATAAATGATCAAGGGTCATTCTTGACCTATTTCATTGACTATATTTGTTTGAATTGTTTAAAACGAACAAAATTTTGTTCTGTTCTTTTCTCAATTGATCCATATTCCATTCTTCATACTTTATATCCGAAACCGACAAAAAAACAGCCTAAAATTATTAATTTCCAAAAACAAGATACAAAATTAAACATATCGGCATGTTTTTAATACAATAAGAATATAAAAAGCTCATACTCTCATTCGGTAAACTCACTACATTTTACAATACTTCTATGCAATTAAAAAAAATGAAAGTCTAAAGTTATATGACTATATATTTAAAAAAAAATGGCTTAAGGTCACAATTCCTCTCATTGGTAAAACATCTATGAATTAAAAAAATATTACATTTAATACTCAGCCTACTTATAATATTTCCTTCGCAACATAAAAAATAGCTAGTTTGAATGTTTCTATTTGTCATAGTTTCAGAGTTTATTGGCAAATCGCACTACACTATTAGGAATAAAGAAGGAATACAACTACTAGATTCAACTTGAAATTTTTATGTTTTATACTTACAGTAAACCTATTTTGTAAACTCAAATGGTATTAAATTAATTCTTCATATAAGTGTCAACGGTTACGATATGACCATTAAAATTCATAACGGTTACGAATTGACTAACACAATGGTAACCAGGGGGGGGGGAGCGTAGGACAATTTCTGTCGTATTCATAAGTATAAACACGAGCTGCAGTGAGCCATTAAAATTTTACCGAGTCGTGAACAATCATGAAGCATACTTTTTACCCGCAGTATATTTGACAATTTTGAGAAATGGGTCTTGTCAATATCTGTTTAGAATATTTGTTTATCTGATATATGAAATAAATAGCTATCACCACATCTTTCAAATCAAAATATATCATGAATATTAGCAGTTAAAACAGACACCTCTATCTTAAGTGTGCTTTATCGTCCTCTAACATTATATTTTTATGCTTCACAAATAACCTAAACAAAATGCACCTCCTTAAAAATCTCATAGAAATGTTCTATGTTACTGCTAAGATGTTTAGTTTATCAGCATTGTCAACTGCTTGAAGATTATCTTTGAACTTATCAAGATGAGGAGGTTCAAGGTTGGCGTTTGACATTTTGAAACTTGCCGCTTTGTAGACATCATTCGGATATATTTAGTATCTATCGACGATTCATGCATGACTGAACAATAAGCGAAAATAAAAAAGCGTTCCTTCAACTAAACGGTAAACGAGGCTCTTACTGAATAATAGGATTTTTTTTTTTAGATTTTATTGTCTCACATATTAAAAAAAAGCGGCCCGCGAACGCTTCACCCCCCTTACCCTTAAGTTTTTATTGCATTTTTGGCCCCAAGTATTTTCTGACTTGTGCGACGAATTGTACGCACGGGCGTATTGTGCGTAACGACAGCTACGCCACTGGAACTTACGAAATGACCAACAATGAGCGGTTACGAAATGGAAAGGTTACGAAATGACCATAATTTATTTAATGGGGCTTTTACCAGCAGTTTGTCTGTGCAGAGCGGGAATTTTACCTGGAATTGGCTGGACCGAAAGTCAAAGTCCCCGCTATTAGCAGGACCTTGGGGGCCCATGCTGCAATATACTGTTGCATTATTTGGATTTTTTCACTAATTTTATGACACGCCCCTCTACAGTATTTTATAGTCGAGTTTAGTAATATTTATTTACAGAAATTGGATAACTTAACAAGTAAAGTAAACTGTACTGATGTACGAGCTTTTGAACAAACCTACATACTTATAAATCAAAATTGATATTTTAGGGTCTACACTGAATAAACCCAAAATGTTAGTTTTGATTTGCTAAATTCGAACAGTATTTAGTCTATCCACACAAAATTTACAGGATTATCAGATAACAAATTTTCTAAAAATTCTCTGTTTGCCAAATAGGGAAGACAGGTATAAGTGGGGTTAAAAGGTTGCTATCTGTGACCAAAAAAAAACTGATCAAAATTGTGCGTATTCATTTATCTTTCGTTCGGTAAAGAGCTTGCAATGGCATAGTGGTTGGATTAGATAATCTGACAGCGGTGCTGGACGTCAGGAGTTCAAATATTTTCGTGAGTTCAATGTACCAACAGAATACCTTTGGAATACACAATTATCTATAAAAAATGGCAGAGCAAATTGCCCCTATTGTAGTAATGTCTTAGATCCAGCTTGGATAACTTGGACACAGTAAGCGGTTCACACCCAGGGAAATTCTCAGATAAAACAGCGCTTATGAACTTGAACATTGCATTTTTCATTGAGACAAAGAAAAAACATTATTGCTGATCTTCTGAAAACAAATAGTCTAACATTCAAATATTTAATTTGTTGGATGAACTAAGGTTTATATTGATAAAAGATTGCTTCAGTTGGATTTAAACTAATCACCAACAAAAATATATGCATTTTAATCACACAATGTAAACAACTGCGCCACAGATCTTATCTTTATGTTTAGGTGTTTTTTTTTAATTTAGCAGTTAAATATAGATTAGCATACTGATAGGTCTGGTTGGTCTGTTGCTTTAGATGCTAAGTAAACATAATGTCAGTGATTTCATCACTATTTCTGTTAAAGTATCAGTTTTCTTCTTCAGAGCTTCTCACATTTGCACCATTTTTTTACCATTTGAATCATAAACAGATAACAAACAAACACGGATGGAACATTTGAAAATACAATTCAGTTGGTTTCTATTTTCTTCTTCATTTTTGCTTGAAATTATTCTGCTTGAATGTGATTTTTGTTGCTTAATTTGAACTTAATTCTTTGTGAATATTTAAGGAATGTAAGGGGTCAGATTTCAGATTGCTCATTATTTCTGGAACACTAAAGACTTTATTTGATTGTGTACACTGCACTTTCTTGTTAAGCATTCATCCAAATCATTTGGGTAAATATTGGCAGAAAAACTCCTTTTAGATTTGTACTGGTCATCAAAACCGGCACTGACAAAACATAAGACGTTTTTAATTAATGTGCGGGAAAGGGTTAGGGTTTAAGGGTGTCCGCCCACAACGAAATGCTTGCGGGTCGCAGTACCCCTTCAAGTAGTTCTTGAAAAAATGATTCTCTCAGGTAGCATTTGATTATGTGTACATTGTATTCTTGTATGTATTTTCAAGTATACACATGATTTATATAAGTTTTGTATAATTATAGTTTTATTTAAGTTTTAAAATTTTGACATTTTTTTAAGATTTGCCTGCCCCTGTCTAAACACTTAAATTCTTGGTCTTTGGACTATTGTCTGCAACTTCAAAACACACTTTTTGGAACAGGACACATTTTTCTGATATTTTATCCAGTTTGACTGCAATATAAGTTGTATTTATCAATCAAGTAAAAAATGACATATATATTTCCATAATTACCTGGTAGTTATTTGTTAATTTGTTTTAATTCATGGATAGGTTTATTGCGAGTGTCATGGGAAGCTGGAATTTTTCAGTACACAACATGCAAACTGAGAATGAACTGTGTGTGCCGGCTTTGTGTACAAAAACGCAAGGCGGCTATGGTAAGTTGCGTCAAGATATCCTTGGGACCCACCCCCCTGGACACGCAATACAATTCGTGTTTCGCTGATCTGTTGGCTGGGATCAGATCATCCATTTGGGGATTTAGATATGTTTCCCCAGCCAACAGGCTGCATGTTTAATTTTACTCAATACTAAGCTTTGTTTTAGTGCGAACATCAACATGTTTATCTAATTGCAGTTGCTGCTTGAGACAATAAAGTTAAGTCAGCAACCGTCTACCAGACTGCAAGATTCATCTCTTCCAAAGGATGTCGTACCTTTCCAGGTGGGTGTGCATTGATTGATTGATTGATTGATTGATTGATCGATTGATTGTGAGTTTGTGTAAATGAATAACTGTGAAACCATAACCAAATGTTGGGCTGTAAAGGTGTGTGAGTATGTGCATGCTTCACATATTCTCCGTCCTGGTTGGCATACTCGACTGTCATCAGACAGTCTGAATGTGAGAAAGTTTAAAGCTATTTCTTATTTTCCTGTGTAACTATATTGATGTTTGATTAAATTTTCGCCGCCGTGTTACTGAGTAACAATTTGAAATTGGGCCAAAATCATCAAGCTAGAGCTTTGCATAATCTTTTTCAAACTTCTGCGAGATTTCTTCCCTTGATAATATTTGCTCGCAGCCCCCCTCAAAGTTGCACTTCGTTCAGTATTTGAAAGCTTTCGGATACACTTTTTTGTTAATTTGAGATCTTAATGTGGCTACTTCTAAGTAAATAGATGCTCAAAGTAACTAGATGCTCTGGGTGTTCACTGGGTGACAAAGGCTACCCAGTATTGGTTGTTTCTTTTTTCTGAAAAGATGTTTCTAGTAAATTGCCCAGTTGCAGTAGTTTTGACGCCACAGAACCAGCATAGCTCCATGACAGATATATATATGTTTTCGTCATTGATGTCAGTACTGTTGTATTGGAGGCCTCACAATTGCTGTGTGGAAATGTCATCTGATACACTCATTACGGCGTATTTCTAGCATAGCTTTTCATAAGTGCATGGCCATTCTCTGTCATTTTCAGATACACTGTGTTGTGTGTGGATAAGAAATGCAGAGTGGTGCCACCAATCACCAAAGCCACCATTCCCCTAACAGACAAAAGGCTCCGGGGACAGTTCCTGCAATTTACAGAAAAGCTCTAAATTGTAGCCCTACGAACTCCAGGTAAGCGATAAATCTGGACTTCTAGATATCTCTGTACTCACTGTAAGTTTATACTTCATTTGAACAAAACATAGGGCCGAATTCAGAACAATCACTCTCACTCACACTCAATGAGTTAATCCTCTGTAATCACATAACGGTCGAGATATTTTCGAGTGAAAGGTATATCCGTATTCACAGGTGTGAGTGAGACTCAAGTGTTTTGCGTGAGTGGGACATTTGTGAGTGCTCAGCTAGGCCACTTGAACCGCCCTCGAGGGTTGGTTGTGAAGAGGAATTGAATGAGTGTATGTGAAAAAAGTACATGGCAAGTAGAAAAGATGAAATATATCAAATATTTGGAACAAATAAGGGACATTCTCGTTCACAGACACTATTTAAGAGACGGGGATAATCCATTGAAGTACATGTTCATTCAATAACGTGACCATCTATAAACAAAACAAATTCAAAAGGATGCGCCTATCATATATTTGTTTTGTTTCACAATGTTCTTGAACCCCCAGCAATGTTGATGTTTGCAATTCATCGATGGCTGCAAAGACAGGCAGCTAAAGGTATGTGAAGTTATCAGCCTAGCGGCATGAAGTTAGCGGCCTAGCGGCGTGAGGTTGGTGGACTAGCGGCCTAAATT
The DNA here is from genome assembly GCF_026914265.1 of Mya arenaria. Lineage (NCBI taxonomy): Eukaryota > Metazoa > Mollusca > Bivalvia > Myida > Myidae > Mya > Mya arenaria. The sequence goes on from NC_069127.1 coordinate 80,639,807, forward strand.
TGTTCTCTATTTCAAGGTTCAATGGTTTAAATGGAAAATATGATAAATCAATATTTTTAGTCGTACATTAACATAGCGGCCTTAACTTGTTTTCTACTTAAGAGCATTTTGATATGAGTTTTCTTCTAAAACAATGCTAAAAATAATTGTTTTCCTATGCAAAATACATCAGGCTTGAGCGGCCTTGCGGCGTGAACTTGGCAGCCTGGTGGCCTAGCGGTCTGGTGGCCTAGCGGCCTAAAAATCCCCAAAACTCAATCCAACAGCCCAGGAAAAGGGGGAAATGCTGATATTCGCTAAAGGATGTTGATTTATGAATAGGAACATTTAATTCATCATTGTTTTAGAAAAGAACGCATATAAAATGCTTTGGAATAGGAAACAATTTTAGGCCGCTAGTCACATGAGGCGGCTAGGCCGCCAGGCCGCTAACTTGACGCCGCTAGGCCATTTCATAGCGTGGTAAGGGAATTGATATGTATTTTCCAGCCTACATTCAGCTGGATAAGTATTACTTTTATTATTATTATTATTATTATTATTATTATTATTATTATTATTATCATCATCTTCATCCATTTTCCCCTACATTTCTTGAGTTGTTTTTCACTCCGAGGTGTAATTTCCCCATAAGAAGTAGATTCATTCGCTAATTCTATCCATCTGCTAATTTTTCAACTTCCATATATTATTTTCAAATGCCCAAGACCGCTTTATGTAGAATACAAAAGCAAGATTATATATGAATACATATTTAAATTACGTGATACAATGGAAAACGGCTACATATTTAAAACAGCAACAACAACGACAACAAAAAACATGCATTTATACGTATTTTGCAACAGTTATTTACAATCCAAAACGTTTATTTTTATTAACCAATTGTTTTAAAATGTAAATTTCAGTTTCAGAATAACAATTATTATCATTTGTTTGTTGCCATAACTAACAATAAGGTACTCAAATCTCAAATAAACATATGTTTACAATGTATAATGTAAACATCACCATAGTCAAACAGATAATCCGATATGATCATGTAAACATACGTGTATAATTATATACTGTATTGCTCACTTGATGAAGTGGAGTGTTAGCGAGAAGTGTGAATACGAACAGATCACATGAGTGTCACTCCCCGTATCCCACTAAAGTGATCATTTGAGTGTCCCTTACGGGAATGTGGTTGGCGTGTGAGTGAGAGTGGATGTTCTGAATTCGGCCCTTACAATTTCAGCATCAAAATCCAGCTTTAGATCCCAGACCGAACTTTGTCTCCTTCATTTAACTTAATTTCAGATGTTCTATAAGCCACATTCATGTTCACTACTTATGACGGATAAGAACTTTCGCAAATTGATTATAAATGCGTTTTCCCAGATTTACACCCTCCTCTTGCAGATACTGCCGATGGTGAAGCTTGGGTGCACCGGGCCGGTTTTCCAGCCGTGTGGAATCAACATCTACAGCTGAACTGGGGCCGGAAATTATATAAGACTTATATAAGCAGCATGGTGAGCTTTTGCGTATTTATTTCCAGGCTCGTATACCCGGCCAGAATTCTGCGTTTAAGCTTTCCTTTCGTCATTTTTTTAAATAACGTATCTCAAGTCTTTCAATGAAATCACAACTGTGACACCTTTGGAGACTAGATTTAAATTAAGGAACCATTATGTGTAGAAAGCCTTTCGGGTGATTTAAAATCAAATTGGTAAACAGGATTCTCATGGTTCATGGTTTATAATTGGCCTTGTGGACATTTCATTCTTTACTTTGGTAACAGCCGCTTAAGTATGTAAGAAGGGGGGGGGGGGTACAGATGTGATAGTAAACAGCGTTTAATAAGGTATATTTGTTTTTATTTTATCACCATTTTGAAGGTAATGATTGTGTTAAATCAGGAATAAGTAACAAGTTTAACACAAACACTGTAACATGTTCTTTATTTCAAATAAATCTATAAATTATCTCTGAAGAATTTAGTCTGATCTCCATTTCTCAGAAAATGTAGCTCTCTAAGTGGCTATTCCATCAATGAGTATCACTGTCTTTAAATTGCTGTTGTGGTACAGTTTACTGTTAAAGTAAGAACTTTTACTGCATAGTAAGTAATGTTTTCTGCTCATCTTTATGACATCATTACATGGAATGGAAACTTCCCAAGATACATTTCCACATGGCGCAGCTCATTTATATATATTGCTGATGGATTGTTTAGAAAGGGACAGTTTTAATTGAAGAAAATGTTTTAATCGCCATTTTACAGAGTGCCAGCCAGTCATTGCTGTTCTTTGCATTGCTGAGGAGGACAGTCCTGCCAGCATAACAGTTTGTTCAATGACAGGTAAAAAACTGGTCTCACTTTACATTTTCAACCACTGCCAGATAATATAATCTTATATAATGATGACTCCTTTTTCACAACTGTTGTTAGATATATAATGTTTAAACTAACAATAAAATGGAAATTATGCTCTTTAAACTCAGAACCATTATTGACTGTCAGATGCTACTGGTAAATGAACTGGTCTTGATGTCCTTTTATTGAGATAATAACTATTTGCATATTACCCCGGTACTACTATTGTACTTTCAATAGAACATCGTCTTGTTTGTATCATTAAATGGCTTTATAATGTTCCCCACTTCCTGATTCTTAAGAAATTACGTGAACAAATGACAATTCTACTACCATTTAAAGTTTGATTAAATTTCGGACAAATGTGTTTGTTTTAATTTGCCTTCCGCTTAAAGTAAGGGTATACTATATACTTGGAAAGAAGTGCTGAATTTCATCGTGAATGACAGTGATTATCCAAAGTTTGAATTTGGTTCGGACATGTTTGACGGGAATTCAAAGACATTTTTTTGTCAGCAGTCTTATATCACTGGTTTCCATGAATTTTCGCATACATTGGTTCATTCCAAGATAAAAAATATAACCTTTTTCAAAACGTTTAATCTGTGAGAGTGCAGCTTTAATAGACCTGTAAAGACTTGTTGATGTGAAAATAAACTCTCAATCAAACTTTGGTAAAAGATCAAATGCGGGGCTCCGTGTGTGGCATAGACTGTGTTAATTTTTATTTAATATGATGAAGAGCTAGTTAAGTTATCTTTGTTAAAAGTCTTCATTTGAAGCAAAAAATGTTTCAATACCCTGTATGAATTTTCTTCACCGGATATTGATTCATAAAAAACATTGCTCCAGGGTGCGGAGCTATTTTTTACTATATGTCTTTATGGAAAAATCTTCTCCTTAGAAGTCAACTTTGTTCCCCAATGTGCAAGGCACAATCGGTGAAAATAATTTCAATAAAAGTCTGATTATTATTATTGTTATTATTATTAATAAACTTTTACTATTTCAGGAGACAAACAGAAACACAGAGGTGCTATACATTTCGATGGAAAAACAAAAGCTTCTCCCGTCATTTTGGCGTGGCTCAGATCAAGAGGAGAATTTTAAGAAAGGTAATAACTGAGCAACTAAGAACATGCAAGTTGCACTGGTTAGAGTGTAAGACCCATCTCGCTTCACAAGAATTAATAATCATCAATGTATTAAATCAAGAAATTGAAACGTAAGTGTCTTGTCTTTTGCAGTGTTTTTGAAATATAATATAATTTTTAAAAAAACTAAATATTTTTTTGATATGATTGTGAATACATGATGTTTTCTTCTGATCATTCTCTCTCAAAAACCAGATACAAAAAACAGGTTTGTAGATTTTTTTGTTTTACTTGTAAATATAGTTTTAAGGTTGTATTTTAGGAAAAGCCTTTATATTCTGCTAAATACAAACTTAAATATTGTAAGAGTTATGGCCCTTTGTAATTTTTAAACAAATACATTTTTTTTCATGTTTTGGTAAGCCCATTATACAGGGACTTTTAATATTTTCACCAGCTGCATTATAAAGTCAGACCAAAAGTGTTCAGTTAGTGTCCAAACAATAACTAAGTTAGAATCCTTTCTCAAATCAGGCAATAGGGCCATCTCTGTGTTTGTCTGACAAAAAAAACAATAATCAATATTTGAGTTAAATTGACAAATATTGTTGTAGAATGTTTTGTGAAGACATACAATTGGATTACTTTTGTGTCAATAGGATTTAGGTTTCTGCACATAAAAAATATTTAGAATAGCATTTGGGTCAGTCAGTTCACGTTCAATATTACTGATAGTATAAGTGGAAGCAGTGACTTAAAATTAATTACCAAACAGTTTCTGCTCAATTGCTTTGAGTTAACATACGAGTTATGAACCTTTGAATACTAGTTATTGGTGGCATAATTGAAATACCTTGTTTTGTCACATTGACTTGTAATCAAGCACTAACTACCTCTAAATTCTCTTCAGGTGATGGTTGGGCACACACAAGAAGACATAGATCACAGGTGTCTAGCCATATGAGTAGATAGGAGTGTCACACTCTGCTAAACTTACTTCATCAGACGAGCAGAAAGCTTCTCAAGATCTGCACTGCACACTAAGATATAGTCTTTGACTACAACAAGGGGATGAAAGTACAGAGAGGTCCAATTGAAATCAATTATGTGCTGCTGTCGTTTCTTCATTCTGGAAGTCGATGGACATGATTTATCATGGCATCAAGTGTGCAGTTTGCCGACTATCAGCAGTCTTGTTCACCAGCTGTGCAACTTGAGCTGGTAGCTTTATTGCTTGAAGCCACTGCATAAGGGGGGAAGGTGCAGGCTCATCAAAAATGCTCAAAAGTTGAAACTAGGAAAAGAAGTTTGTCAAGAGTGTGAATCTATTTGCTTAAAAAACAATCGTTACAATGATTTGGTTTCCTTTGAAACTTGATACATACTATGTGTACGTTGAATGAATTGAGATGCTTAAATAAAGAACCGCTATTCAAATATCAGGAAACTGCATTTTTCATACTAAAGGGTAAAAGATGTCGCCATTTCCTGTATGTATTTAAATAAGATATGTTTCCACAATTAATATTTTTAGGGAATTTTTCTCAACCTAATGGATGAGATTAAATTGTACAGCGTTATATGAACTTTATATGTGTTTTCTGTTTCTTTAAAATTGGTGAAAAATTGTCAGAAGATAATTAGACCAGTATTCATTAATGAAATCATACAATCAAATATGCAGGGACAAGCCCACTGGGCATATAAAATAAACCCTGTTTAGGGGCACGAGGCAAACAGAGTAACTTTCAAACGTTAAAGATGCACTCTCACAATTTGGACGTTTTGCCAACCTTTTTCATTTTATGTCTTGGATTGTAACCATCCAATTTTTGTGAAAAATGAAATCGCAGATTTTTCTATTTAAGTTAAAACATTGATGTTTTATGCACTTTTCTTAAACCGTTAGTAACATTAATTTTCGAACGGAAATATGAAATCTGCAATCTGATCTTTTGTCAGCAATCTTTTATCATTGGTTTGCAGATAATTACGCAAAATAATTGCTTATTCCAAGACAAAAAAAGTTGTGAAAACGGTATATCTGTGAGAGTGCAGCTCTTAATGTTTAATTGCTTGATTTTACTACTGTATTAGAAATTACAAGGGGTTGGGGCATATTTTTAGTGTTTTTATTGCTTTTTGTGATTCATACAGTGATACTTTATTCCTCAGGGCACAACTTACAAATAGATAAAACTGGAAAATGGTCATATCAAAAAGTCAAAGATAATGCAAGTTGAACAATCATATTGTTCATGGCTTGTATTTTTGGTACATTTTGTTGCATATGCTATAGAAAAGTTGAAAGTTAAAAATAAATTCATAGTTGAAAGGATGGCTTTGAATGGTATTGTCAGATGAGAAACCGCACTATTAAGAAATAGGTATAATGGTACTTTATTTATTCTAATCAATTTTAGATATTGTATGAAAATTATTATCTTATTTAGTACATGAGAAACAGTTATTAGCTGTTAACAATATAACAATGTGTATATGAAGCTTTAGATCAACACTTAAAGCTGCACTCTTACAGATTGTCAGTTTAGACACAAAATTGTCTCAAAATCTGCTTATTTGGTTATCATTCCTTTAATTCAGTCATATTAGATAATTCACAATAGAACCAATCAAAAATGTTTAATAAACTACCGAAAAGTTTATTTACATTAAATTGTTCGTAATGCTTTTAGCCATAAAACATCATTTTTTATAACATAAATATGATAAACTGCAATCTGATATTTTTTCAGCAGTCTTATATCACTTAAAATTGGGTCTAGACATTTCTGCAAAAAATAGTCCATTATAGACAAACAATAAAAGAGTACCGGTAGTCAAAACGATCAATCGGTGAGATTGCAGCTTTAAATACACCTTTTAAGACCGCTGTAAATTCCAATGGTTTGCCTTAATCTTTAAAGCTAGCATACTGTTTAATTGACAACCATACTTATTGTTTAAAAGTGTTATGATATCTTTGTACAATGTGTTTTATATAATTCATTAAAGAAGTCGAAACAAATTTGTTTATCTTGTAATTTGTTTTCTATTATTTAAATGACCCAGACAAAAATGGGAACGTCAGTGCTAGTTCTTTCACTATTAACATCCCATGAAGTTTCTATTGGTGTAGCAGCATGGAGGTGTTACATTAAGGATGCATCATTTAAACCAAATTATTTATTCATATGCACAACATACAGGCGTGTAGCCGCCTATACGTGAATACGCAACTGAATCCACATGATTCTGACAAAAAAATCAACCAAAGTTGCAGTATGCGAACTTGACTACATGAATCTAAAACTGGTTATTTTCCAGTACTAAATAATGCACATCGGAACGCCCAGAATGCACTAGATTGCACCATGGTTTCTGAGGGAGCATGCCCCCGAACCCCCAGCACATTTATGAATCCACATGAATAGAGGGGAAGCTTCGCCCCTGACATAATTGAATCCACAGTGTGGCTAAACAACACTTGTATGTTTATCCTACGCAGTGATATCCCATGGAAATGCAATCGTCAAAGAATCTGAAGGGGCTGTTTATATGGACTAGATTTGAAATGCACCAACTGTTTAAAAAAGTTGATTTCAGTCACGAAGAGAATCAACCATACCCCACACTTGTTGGAGTAAGAAGAAATGTCCACTTTCCGCGAGAAAGAAAGTACATTGAAAATGTTCGTTTGATTCAATTGACTTTATCTTTTTATAAATATGTTGCAATACATAAAATACGTTCTTTTTTATAATTGTTTACCCATGTTGAATTTTATTTGGCAAATTTATAAGAGATTTATATATTGACAAACTCGGAAAGTATGTGAATGGTTTGGACCGGCTTCCTCAGCCGCTAAAGAGGATATGATTATGACATACTTTTTTTAAATCTTTCGAACATGAGTTTTTGAGTGAATATAAGCGAAGCGTTAAGGGTTTTGAAAATGCATCTTTTACTTTGATTTTATAGATTGTTACTACGAAATAAAGTATGGCGAATCAAACGAAGTGTTAAAGCTAAGCTATTGATGGCTGACACCCTCCAATAAATGTTTATATGTGCTAAAATATAGTATTTGAAGTCGAAAATTTTGAAATGCGTTACTAACCCGATTCGACAAAAGGCTGTTGCACAATCAGTTAATTGACATAATCACGTGATAAACCAATAACTTCCATTAAGGTTAAAATATTCAACACTTTAGTATGAGTCCCTGTGGGCGAGTGGATAAGCGATCCGTTTTTTTAATTCTATATGTTATCTGCACCTCCATGTGCTTGCTCCCAACTTTTACAAGATAAATTTTTAATACTATAATAAATGCAATTGAAGTATAAAAGAAAATCAACCTGGTTACTATTATTTTGGCAATTTCAGTACAAAGGAGTAAAATAAATATACATGTAAGTGTTTTCAGATGCATTAGGAGAAAAAATATGTTTGGTTCCAAAACATGAGAGAGTCTCTTTAAACGGAAAAGTTTTGGCAGTTACTCAGTCAGTCAGATGATCATAATTCTATAAATGATAGCTTTTAAACGTTGTCATTCCTGTTCATCAGAGGTCGGATGAGAAATATAATGCATAGCATCATCGCTCTGGAGTACGAGAACGTTGTATACAGAGCATGTTTTCACTGAACATGCGTCTGTTTATTTCGATGTCATAAAAGGTTTAAACCGTTTAAAGGAACTATAATATTATGAAACATCAATTTGATTACAGATATCAGTGGCAGATCCAGGAATGGACTTAAGAAGGGGTGCGTGAAACTCATGGGCTTAATCTTTCCACATCCGCCCCTCCCTCAGAACAGAAATTGAATGGCTCCCCTAATTTATAGTCCGAAATAGTGCAATTTTATCTTAATATTGTATTTTTTCTCGATATTGACTGAGAACGCATTATAAACGGACGATTCAAAGAGGTGGGGGACGGCGCGCGCGCTGGGACCGATCACGCCCCCCCCCCCTCCCTAAATCTGCAATTGAGTACATGCACTAAAACCGTCTCCGTAGCCTACTGGTAAAGGCGTTCTATACTGTACAAATACAATTTCACTATGAGAATAAAAAGTTACTGCCTGGAAAGTTTGAATTTATTTTAACAAAACAATGTATATTTATATCAGTTCTTTAATCGCCACCAAAGGCAGATAGATATTATTTCAGTGTTGTCTGTCCGCCCCTCCCTCCACCTGTTCGTCCTTTTGTAACACTTTTTTTCTGTCCCGAGCCATATTTTGGTACTTGATAGTAAAACTTTGTTGAAACTTTGAATGAATGTATACTTGATAAGGGAAATGATGTGTTAAGAGCTTTTGCATTCCACTAATGTTAAGCACATTTATGGCCGCTTGGAACTTAATACTAGCTATTTTTTAAGGAAAATTTCCACCAGGAGCCATATCTTAATACTGGTGGGTCATATATCACTTTTCATTAGGTAATATACAGGAATGGGAATGATGCATGTCAAATGCCGTCAAAATCTATATAGTCATGTATAGTAGAGTTATGGCCCTTTGTTACTTTCAAATAACCATTTCTGCCTGTATACAAAAACATGTCCAATCAATAACTGATGAATGGTCAGGCATAGTGTCCTCAAAATTGGTAGTTTGTTGACATTGACAAGCAGATGACCCCTATCGTTTTTAATGGCAATAGATTACTTTAGGAAGTTTTTTTTACAATGGTTACAATGAAACCCAATGAACAATGTTCTTTAATCATGAGCTAACTGTTCAAGCGTTAACAGGCACATTCGTGTGCAGACGAAACTTTTATTGTTTTTACAAGCACAGAACTTGTATTTAGCATTTACAGTTTCTATATAATTCAACTGAAAGTTCTATTTAACCATAATATATCAAATATTAAGTCACCATTCACTAGCGGGATGAGAAGGGGGCGCAGTCGGCGTGCGCTCCCTTTAAAATCGTCCAAGTTTACTTTTTTGTCAATATATGAGAAGAAAATAATAAAATACGCACATAATGCATCATTTCCGACTACAAATTGTTAAAAATTTCTTGATTGAGTAACCCTCAAGCCTCCACCAAACGCCCCTAAGTAACGCCCCCTTCTAACGACAATTCCTGGATCCGCCCCTGGCCATTATATATTTTGTTTATCAAACGGTACACATACCAAGTGACTGAAGCTGACTTGCATTTAATGAATGGGATGGTCTGTAAAAGACTCCGATGAATATCCTAAGAAATTTGCAGTCCTCCCGTTTCGACTGGTCATTGTTTGTGGATTTATTACACACACTTATAAACAATACTATTTCCAAGTTGTCTCTTAAGGTTACGGGAGCCTTCACTGTCAAAAGTAAGATATATATAATGTGTCCCCCTAATGCCATAAAATATGGATGGTCCCCTTAATGCCTCAAAAATAATATAATATATACACTGGTCTCCATAAACCCTTCGACATATATACCTGTCCCCTTAAAACCTGCAACATACTTACAAATTATTAAGGAGACCACAAATTACGTATATGTTTTGTTAATTAATTTAAGAAGGCTAAATCTTGTACACATAATAAATGTCTCCTTAATGCCGTTAAATATGTACGGTCTCCTTAATGCCCTAAGTAGATATAGTATAGTAGATATATATATATATGTGTGTGTGTGTGTGTGTGTGTGTGTGTGTGCGTGTGTGTGTGTGTGTGTGTGTAAACGCATCAGTCCGACGTTTAGCAAACATTTGGTAGACGTAATATTATATATTATTATAATTTCTGCAATTGACAAATCTTCAGTATGTTCTTTGGAGTGACGGACCACAGATGAAGAGTCGGGTTGTGACACAAGAGCAAACGTTGAAACTCAACAGAAATCTAGCAGGATATTAAAAAGTTTGCTGGAAAGATACTTGTAGGTTTTAATGCTCCAATATATGGACGAATTGGGACACAACAATCGAACAACACGTGTTAAACAAATGTTAAATATGACAGGGTATAGTTATGTATGGAAAGACCAACTGGTGAAAATATAGTTTTGTCCAACATTGTGCAAAGACTTAAAGACCAATACTTACAAGATTGGACAAAGTAAGTATCAAACTCTCATACACTTAGCCTATTTATGAATTTGATCACAGATTATAGTAATGCACCATACTTACATAATGTAAAAATAAGAAAGTTTCGAAGTACTTCAGCTAAGCTTAGGTGCTCCGCCCATTAATAGAAGTTGAATCAGGCAATTATTGCCATATTCCCTATGGAAATAGAAGTTGTAAAATATGCCAACTACAAATTAAAACTGAGTACCATTTTACAATGAAATGTACTACTTTTAATGATCTGAGGATCAAAATCTCCCAAGCAAGTTATACATCAATCCAAACATGCATAACATTTATTTCTTACTGAACTTTGGTAATAACTTAGCAATATTTATCTTCTATGCTCTAAAATTACTGGAAAAATTGTAAATAATAATCTACCATAACAGTGTTAAAATCACCATGCTTAGGAATTATTGTTCATAAGTGTATGTAAATGTTTGCTTTTTTTTCCTTTGTACATGGTTTAATATGCACATTTATCACTACATATATTCTCTGTCAAATATTTCTGACATTTAACTTATTCGCCAATCAACTGTTATTGGCTTATTTGTATATGTTCGTAGAGAATATTGTAGGCTGTAATTTTATATTGGCCTTTTTCTTCTGTAGTAGTTATAAAGTAATATTGCAAAGGAACTTCTGTCTACATAACAAACTTTACATATAATTTATACACGAACGTTGTCTGTGACAATTTAAACGATTATGACGAATATAGATATGATCTTAATTACCATTGACGACTCTCTGTTTATACACAGTTTTGTTCTAAGTTTAATTATATTTAAAACAACATATTATAAATAACATAAAATTTCTGACACTTAACATGTAAACGATAGAACGCTGTTCAAATAATTACTGATGTCAAGCCGAATTCTTCAAAAAATAAGACAACACATATATAGTAAGAAAACAATACCAATTAACCGTCTATCAACACTTGCTGAAAATGAATGAGAACTTTGTGGTTTGTATAGGATTTAAGTTGATTATTATTAATGTTAGACGGATTGTGAAAACAACAAAAAGCTGATATTAACCTCTCTCGAGTCCATTTCCTGGATAGAAACATATTATGCGTATGAAAAGTCTAAGAAAATATCTCTGGTGGGGACCAAACCAACAATATTTTTGATAAGAGGAAGACACCAATTCAATTATACTAGTCCCAACCACTTCAGAGATGATCATGTACTAAACTAATGTAAAAAGAACGCATGCTTGAATGGTCGTGTCGATATTTATTTTCAACTACCCTAGTTTCAAACATTTTTATATTCAAACATGCATATAAAGAATACAAAAAATGCCTTAAATTCTGCATATGCAAAGTTTGAATTTAATATGACGAATTTAAATGAAAATGTATTTGGTTTGGTTTGAATACATACTAAATAAAGGATTAATTACAGTGAGAGACATGAATTGTAATCACTATTACATTTAAAAAAAGGTTCAAAACACAAACTAAATGAGAGACAAACAACGTCAACAAAAACAGGAAAAATACCGTCCTTGCAGCAAAGATAAGCATTTAATTCAAGTGTTACAGCACTTGACACGAAAATCTGTACTACTTCAAAAGCAATATTATGAGATGTTTATAATGTAATGATCGTATTCTGACTTTTAGCAAAAACAACCTGATTTAACCAAACTTCCAAAATAAATGCTTATCATTTTTGTAACAAATCATAATTATAAAAAAGTTCATACTGACCGGCTGGATATTTACTTGTGTATCCTAAGAACGATTTATATGGAAACCGTTCAAGGGCTTTAATTCTCCGTATTTATATCTTCATTTTCGTGCAAAGGAAAAATAAATTACGAAAGGTTTGTGTTCGCTTAATTAACAGTCCATTTATACCATACTGTAACTTCCAGTGTGTTTAGTTTAAACAATATTTTATTACCAAAGTTTACAGATAAAAAGTACAAAACATGAATATGATGATTAATGGATTGGGAAACAAGTTGAATAAAAAAGAAATTTAAAATATAATATAATTTACAACAGATTACAGGTTGGGAATATGACATTGTGGTTGACTTACATGCATTTAAGTTCAAACATTTAATTTTAATCAAGTATAATCTTTTAAGGGGAAAAAACGAATGTCTTTAGAAATATTATTTGTCCAGTTAATTGTGTTTCAGTCTTAAATTCAGGAAATTATGACTAATGACTGTATGATATGGGTATTATTTAAAGACAACGAAGACATTGACTGGAATCGGCATGACGACAGGATGTGGTAAAACAGATCATAATTTATATGAAAAACTACAGAAGCAAGTACAGCCGTCGAAAGTTTAATCAAAACCCCCGTTCAATGGCACAGGATCAGCGCCAAAGAACACAAAGGCAAACAATCGCAAACCAGAAACATGGAACAACAGCACAACACTCCACAAACAACTCACTTCATATATAAGATATACAAAACTAGGGGTGTTTATCATGTCGTATATATCGTATTATATACGGTTGTTTGCTAAATCGGAGCATCTTATGATCGATCGATAATTTTCACCATGTCGCGTTTATTATGCTGTTGTTTTTGCGGCAATGTGTAGGAATGAACAACGAAAGACAACTTCAAGTGTTTATTGACTTATAAATCATTTACAAGCTATAATAAAGTTACCGTGTGTTCTTTTGGTAATATATTATACAGAAAGTTAATAAAAACTATAAGTCAGCTTTTTAAATTAAAGTTAAACTGTAGTAATAAAAACCTTTAAATGTTTTATTATTAAGTGTTTCTTGTATTTTTATTTTTTATTTTGCAAAAAAGTCGGTTATATTTAGTTCGAAATAACATTAAATATTAAAAATAAAAATGTGCAAAATCTCTACGGAAGTGGCCTGTCTGTTCTTAGAAATAGTTTGAATTGGCCTTTTCTCCCATTTTTGAATATTCTACTAGTTCCCAGCACTATGCACTTCAATGGGAAAAAGTGACCAGATCGTGCTGGTTCCATCATTTAACGTTACAAGTTCAGGCTAAAAGTATGTGATTTTTCGGAAGAAAGAAGTCATTTCCTGACCAGTGTGTTCCGGTAATTGCGATCGACAGTGAGACCCGTTTTAAAAGCCTTAAAATGTGTTCATAATAATGTTCGCTTTATCTAATTGGAAAAAAAAACAATAACTCGTCATTTGAACTGTGACAGCACATTTGCGTGTCGTTTTTATCGACGGTTGAAAAATCAAATGGCGCATAGAAATGTTCCTGCCAAAAGAAAATAACTGTATAAATAAGTTACAATAGTGAAACCAAAGGAATGAGTGTCCTAGTTTCCCTCAACGTATTTAGAAAGGAAGGAAGATGGTAAGCTACAAAATGGAATATTTAAAAATAAACAAGGTATTTTTATTTTTGTAAAACGGAAATACAGAAACATGTATTGTTACTTGGTATGTATTTTAAGTTCAGTACGTCGTTGTATAATAATAGCTTAATCTGAATCTAATTCAAAATGCGTTTTTCCCATTGGTAATTTTAGCATATGTTTGTCAAGATTTGCTGTGAAATGTATACAATTATCTTTTTATTTCATATATAGAAGTTTTTAAATAAACACAAAAATATCGAATATTAAAGAAATTTATTGGGGATTGATGAATAATGTTCTGGAAAATTTAACTTGGTATATAAAAGCAAAATACTTAAATATTATAGAAGTTTTAGAATAAACATCAAATTGATAGAATTTGAAGAACAGTTATTGATGATGTTGTTGTTTTTTTTCATTTTTTCTGGAACATTCACATTTAGTATTTAAGGGCAAACGTCTTTGATCTTTCATCTTTGGCATTTAAAAACAAAACGTTTTTAAAGTTGCCATCAGATATTGGATTTCGTAAAATTATTAATTGAGTATTATATGTCAATCGTTTGTTGAACTCTTCTGAGAATGTTGTTGGGTTTAATGAGTGCTCATATAGTGTGTTCAATATTTATAATTATTTTATGGACACTAAATATTCCTAAGATCAGTGAAGAAATTTTTAACATTATCTTTATTCTAGGTATTTCAATTGCACATTGTTTGAAATATAACACTTAACCTTACTAGCATTATTACATAATATACAAATTACAGATTTTTTCAAAATAACGCTTCTCTTATATAATCTATTAAATGTCTGATATTCATTAGTTATGTAGATATCAAGCTGCATTGAACATACTTGGGAAATACATATGTCCCTTCTGCTAACCTAAAATTCCGGATTTCAAGATTTAAACAAATGTCAATGTTTTATCAATGAACACACTGTCTGATAAATATAATCAATTTAGTCTTATAAGTTATACTATTTCAGGAGGATCATTATTTCAAATGATTGAGTTAGTCTACGAGGGATTTGCGCACCAATCTACACAGCGAGTTGAACAGTGCTATCAAAGGGGTAGTGTTTCATAGGGCAGTGTCACGATATATGAGATCACTTATGATGGGCCACGCTGTTTCGCGATATCAATATGAACTAATCGGTATCGAGGGCTTTTTTGTGAGATTTTCATCACTATTCTTTGTCTGATAAGGTTTCATTATCAACTTGACTTTCGATACAAAGCCCTTACTCTTTATTGTCTATATAACCGACATCATTTGCGAAAATGAAATCGCCTAACTGTCTTGTTGGAGATGACACTACCCTTTACAGTACGCATATATACTATCCCAACGTGAACTGAAAGTTGGCTCTATCGTTCAACCTAGCGACAACCATCTCATCTTACTTCTCATCTCCCGAATGACAAACCGAACAGATCTAGTAAGTTCATGGATAACATTCGAATACTGGCAATTACAACGCACTAACATCTTTGCGTCACTGTCTCTTGTGCCTGCCCATGTTATTAATGTATGTAGTCCATCAAAACAAAGACCTTGAAATATATTGACATCATTCGATCATTTGAATATGTACACGGTCGTTAATCGCTTGAACTTTTATATTCAGCACTTATAAGGCCATGTTCTGCATAAGGCATCGCAATTCATCTTTCGAGAAACACGACTTGTTTCCATATCAAATCTGTGTATTGAAAGAGGAATTACCTTACTCTTATTCAACAAATTGTTTCTATACTAACTGTTGTCGAATTCTATCACCATATCTTCATGGAACTCACTAACGTGATTAGGTTCTTTCTTCTTTTTCCTTGCACTCTTTTAAATATATTATAACAAGAATATAAGAAATAATTTCCTTTTATTTTATCTTTTGGGTTTAAGTTTCCCCATGTTAATGTATACTTTGATAAGATTTACCATTTTACGTTTTTACTTTATTCGGGATTGTTGGGATAAGAGTGAGGTTGTGCACACAAACTGGTTTAAACCCCCAGTATATTTACATTTTACTGACCGTTCCAAGGCGGTACAATCCTTGATAAACATACCTAGTTCTTTTATATATAGTGTGTATGCACTGTGCTGTTTGTGGAGTTTTGTGCTGTTCTTCCATATTTCTTGTTTGTGATTTTTGTGTCATACGCGATTAAAGAGTTCATGTAATGTAATATTTTGTTAAATAGCTTTTATGTTTCAAATGTTTTGTTTTTTCAGTAGTTTTTTCGAACTATTGTATTTGTTTGAGTTAATTATTCGGATAATAACTACCACAGTGGTGGGTCAATGTTATGCCTATTGTTATTCTGTACTATAGGGTGTAGTTTTTAAAGTCATACAATATTGCGGCGATTATGCGGAAATGAAATTGAATGTTACTTCGAACACGTTCCTCTATAAAATTACTGACCCGTGTTATTGCTTCAATGGCATCAATGTATGCGTCTAAAGATGTTAAATTTCGGACACGAAGGTACATCTAACTGATCTACATCTCCTACTCCTAGTCCAAATATGTGTACGTTGACGATGTACGTGAAGTTAGCGGCCTAACGGCCTAGCCGCCTAGCGGCGTGAAGTCAGCGGCCTAGCGGCGTGAAGTAAGCGGCCTAGCTGCCAAGCGGCGTGAAGTCGGCGGCCTAGCGGCCTTGCGGCCTAATTTTTTTCTCTATATCAAAGCAATTGCTTATGCGTTTTTTGGAAAACAATGATAAATCAAAAAAAAATATTTAAACATTAACATAGCGGCCTTAAATTGTTTTTTATTTAGCGCATTTTTTTTCTACACGTTTTCTTCTAAAACAATGATAAATCAACTGTTTTAATGCACAAATTATCAATCTGAAGCGATTATATTTTTTTTTTAAAAAGTCGATCAAGGAGTTCAGCGGCCTAGCGGCGTGAAGTTAGCGGCCTGGCGGCCTAGCAGCCTAAAATTGTAGCCTTTTTCTACGCATGTATACCTTCCTTTTCTTCTAAAACAATGATATATTAACTGTTTTTATGCACAAATTATCACTCTGAAGCAATTATCAACATTTTTTTTTAAAAAAGACGATCAAGCAGTTCAGCGGCCTAGCGGCGTGAAATTAACGGCCTAGCGGCCTAAAATGGTTTCCTATTTCGAAGCATGTATAGATGCCTTTCCTTCTTAAACAGTGTTATATTAACAGTTTTTATGCACAAATTATCACTCTGAAGCAAAAATCAACATTTTTTTCCAAAAAGTCGTATAAGCAGTCAGCTATTTCAAAGCATGTAAACATCCATTTTCCTTTAAAATTAATACATTTCTGCTGTTTTTATGCACAAATTATTACTCTGAAGCGTGTATAAACATTTTTTTCAAAAAGGTCGATCAAGCAGTTCAGCGGCCTAGCGGCGTGATTTTAGCGGCCTCAAAAGGTATCCTATTTCAAAGCATGTATATATGCCTTTTCTTCTAAAAAATGATATATTTACTGTTTTAATGCACACGCTAGGCCTCTAGGCCGCCAGGCCGCTAACTTCACGCCGCTGGGCCGCTGGGCCGCTGGGACGCTGGGCCGCTGGGCCGCTAGGCCGCTGAACTGCTTGATCGACTATTTGAAAAAAAAGATAATTCCTTAAGAGTGATCATTTGGGCATAACAACAGTAAATATATCATTGTTTAAGAACAAAAGACATGTAAACATGCTTTGAAATAGGATACCATTTTAGGCCGCTTGGCCGCCAGGCCGCTGACTGAAGTGCTCGATCGACTTTTTTGAAAAAAAGTTGAAAAACGCTTCAGAGTGAAAATTTGTGAATCAAACCAGTAACAATATCATTATTTTAGAAGAACAGGCATGTTTAATGCTTTGAATAAGCTGACTGCTTGGTCGACTTTTAAAAAAAAATGTTGATAATCGCTTCAAAGTGTTAATTTGTGCATTAAAACAGTTACTATGTCATTGTTTTAGAAGAAAATGCATGTATACATACTTTGAAATAGGATACCATCTTAGGCCGCTAGGCCGCCAGCCCGCTGACTTCAGGCCGCTAGGCCGCTGAAGTGCTTGATCGAAAAAATGAATAGAAATAGTTGAAAAACGATTCAGAGTCTTAATTTGTGCATAAAAAACAGTAAATATATCATTGTTTTGTTTGAAATAGGATACCATTTTAGGCCGCCAGGCCGCTAACCTCACGGCGCTAGGCCGACGAAGTGCTTGATCGAAAAAAAAAGTTAAATAGTTGAAAAACGCTTCAGAGTCTAGATTTGTGCATAAAAACAGTAAATATATCATTGTTTTAGAATAACAGGCATTTTTAATGCCTTGAAATAGCTGACTGCATGATCGACTGTTTCGAAAAATAATTTTGATTATCGCTTCAGAGTGATAATTTGTGAATAAAAACAGTTAACATATAATTTTTAAAGAAGAAAAGGCATGTATACATGCTTTGAAATAGGATACCATGTTAGGCCGCTAGGCCGCTAGGCCACCAGGCCGCCAGGCCGCTAACATCACGCCGCTAGGCCGCTGAAGTGCTTGATCGATTTTTTTTAAATGGTTGAAAATCGCTTCAGAGTCTTAATTTGTGCATGAAAACAGTAAATATTTCATTGTTTTAGAAGAACATGCATGTTTAATACCTTGAAATACGAGCTGACTGCTTGATCGACTGTTTTTAAAAAAAATGTTGATTATCGCTTCAGAGTGATACTTTGTGAATAAGAACAGTTAATACGGGCTAGCAGGCAAACGCGAAGCGTTTATCCGTACAAGCCCTCTTACGGTTTGTACGTGTATGCAAAGGACTACTTCTTTTTGCCGTAGTGATAGGCATTAAAAAATTTGGGCACCACTGAACCATGAAAATGAGAACCAGAAAAGCTCGTCATACATTGTTCATATAAAGCGCGTGCATGCCGGCAAGCAAATTGTACATGTTTAGGGCAGGGTTTGACCTCCGTTAACCAATGAAAATCAATACGGAAATACCCGAGGTACATGTAAAATCCACCTTCGGCACTTCCATAAAAGGAGTGGAGAACAGATATTATGAATACACGTCTAAAGAGTACTTCTTTTGACCGGAAATTATATTTCATAACACTGCAATAATAATACAAAACGAACAGGGTTTGTCATAAGAAATGTTTTTTCTTACCCCACATCTTAAAAAAACCCGTCTAAACCGGATATCTAAATAATTAAGATAAATGTAATTATGCGCATTTTACGACTTCTGAAATAAACAATGATTTGCATATATCGTGATGCAATAACACGGATTTAACGTTGCTTTCACGGTAAGTTGAACTACGAATTATACTTGTTATTGTTTATTCAATCGTTCATACGTTGCTGTTTGGAGAGCATAATGACCGAACGTTGGATTTTTCGTAATAAACAAGCTAAATTGATGCAATCGGTATCCACATCATTAATCGATATGACCTTCACGGCTTCAGGTCATAATTTATGACTCATTACTATAGATGCCAAACCAACTGTTAACTGTGCGACTGTGTACTTCGTTTATTGTATTGTAAAATTAAAGTATTGAATAAAAATGTTTAAATTTAAGTAGTGAAAACTAAATCTAAAAAAACATTTGTTTTCAATAAAAATCATTGTGCATGGTAAACCTGAGCAGAAAAGTGAGCCTAGTGTTGGGCTCAGACTCACGACCGCAGGGACACTAGCACGGCGCTCTTGCCAACTGAGTTAAACGGGTAGCTGGTTCCAAATCACACAGACTAGACTCGTCCGCCCATCAAAGGGGCTGTCTCACAGATGATAAAATAGCGAAAAAAATATATTTCAGAAGAATGAAGATGTTAGTCAATTCTGTAGTACTTGTTTGTGTGTAAATGATTCCAAAGGGTGATATTTATAGCAAATCAGGTGTAAATAAGCAACTTATAGACAATGGTGAAGTGCTGTACTCTGAATTAATAATGCCAAATCTAGCCTTCAAAACAGATACTTAAAGTAAAAAAGACCAGTCACCTTGTATATACAATCGTAACAACTCGGTCATGGCCATGTCCGATTGTTGTAAATCTGTGAACTGCAGCCTTGTAGGTGATTCATGTATAACAGTATATATCATTATGTTTTGACAGTATGAAAAAAGGAAACACACGTCAACTTCATGATGATTTGTCAGATTTTATTTTTTGTGTACATAACTCATATTCTATAACATTATCTGTTAATAATTCTTTTTTTAATGACATTTTATAGTCGCAAGATGCTAAGCCCGGAATCCTGATCGGAATAACTACCCAGCTTTGGTACAAAAAAAATGTACGTGATAAATGTGCCATTTCAAAAATTGTAAAAGATCAGTCAAATTACTATTATTTGGACTAGCCCTTCAAGTGTTCTATTTATTGTCTCTATAATGAATAATGCACCAGTCAATTGTAAATAGCTTACATAAGGTATTTTAAATTGGCCAAGCTGGGAACTGCGTAAAAATCAGTTACCCGGTTAGCTCAGTTTGATAGATCTCCATGCAAATGTTTGCATGGTCGTGGGTTCAAGCACCATACCAATAGCACCTTTTCTCACATGTTAACTTTAGAACCCATCATCGAGGGATTGACAATTATCTTTTATTTATTGAAAATTACAGGCCATGTTCTTTTGTAAACTTTCAGATTGAGAAGTGCCTAGATACAATGTTAGTATTGTTTACATCATCTGATACAATCAACTGGAACAAAGCTTAAATGGCTGCCTGACCTGACTTAAATATCGGATGGCAATACATCAGACTAGAAGATAGTACTTAGATGGACAAAATGAAACCTGAGCCTACCAAAGCTGACAGATTACACAAGAAACACATAAATGCAGGTATTTGCTGAGATTTTGTAATTATTTTTTTGAAATTTCTCATTCATTTAGGAAGATAAGTTGAAACAGAGTTGGTAAAAAAAATGAACATAGGTAAATGAATTTTGAATTCTAATTCAATTGAGAACTTGACTGGCCAGCACAGTTGGTAAAATGCTAGTCTACCAATATAAATGTGCCTGGTTCAAATCAGTAAAGCTGATGAATGTACTGGTTGTGTAGACAGAATGTAAATAGATAATGCATATCACTTTAAATGTTTAAGCTGCACTCTCACAGATTGACTGTTTAAACAACTTTGTTTTTATTGTTTGGTCTTGGAATGAAAGATTTTTTATTTGAATTTCTAAACACTGGTCATAACAGACAACAGGAAAAAGGAAATCGCTGTTGATGTTTTTTTATATAAATTCGGTCAAAAAAGACAACTAAAAATATTGGATCGCTGTTTTCTTATTTTAATACGGTCAAAAGATGATGTTCTATGCCAAAATCTCATTATGAGTAAAGCGTTAGTAATGCTTTAACCATAAAACCATTAGTTACGAATGTAAATATGAAAAACATGATCTTATCTTTTGTCAGCAGTCTTATATCATCAGTTTCATACTGCTTTTCGTTAGCTTTTTCCAAGCCCACAAGTAAAAGAAGTTGTCAAACCCTTCAATCTGTGAGAGTTCAGCACTCTCACAGATTGAACGTTTTGACAACTTCTTTATTTTTTGTCTTGGTACGAGCCAATTTATGCGAACATGCATGTAAACCATTCATATAAGATTGCTGACAAAAAGTTAGTTACAATTTTTATATTTAAGTTCAACATTTGATGTTCTATGCATTTTTTTAAACTGTTAGTAACGCTTTAAAGCTGCACTCTCACAGATATATCATGTTTACAACTTTTTTATTTTTTTGTCGTGGAAAGAGCAAAGTTTTGCGTAAATATCTGCAAACCAATGATATAAGATTGCTGACAAAAAATCAGATCGTAGATTTTTATATTTTCGTTCGAAAATCAATGTTTTATGGCTTAAACCGTTACTAACGGTTTAAGAAAAATGCATTAAACATCAATTTTTGAAATTAAATATAAAAATCTGCGATCTAATTTTTTGTCAGCAGTCTTATATAACTGGTTTTCATGGATTTTCGCAAAAATTGGCTTGTTCCAAGACAAAAAATAAAAAAAGTTCTTCAATCTGTGAGAGTGCAGTTTTAAGCCATAAAACATTAATTTTCGAACTGAAATATGAAAATCTGCAATCTAAAAACGGTAGTTAGAGTGCAGCTTTAAATGACTGAATGTTTTGATTGGGCTCAATTCTCACCTAAACTTTTATAGTTTAATATTTGTGGCACCTAAATGGTTTGTTACATGTGCATATCTGTAAATTTGTTTTAGATTGGAAGATCTGGAATGTAGAAAAGGGCGTGTTATAAACTGTTATCACAGCCATGACAGAAACCATATTGAGGAGCTGTGTAACGACGCATAACAGCATCGCCGCATAACCGAAATCAACCACGTTTATGAGGTGATTTTCAACGCATAAACATGACTTTCTTATGTGGCAAAAAGGCACACTTTCGCCGCATAAAAAAAATACATACTTGTACAATATAAGTGATTGATAAAGTTTCATCAAGATCGGACTTAGGTTTTTGTGTCCACTTAACCAAGCTTTGAACTAGACTTTTAGAGACGTAAAGTCTGACAAAGATTTTAGTAAGATCGGTTTAAATGTGAATCAAACCAATTGATCTTTCTGCGAAAACGTTTGAAATGACTTTTGACCGACCAAAGGCGGGAATGTATGTTACGACAACGCACCACACCGTCATTTGGGACAATCAGAAAATTGAATCGTCGTATGACGTAACATATATTATCGCCTATTTGTCAGACTGACGGGCATGTACCCTTGACAATGTTCACTTTCAACGTCATTTCAAACGTTTCTAGAAAAGTCAATTGTTAACGATGGACAAACAACAGAAATCCAACAGTCCTCACAACTCCACATGTGCTCTTTGTGCTCAGATGAGCTAAGAATTATTTCCTTGTCAAAAACCACTGGTAATTTATTTTCAACTTTCAGTTTTGGCTCAACTTTAAAATTTTACCTTAAATTTGACCAATTTGCCTGCTTGCATCATCAATGCCATCACCATCGTTTTTGTTGAAATATTAGAGCTCTATTTTTAGCTTTATAATAAATGGTTATGTTAATCCTCTTTATGTGGCAAATAGGCACAGTTGCGCCCCATATAAGCAATTTCTGCTTTATGCGTTGAGCGGCACCGCATAAACGTGGTCGCCCTGTTTATGCGTTGGAAATCACCGCATTAACGAAAGAACACGTTTATGCGGTGATGCTGCTATGCGGCGTTACAGAGCTGTTCTACCCTAAGGAAGAATTGCGCTTCCGGTTGGAGCAGCACTATTCCCCGGCCATACACCAGCACTTTGATTGTCAAAGAAAGCATTTCTGAGCAGTTATGGAGACCACTTACTATGCAGGTATGTCATAATCAAAATCTTGGTTTAAATATTTTAAATCCCGCGCCAGGAGGGGATTATAGGAATGCACTTCGTCCGTCTGTCCGTCTGTCTGTTCGTCTGGCTGTAACATTTCGTGTCCGGGCTATAACTTACTAATGCATGGATGGATTACCATATTACTTGGTACAAATGTTGTCCTTATTAAAACGATGTGCAGTGACCTTAACCCGGGTCCATACCTCAATGGTTAAGGTCACATCTGACATTTAAAGGTCATAGTACACATGCTCGTGTTCAGGCTTTTTACATTAAGCAGTGTAGACATGTCAATTCTTACTGGAATTATTGACCTTATATATTTATACATGTACTTTTATCAACAATAACTGAATTTGATCCAAGAACTCGAACCAATTGCAATTTGTGCCAGTAATCCATCATGAAGTTTCGGGTCCATATCATGACAATGCTAAATATAGGATAAGATATAAATGTTAATTGAAAGTGTTAAACAAGTTGCACAGATTGATACATAGCGCACTCTACCAAGCATTATCATTATGTGCAACAAATTTAATATTTAAGGAAACAAATGGACACAAATGTGATAATATATTTATAACATGTGTTTTCTCTTCAAAAGCAATAAAACAATGTTATGACGTCACCACAATATATATGTATCACTTTATCGAAAATACTTAAGGCTTGCTATTTCATCAATGGTATAAATCAAGGACTCATTTTCCTTCCTATTTTTATCCAAAGTAACCTTGACATTGGTCTTACCTACACTACACACAATATGAAAAACTTTAACAAATATCCTTTTATAATATGTTCAAATATACAAAAATATTTATTCAAACAAATTGAATTTCCTATATTCCCACTCTTGACCAGTGGTTGTATACAGTTTTGGTCAGATTCAAGATACCAGTCAGGTTGCGAGAAAAACAAAATATACTAAAAAAACAACGGCAACCGTCCTTTGGACTGCCTTGTTGTTGTTGTTTTTATAAATTTAGCATCTGTTGAGAAGAAATATATTTCAAGATTGAAGGCACACACTAAAGATTGATTTCCCCAAAATACTTCTAATTTTAATGCATTATCATTTCATTTGATTTAAATGATCAAAGTAAAAAAAAAGTGTTAGGTGCAGATATACAGATTTAAGCATTATTTCGGCACCTTTTTAACCGGGGAAATTGTTGCCTCTTGTCTATTAATTAAAAAACACATTTATAATTAATATTGTTTCATCTGTATACAAAATATATGCCTTTTTGTTTTAAACCATCAATGTCAAAGAGTCTTACATGATAATGCATTTAATTGAAAAAATGCGTTTATTTATATAAACCCTTTAAAACAAAGCCATTTCCTAAATCCAATAAAAAATAATTGAATATTGATACAGAGTTCAGTAAGAATATAACATCTTTTTTTGCAGGTGTTACATTGTAATTTGCACCAATGTGTTTTCTGTGGAGGTAAAGAGATTGTGTCCAGGGATGAAGACCCAACTCCAGATCTGACCTTGTTAGGCTAATATGAAAAGTGTCAAATGGGAAAAACCTGCAGCAAGGAATGCACTTAAATCATCAAAAACAAAGTGTGAAATTAATCCTGAATAACTTGACATTTATTTTGTTTGACATATTTATCCATGATGCAGTGAATAATGCTTATTTTCTCATGGTTATTTTAATTTAAAACTGGTTGGAGGGAACATCACTATGTAGTTTCATTTTCATCGTCAGATCAAAACCCATGTACATGCCCAAATGAGCATTTGAAAATATCAAAATGGTACCTGTTGTATGAAGTGTTAGTAAATTAACATAATAAACAAAAATATTTAATCAATTTCAATTTATTATGGCCCCTTCGAAGAAGAGAAAAATATTGCTTTGGACATGTTGGCCGGTCCGTTACACTGCCCGCCAGTAGACCAAAGCTTGTCCGGGTAATAATTCCACTATTCCTGGACCTATTCTCAAACTTGACATGAAAATAGGGGTTAACCAGTAGATGACCCCGTTTGATTTTAGGGTTTGAAATTTAGTTTGTTTTTTTTCAGCACTTTTTGACTTTTATAATAAAAACAAACTTGAAAACATATTTTGAAGATATCAGTTTTTTTCTTGGTTTGATGCCACAACACCATGACAAATTGGTTTCACTTTTATATCAAAGAAAGAGTAACTAGAGCACACATTTTGTAGATATCTGGACTCTGTTGATAGAAGTTCTGGGAGGCATTTTCAGGCTAGAAAGAGCATCATATTAAAGTTATATTTTCATTCTGTCTCTTGAATCGTGGGTATAGATTGTATTGTATTTGCATTTTAAAGACATTGGCTTCAACAGACCCTAATTAAATGAAGGCATGTAATTGCTTACTGAAACTGTTATAAGCGATGTCAAATATCATATATTGAAGCATTTCTAACGTGGTAATAAATATGCATTTAACTGATTTAAAGCGGTTTAAACTTAGGAAACATGAATTTAGGATATTATTGGCCATTGTTTACATGGTTAAGTAGGGCCGATATATTTGTGCTTATTATAATCACATATATCCTTCTTCATCTACCTTAAAGAAAGTGTGGCCCGAGTGCGAGTATAAATAAGCTTACACACACTCTTTCCTGTCCTCTGACGATATCTTCAACTTTATTTTCATCAGTTTTGCGAATTAAGTGCGTGCGTTCCCTCTGGACCATTCACATTGTTTTACAATATCTTTTCAAATTTAGAAGTCTTTATTGTTCCTGAGATGTGAATTTTCTTTGTTGATCAATTTTAAAGAGTTATATATCATTTATTTTAGGGTTTTGTTTAGTTTTAAGATATTGTTCTGTTGATTGTCAATTTATGACACTCAGATATATTTAATGTTATGCTTACAGTCAACAGTTTACATTATAGCTTGCCTGAGCGGCTAGGTGTGGCATAGACACTTATAGTTTCATATTTATATAGTAAACATTGATACATCATTATTGCTATTTGAATGTCTTGAGTTCTGAATAGACTGTATGAAAAAAACGAACACATCTCAGTCGTTTTTCACTCCCAACCTCTCTGCCTTTGTACTTGGTCGAAACTGAAGGTTTATGTAACCGCGCGTGCGCTTACCACAGCTCGTTAAATAAGAGTCCGGTTATAGCAAAAAATCATAAGGATATTTACATAGGCTCAATATGGTCAAAATGATCAATAAAACATGATAAGTTCATAACGAATCAGTTTGGTTTTCAAAGGGAAAGTCTACAGTTGATTGGTTTTTCACTTTACAGTAAATTGTATCTAAAACACTTAATTCGAATAAGAAATTGTATTGTGCCTTTTTAGACAACGAGAAATGCTTCGATAAAATAAATCAGTTACTTCTATGGCAAAAACTATTTAACGAATGTATGTGTAACAGTGGTAAAGGCGTTTCAAGCTATCTATAGCGTTATCAAATCTTGTGAACAGTATAATTCAAACACATCACGGTATTTTGAATCAAATACCGTTGTTAAACAATGGTATCCAAGTTGTAGTCTTATGGGGTTTTCTTAATGACATTATAAACAATATTAAAACTGATGTGGATGGAACTTTTCGCCAAATAAAATTGAAATATTTCTGTTACCCGTTGCAGATGATGCGATATTATTCGCTCAAACACCAGAAGCATAACAGTCTATGGTAAATGACCTTAAACGATATTGCAATGACTGGGCATTCAGAATAAATACTACCACAACAAAAGGCATGATATTTAAAAACGGATATTACGCAAGCTTTGAATTCCTACTCTGTAATACTATACTAGACGTTTTAAAATAGTTCAAATATTTTGGTGCCTCATCTTCGAATATCGCAAATTGTTTGATCACAAAAACGACTAGCGCAACATGCATTATACGCTTTCCATAACTTGTTCATCGTCTTCAATCAAAATGAACTACATTCAACTCATAAATGTAAAGTATTTGACAGTCTGGTTTCACCAAGTATTAACAATAGTGCAGAGGTTTGAGGAAATCACGAATCTATGACTATGAAATTAATTAACTGTAAATTTCATCGAAAAATTCGAAAGGTAAAAAGTCGATCAATCTAGATGGATTATACTGTGAACTTTGAAGCTTCCCAATGATATTAGCTAGGCGACTATATTGGAAAATATTGGATTAAACTCATTCATACTTATGTGAAAAACAACAGAAACAAGTTCAATAGCCAACAGTTTAAACATAAACCTTGTTTAATGGCACAGGGTAAATGCCAAAAACATAGAACACAAAAACACAAATAATGCGCTATTGGTGAAAGAATATGCGTTTCTCAAGACTGACGCTGACAAAAATATCATTTACTGATGCAACATTTAGGCTTATCAAAATAAAGACAATAATTAATGAAATACGAATGACAAATATCTGGCAAAAGTAGTACACATCTGACAGCAACTTTGAATTAAATAAAACAAAGTATCGTCGATATCTACAGGCAAACCTGGTATGCAAAAGTTAATAACTCGTGAAGACTATCAATATACGCAAGGTTAAAGCATGACTTACAGTTTGAAAAATATCTAAATCGTGTCAATGATAATAAATATAGAATAGCTATAGCAAAATTTAGACTGTGAATATCACTTCTTACTTGTATTTTCTATATAAGAAATCCTCCAACAGCAATATCTAAAGCCTTATTACAACTCTTGGCCGAATCTTAATGATTTTGACAATCTAATATCTTTAACATCTGTTCACTATATCATCATCTTAGAGAAATCTATGTATTTCACATTTTGCTGAAGACCAAATGCGTAATAGCAATAACACGTAAATAAACGGGTCAGTTATCAGAATGTTTTTCTTAATGCATTTGAATGTAAATTTTTAACATGTTTTTTTTTCGTCAAATTACATCTACTTACTTGAATGATTGACCTCTCTGTAAATAAGTTGTGTCTTCACTGTTCCATGTTGTACTATTATATGGATATAAATGTGCATATGTCGTTTTATGCTGAATATGTTATGTTATGATATGTTATGATTACTTCGAGGTCATACTTTGACAAATTTTCCTGGAAGAATGTTCCAAAAACAACAGCAATGGCCAGTATTGAAATTTTCGCTGTAAAAAATACAATGACAGATGAAATACATTTGATAAGATGTGAAAAACCGAATAGCACTGTTAACGCATGACCGCTATAACCTGATAAGGGCATTTTAGAAGATGATTGTGAGAAGTTATTGATGGGAACTTAATTGTAACAAACTTAATTGAGTTATAAACATATAAATAAATAACTACCATAACGGTCCAACATCGGATATTCAAAAATATATAGATATTATGATTCAAATGTTCTGCGCATTTCACGCTACAATGAACTTGATGAAAATTTCAAGAGAGCATTGGACGCCAATTTGTTTATACGGAACTTAATCCATTACAAATCCTACTCCCACCAAAATGCCCAAGCAAACCGTAAAAATCCTAGGTAAGGCCCATTCCCTGTTGTTGTTTTTTTCAGGAAAACTAAACTACCAGCACTTCTCCCGCTATCCCTGGTTTACCGGACTAGCTTCAATAATGAGAGATCACGGATTATTCTTATGTATCCCAGTTTCAAGTCTACTGTAGTAAAAAAATCGTCTCGTACCCCTTCTATCTTTAAAACATAACGCTTTAAGTGTACATACCCCTGGGCCTGGTGTATTACTGACTTTTGTATTGTGTATATATAAGGGCTTTAATGATTGTAATTTATTGTAAGTATTTGGTGGTTGTTGGAATTACCGAAAGCACTCTCCAAACCCTGCCCCATCCTCCCACACACAAAAGTCAGTACATTCAATAAGTAATATTTATTTTACATTGCCACCATCATTTCGCTAACGTTGCCAACACAATGAATTTATAGTTTCTTCGTTTCAGTGAGTTTGGATTCTAGTCCCTCAGATAGTAATCAGTCAACTATAGAAAGGCAAAGGAGGGAGGGATTAACTCTGCAGACACATAATTTTTTAGCTTAAATTGATAATTGTTTGATTTAAAATTTCAATTGACTTTGATTGCTACACTGAATAGCTGTTATTAGCTTTCAGATCCACTTTCTATCTTCAAAACATAACGCTTGCATGAAGTAAGCTTAACACAATAAATGCAGTCTTATTTGCCAATGCATATCAGAAAGTAACTTGCTCATGTTGATAGCGTTTGATTATATCGTGACCGAATAATAGCATTTTATTATGACATAAAATAAACATTAATAAATACTTTACACCCGAAATCGGCTATGTCACTATTTTAGGCTTTGCAAATCTCTATTAAAAGTCTGACTTGGGTCAAACATGCTTTCAAAGTTCACAGCACATGGTTGAGTTCTTAGTGGAAAACCCCCCAAAATGTAACTAGCTATTTCAAATAAAATAAAATAATTATTATATAAGTGTACGCTACATTGTATTGAACACATGACATAAAGGATCATGGTTCACAATTGTGTGAAATGTCAGCTGTTTCACATGAATACAAACAGATACAAGGAATATCAATGATTCGAAATGTTTGCAATAACGAGTAAACATATACAGTAAAACAGCGATCATTCAAACAGTTGGTCG
Source organism: Mya arenaria (assembly GCF_026914265.1). Classification (NCBI taxonomy): domain Eukaryota; kingdom Metazoa; phylum Mollusca; class Bivalvia; order Myida; family Myidae; genus Mya; species Mya arenaria. The sequence continues at coordinate 80,669,738 of NC_069127.1, forward strand.
TTCGAAAACCAGCTGTCATTGGAGGTGGAAGCTCAGTTAAATATACTACGCTGGATTGAAAGTCGAGGAGTTGGGCATCATTGCCTGTCCCAAATTTACAAATCATGTGCGAAACCTTATGATTACCTCGAGATCATTATTTCAACATTTTTCGGAAACCATGTCCCAAATAAACAAACAAACGGCAGATGGTGACAAATTTTCAAAGTTGTAGAAGATTCAAAAGGTTTAAAAACAGATTTTCACCGTTTATATTTAACTACTAAGATTTCTACAACGCAATACATAATTAGTGCCGATCTAAACTTCAATTCATCAAATTTGAAAATACATTCTAAGTTTTTTTCATAACAGACTAAAATGGAACTTTTCGGTCATTCAAAAAACCCAGATCGCTCAAGGTTTTATCTCGTTCAATTGGGTCTTCAGCTATCGCAGTTTTACTGTACAAATAAAACCCTTGTAAGAACTGTATTTGACTTATAATCAACGTAGGGTCATTAGAAATAATAACGATTAACTTCTGAACAAAAAATAATAATATCTTGCTAATCTCCTCGGACACGGAGTTATGCACCTGGGCCATTAAATCGGACTGTAAGTATCTATCATGTGTTTCTGGTACGGATAGAAAAATCCGACCTGAAGGCATGCGCGTAAGCCGGTAACGAGGCTTGCCATGCACCATGTCCAAGGGTTGGATTTTTATATTCAGACCAGAAAAACATGATTGATGAATGTTTTTTTGCATATCTAAAAATTTTAATTGTGGAAAAAATGTACATTTCACCAAAAAGCTTGAGCAACGTTGATTACTGACGTCATAAATGGCAGTAAGTTTAAATCACCATTGACGTTAAATAGTTCCTCTAAAACGGTGTTTTTTACAATAATTAATTCACAATTTAAGTTTAAAGTATTGCATACTTATATATTTGATTGCGCTTTATTGAAATGGCATAATATACTTTTTATAAACCATACAATATAAAAAATAAAAAGTGGCGCGTTGTTGCACCTGACTCATCTATCATTGGGGAATGCAGGACGAGTTTTTCCAGCACTGGAAACATGACCCGAAACACACGTCGGGTATGCAAGAAAACTGTGTGATGTACCCCTCCAAAAAATATATTGCCTGTTTAAGCCAAAGCCATCCACCTCTTTGCACACACTAATATATTTATATATATGATAATGAAAATTTAAGTATTTTCTGGTTATGCGAGTAGTAAGTGAAACCCTTTAATAGCTCTTGCAGCTTCCCCGCCCCTTCCCCAATTTTGATATTCATCCCCCCTCCCCCAACACAATTTAGTGTAAACCCCAGCTTCACCATCCGAACACAAAGCCTTTAGTGAATGTCCTTATGAAAATAAGTTTTTTTAATTCCATTAACCAAGTATAGTGCATCGTTTTATGATCCAATTCCTTAATAACTTATTAAAACTAAGCGACAGGTTGGATATAGGAATAATGACAGTCCAGCCAGCCAAACTTAGATTGGAGTAGACATCATGCGGTAATTAATTAGTATTTCACAATCACTTTATGAAAATGTATCCAAACAGTAGCATTTTTTGAGCGGGTTTGATTCTTTTAAGTTAATCTTTTCTGTTTGTTTCATTCCTATATAGGCGCTAAATTTAGAATATATTTTCAGCTCAGTTCAATGTTGATTGTAATTTAAATCACCCTGTGGGTTAAAATATTATGTGAGGATTAGAAGCCATTGGTTTTTAATTACGCCTTGATAAGTTTAAACTTCTCTAACATACTCGGTCTTTAAGAAAGTCACATGCTATGGACATTTGATTTTGACTATATCCATTCAGAATATACTTCATGTCAAAAATGTTAAGAGAGGTCATAACATATTGGGCCTTTAAAGTCTAGAAAATTTTAACATTAATTTATTCATACAATTTTATTTCCCACCATATATTAAAAAACACAACCTTTTTATCAAAAGCAAGACAAAAATGTCACTGTGGGTGAACTAAATTTGTAAAGAATACATGTGTACATGCATATTTACCTGTCAAAGGTCTAAAACTCTTCTGTAATTGTATGTGTATTTTCCCTTAAAATCACACATTTTTTCATAATTAACATTTTGCAACATTTGGGAGGGGGTTATGTTTTTGCTACAAACAAATAAGAATACATTCTGAATTCTCACTGAGATGTTTTGAAGACAATTTGCCAGAGCTGCTTGGCTACAAATTGTTCATATACAATCAATAGTATCTTCAATGAATTTGGTTAGGGGGATTTGTTTTATTATAAGTGGTAATTGAGTAAACGTTTTGCCATGTTTTACCATCATATTTTAATGGATTTTTACCCATTAAATTCTAGTTAAAATTATAATTACCCTTGCTTGTAATATACTTCAGTGCAACATTATTGGTATGTGATCATATTATTTATTTTCTGTTTGTAACATATATTCTTCAAATGCGTTTGTGTACTTGATATCAAATGCATAGTAGCTCTATTTAACTTAAATAAGAAGAACAACTCCAAACTTCGATATGAAAAATATGGTAATGCATTATATATACTTTTATTGTAGATGGTTGTGTATATACTAAATAAATTGCTAACAGCAACAGAACTGCTTGTTATTTAACGTTTCCCTTTTACTGCTTGTGTGTTTCACTTAGCCATTAAGTAAACTTTAAAGTGTCCGGCAATAACACTTCAAGCCCGTAGAGGCATCACCTTAGTTAATATTAGTTAGAACAAGCACATGAGCCTAAAAAATACGTAAATGTACGAACAATGCGGTTTTTTGTTCCACAAACAATATTGAGCGCGTGAATTCCTGATACCAAAATTCCATCAGAGCGTGACGAAACTGCGTTTGGTAGTTTTCGTCATCGCAAAATCGCCCGTACCGTAACAAATTATTTACATGAAAAAATGAGCCACCAGATGCAATTTATAACCCACTAGTAATTCTCAACATATATTAAAGTATGCTTATTGACTAAGAATATGACTGTATATTGTATACTGTAAACTAACACACAAAAGTATATCTTAATTTTGGGAGATGTATACTTTATAATTCATTTTTCATTAAATATATTCATACGTTTTGTTTTCCAATCGAAACGAAGGTCACCATGAAGTGGTTTTCGGTTTTTGTCATTACATTTTTAGACCACATTTCGGACATTATTTGCCATGCATTATTCCATCATAACCGAACCGAATTAATTTCGGCAAATGCCTACACATAGAAGAGCTGGTCACGTAACATGTACTGTATTTCTTGAAAATATCTTGATAATAATGAAGTGCCAATTTTGTTTTTGCATTACTTTGACGGAGTCAGTGTTTGCGCGATTTTTTCAATGTGATTGAAAAGATGAATTAATTGATTGCAAGCTACCACCAGACTGATTGAGAGAAAATGAATGAATACACCTATCAAGCATTAGCATGGCTGTGTGGAGATATTGAAACTAATATGTACGGGAATGGTTCCCTTCCACCATGCAACAGCAATTGTGTGCGAAAAAATACTAAAACGTTTGACGTGGAGGTATGAGGAGGTGCGTCCCCTCCCGCCAAGAAACGCAGTGTCTGTGTAAGAGATTTTGACTAAAACACCAGGCGCTTTCCTTGGTTTACCTTAAGGGTGAAGGAGTCCCCTCATGCCATGCAACACACAGATTTGGCTCTATTGATCTAAAAGTTTAATGTGTAGAGGGGTGTACCGTGTGCGGCGGCCATGGATTTGAGCCCCACAATGAGCATATTTTTCCTCCAATGGCTTTTTTAACGTAGAGGATGTCCCCAAAAGCCATGCAACACCGTGTTTGTGTGACAGATTGCAACAAAAATTGTTGGTTTGGGATGGTGCAGTAGGAGTCTCCCCTCCTTACATGCAAACTTATGACTGAGTGCGTGTTTGTAATTTGAAGGATGTACTCGTATGCTGTAGGTGTGGATCGACACCGTGACTGTATCAGATATAATAGCTAGGAACGTATGTAATTACCTGCTCATCACCAGGCTGATTGAGAAATTGAAATTATAAATATAGACGGAAACGGTGTGGCGGGCCAAGCAATTCCGTGCGAGAGATCGTAACTTAAAAGATAGACGGGAAATGTGTTGCTTGCTATACAACACCGTGTTTGTGCGACAGAGTGTTACTAAAAGGTTTGACGGGGAGGATGCGGGAGGGGTCACCTCTCCTACCAAGTAACACTTAGGCTGAGTAAGTGATTGTGACTGAAGTTAATAATGTGGCAGGTGCTGACCGACATCATGACTGTCTGAGAAATGGTGACTAAAAGGATGGTTCGTGAAGTTATGTCAACACATGCCCACTAAGAGTATAGCTAATTAAAAGATTGTCGGGGGAAGTTCAAATCTGTACCGTATCATTTTAGTCAAAAGACTCGTATTCCAGTTGTAATGTTTACAGTAGAGCTGAACCATTACAGTAACATCACTCACAAACCTCGTGATTGCGATTATACTATGTAGACGTCCGTTAAAGTGCTCTTGATTGACTACGTTCGTTCAATTAGAAATACCTAAACCAAACTATCAATCACGCAATTAATTTCTTATATCTACATGGATAGCTCATTTATTCTTTAACGAATTGTTAAAAATATTTTATTGAAGAAAACCTTTCATGTATTCCTTCTCACCCATTCTGTAAATAGATCGACCCGAACGTAACCCGAACCAGTTCATCAAATGACGTCATGCTATCGCCTGAAAAAAATAATCACTTCATACATGATGCGTTAAATCATCTTTTACGTAAAATCGCTTACGTAATTACGCTTTTACGTAAAATATTTTACGTAATTACGCTAATTACGGCAAATTAACAAATCACCAATAAGCACTTTTTGACATGCTGATTAAAGTTTTTTTGTGACCTGCTGACACAATACAAAAAATGAAGATAAAACATTTTTACGTGATCCGAACAAACCCAAAAATGTTGCGTTCGTCGGAAAAAAATCACAATTGCTGAAAGGCCGTACATTTAAGAAAAGAAGAAAAGTTTAGGTGTAAATATATACTGAAATAGATGTGAAATTAATTTGTAATGTTTAATGCAAATGTCCTCATACATGCGTATGCGCTTCATGGATTAGAAACATCACTCCTAATCGTTGATACTTGAAAAGATGTGGAACAAATAATAATAATAATTATAGGCCGAAAACTGTAAGTTTTAGGACGCCTTTACTATTTAAATTGTCATTACCCCCTTTCCCCTTACAGTTGGTTATTGTTTGAAACAGGTAAAACTGAAAACGAGAATAACGGAGCAGGCAAATGTATTTTTATTCACATACAAAAGATTGTCATTTTGGTGCAAATTTATAAACTTTACAAAAGATACCGCATAGTTTTTTTTAGATTATACAGGAGAGCTTGAATGCGAGTGAACAATATCAATCACGAGGGTTGCACGTGTCGTGATCATTTTGTACTATGTTATAAAGGATACCATTCAATAGATAGCGTGGGTATTAGTGATTAGCGATGTTTTTATCTGCACGGTAGAAATTGAACGGGTCTGCCTATTTGTCCCTTTTGTGTTCCGATATCTTAATCTTTCAATAGTGACAGCAGAACATATGAAACTAAATATTGTAGCTTAAGATAATTCTCTAATCCAATCCCAGAAAAATCATTTCGATTCCAGGTATTGGAGTATTTTTCTTGGCGATTGGGGGAGCAGTGGTTCTAATGACAAATGCTTACATCCCTGTCTAGAATCACCCACTGTCTAAAGTCGTGTAAATAGACCTGCCATGCCAGTATAAATTACGTGAATATTTTGACAGAACTGTGTTCACAGAATCAGCCTGTAAAACTTGTTCTGTTTTGTAAAACCAGATTATCGTTGCCATGAAATTTAGGTTTTGCTTATATTTAATGTTTTACAAATTGGTATAAGGGAGAGATCATACAATTAAACAGAAGGGCGAGGTCATATAACATCTGAAATTATGTTTTCAATCGATTTGTTATACCTGAACCAAAACCGACATATAGTTTGTTTCTTGAAACAGAAGTAGATTATAAAATGAGTTAACTGCAACATACACCAATAACAGAATTGAAGTACACATAATACTTACAGCGAACACTTACATCTTTGAGTGTTAGCTGCTGTGTTTTGAAGGGAAAAAGGTATTGTTAATGCCTTAGTGTCGTTTTCGTGGGCGTATTTGGGCAAAAAATTAAACCATGGCCACAACTCTTGATAAGCCGATTGCTCATTTTTAAGTGTCAGTAGTCAACATATGGTAGTCAACATGCATTTCAGAGATGTCAGCGGATCTTGCATCTGTTAATTTGAGCTGAGGGAAAATTCTTGGATCCAGTTCACTAAGCACCCATAGAAGGAATTAGAAATAAGATGGAAAGAAAAATATATTTATATATGAAAAACTACAGACACAAGCTCAGTAGCCGAGAGTTTAACCATAAAGTTCATGCAGTGTAAACATTAAATATTCAGGTGATAGTTTAATTATAACAAAATAAATACATTCATTAAAAGAAGAAACAGCTGGATTTTTGATGTTCTTTCAATTTGTAAACCTAAAACTAGTTAATTCTGATTTAAAACTGGCTTATAAGATTTTTTTTAAAGTAATTGGCTAGTTAAAACAACATTCACTTGAATAATTGAGATTGTAAATGAGAGCTTTAGCACGATCGAGAATTTCAATCAAGAGTTTTGCGGTTGCCGTTCTGTACCATGTAAGGAAGGACAAGTATATAATCATTCATTAATTGAATAGCGTTACTTTTTATTCGCATATCAATATTGGTCAAAAAAAATATCACTCAATATGTTTGTAAATGTAAAAAAATAGGAAAAAATGCAGAAATGACATGAATTTACTATATGCATTTCAGTGGTTTATAGAGATTTCAATAACTAGTTCACATACTCGTTGGCTACGGTTTTTTATAGCTTGGTTTACGAACCTAAGAAACCGATTCATCAAAGCATAGAAAAAGGTTCGGAAGATGTTTTGCTTATTGAAAAAAAACTGATGTTTGTTAAACGCGTGAACTTGATAATTCAATGACAATTCATTACATTTAACGACATGAATAATATGATATAGTAGCTGTACGATACCCAACCTTGCAACGAGCATGGCCGTATCATTGTCTTACTACCTCCCTTTCAACAAATGAATATAATTTAGCTTACAATTTAAATAGTTTATCAAAAATAATAATAAAGTATGATTATTTTGTTTTAAACATTATTTAACCAAATTACTTCTTAGTCAAAATATGAAAAAATATTATCAAGTAAAATGGAATTCAAAGAATTAAGAAAGTCACGTGATGTGCAAATTTAGACTTTTTTTGGTTATTATGTGAATAAGTATAATTGATCATGAAACGTAGATTATCCATATTCATTTTGAAGTCAGTGGATCAAATAGCAAGTTGTTGGTGACTTTAAGCTGAAAATCGTTTTCCAATCAATATCTGAAGAACGTTATGGCGTCTGGCCAAGGACCTCAAATATTGCAATCAGGTTTGGCATGACCAACAGATGAACCCTATTGCTTTTGAGGTAAGTCAATGTCGTTGTGACCGTAAGCTGAAAATAAGAAGTTTCATATCAATAATTAAAAAAACAACACGCTTAGGCTTTGAGACCTCGAACTTGGTATATGACCAGCACTCTATTTTATTGTATGTTGGTCAAAAGTCAAGTTACTGGTAACCTTGAGCTGAAAATCCGATTCCGTTCAATAACTTAAGAATGCCTGTATCCAGGTACCTCAGGCTTGGTATGCTAGTGAACTGCATCTGCTTCCTTTTTGTCATGTTTCATTAACGTTAATGCTTTTTAATGCTTTGTCACAAAATACGTCTTGATTGAAATTTACAGATTATAATAAGTTTGCACCGCCGAACAATTAATTAATATACCCTAACCATACGAATTTAATTGAATCGATCTCCAGAGATGATTATGGAAATAAAACAACAACAGTAAAATAGTCGGCATCAGAGCACAGTCAGACCATGCAGTCCTGCCATGCCGCAATGCCTGCTGGTCATTTGGCAGCTAAAACATTATTAAGTCAATTCGTATCGTTTAATCACATTTTATCAATTAGATTGTTTATATTAACAATAAACATATATATTACAGACAAGTTGCGTACAGGATTGTCGTTGAAACAAGACTGAGAATGGGGAATGAATTGGGTATTTTCCCAATAATTTAAAGTACCAAGATGAAGACAACTGAAAGAACATAGCATCAGTTTCGTTTCAGTTGAAAAGCGTTTTAATTTTGTCATAGCTTTTCGGGTGAAATCGGTCGTGTTCTGTGCTCCTTACTGTATGGTTTTGAACGGAGGACAACGTTGCAGTCCAAACCTACGCTATAAACGACAGAGATCTTAAACCCAAAGGTTTTTAAAATCGGAAACATCACATTGACAGAATTTAGTATTTCTTTCCTTTTTAAAAATACATGTACATTATTTATCAACGTGATTTCATTTTTGATGTTTCTATATAATGCCAATATTGACAATACATGACATAAATGTACCAAAATACACCGTTGTTTGCCAATTATATGATGTCAATGATTGGCACGATTCTATAAACGAACAAAAGGTATACGTGGAAGGGGTGGAAATAAGTTAAGAAACTTTTGTATAAAATTAACAATTCTGTTGAAAATTATTGTAAATTGATTATGCCACCAACACATAGGGCAGCGTTAAGTAAATTTAATAGTAATACTCTGGGATACAATAAAACCTTATCTGTCAGGTAAATCTTGCACTGAACAGCCAAAAATCATCTTAAATGAAACTGACAAAATTGTCTCTCATGACTCAAATGTTGCTGAGATTTTTAATGATTTCTTTTCAAATGTTGCCGAAAATATTGGAAAAGATTATATGTATGACTGCAGAAACAACCCTAGCATCTTGGATATCAAAGACAGAAATTTTCAACAAGACAACTTTAATTTTGTACATATTAGTCAAAATCAGGTTTCCAAGATCATTGATAAATTTAATGTTAAGAAAGCCACTGATACAGACAAAATTTTAGTAAAACTCATTAAGCTAGCAAAGCCATCACTCACACAACCCATTACCAATATGATAAATTTCTCAATTACCACAAACTCATTTCCGGATAGACTTAAGCAGGCTCAAGTGACTCCTCTATATAAAAAAATGACACTCTTTTAAAGTTAAACTACAGACCTGTAAGTTTACTTCACATTCCTTCAAAAATCTTTGAGAAACTCTTGCATGATCAATTATCAACCTATTTTGAGTCAATTTTTGACAATTTGTGCTTTCAGGAATTGCCATGGATGCCAAACTACATTACTTCGACTGTTGGAGGACTGGAAGCAGGCACTTGATTACACTGAATATGTGGCTGCAATACTAATGGATCTATCTAAAGCATTTGATTGTCTGCCACATGACATTTTACTAGATAAATTGTCAGCCTACGGCCTTTCAGAGTCTGCTTCCACCCTACTGCAGTCATATCTTTCAAACCGTAAACAAGAAATAAAAAAAGGAAATATAGTAAATTCCTGGGCCGAAATAAGCAAAAGTCCCTTACAATTCAATGTTTTCATTAATGATATTTTTTACTTCATTCATAAAGACACCTTATACAACTATGCAGACGACAATACATTGTCTTATCATTCCAAGAATTTTGATGAAGTTAAATCAGTTTTACAAGATAAAAGTAAAATCCTTATAATTTGGTTTACTTGTAATGCAAGAAAATCCTGACATTCAAGCCATTGTTGTTGGTATTAAAACCCATTTAAAACATCCGGCCCCAATTTCTCGAAACTTCTTAAGTCCCTTATAACAGGATTAAGCTAATCTCACTATTTTTGTTGTTCTTTAAAATGTGTAATATTAACTTCTTCAAGAATTTTTAGAAATTATGTAAGAATAATCTGTACGACTATCAGAATAAACCATTTTGCATTTATCAAAATCCTTTTCAGTATGTATTTTGGCTAATTGAAATAAGCGACTTAAGCCTGTTAAGCTTAAGAAGTTTCGAGAAATCGGGGCCCGAGCTTTAATATTTGCAACACTGTAATTACATGTGAAGAGTCTGTAAAACTGCTAGGGATTGATATTGACTACAAACTTAAATTTGATCTCCACATTGGTGATCTATGCAAAAAGCAGCTAAACAGCTTAACATTCTAAAGAGAATCGGTCAAAATCTAAGTAAGCTAAATTGATTAACTGTCTTTCATACCTTCATTCTGTGTAATTTCAACTTTTGTCCAATGACTTGGCATTTTTGCGGTGAAGCTAAAACTAGGAAAATGGAAAAACTTAGACTTAGAAAACTTAACTTAAAAACTTAGAAAGGGCGCTTAGATTTGTTTATAATGACTTCTGCTCACCATTTCAAGATTTGTCAACAAAAGTAAATTTACCAACACTTCATGTTAGAAGGCTGTGTACCATGGCTATTGAAACTTATAGAATAGTAAACAAAATATTACCTGTTGTTCTTCAAAATCTTGTTGTTAAACGAAACTCATATAACATATGTTTCAAATACTCTATTATCTTGCAGGTAAGAACACATTCAGATATGCTGCGCCTGTGCTGTGGAACTCCCTTCCCGAAGAATATCGCTCTAGCACAACTTGTAATCAGTCAAATTGGAATAGTAAAGACTGTAAATGTGTTGCTTGTTCACGGGCCTAAACAACATAGCACAGGTATAGCTTTTTTATCTGTAGTTCTTGTTAGCAACCTACGTACATGTATGTTAAACTCATGATCTGTTCTTTTTCTGTTTACTTGCATTTTTTACTGTGTTGTCTGTATTGCTCTGTAGTGTTGCCTTACTTTGCATTGTTTTGTATTCTTATATAATTTTGCATAGTTATGCTTTTGTATTCCTGCCTTATTTTGCATTGTGTTATTTGCATTATTTTGTCTTTTGGTTAGCTGCTTTAGAAAATATCATGCATGTCTACCTGGATACCTGTAACCAAGCATTATTGTGATTTTTTGTGTACCATGTCAGTTATAATTTTTAAGCTCTTTTAAACATCTTTTGGTAAGATTAGCATGTCTCCCATGGTTTTTATGTTGTAATTATGTATGTTTTACATTCTTGTAGCTGCTTTATATGTTATCCATATACATTTGTTAAATAGTCGGTTATAAAAGCTCATCAGAGCTTATGTTGTCTTTATATCTGTCTTGCCGACTAAATAAACCTTATCTTATCTTTTTTTTATCTTATTTAGATGCGGGGTAGCCCCTATTCGAGTGGAAAGGGCCGATAATGTATATTCATTTGTAAGTTGTTTAATAATATACAAATGCCATTGTTAGAAAAGGCGAACACAATTAATCCATTATTGCAAAGTATGTCCGATATAGATAAGTTGTCTTATATTTTAGCAAATAACATGTTGTCAAGACTTAGTGCCAAAACCTGCAACGATATTCTTAATTATATAATGTTTTATTTGTGTTTTTCAGTATTTTATTTTGTTTGATTAAACTTTTAAACAAAGATTATCATTGGTTTCTATTTTCTTACTTTCGTAAATAGATACATGTTATCCAATATGTGTGCAATACTTTGTGGAAGACTTTGGGCAGTATCGGCCCACTACGAACATATTTATTCGGAATTAAACAAAGACAATGTATGTTTTGATTCTGGGCGATTCCCACGTTAATTGACTAACTCGTTTCGTCCTCTAGGATGCCAGTTCTGTGGAAGATGCTTTTCGTTTGACCCATGGTCAGTCTATTGTACTATTTGGACTCAGTGGTGGTCGATTCACAGACAGGCGTGTTTTTCTACTCTTTTGAAAGGATATTGTCTCTATATTGGCAGCCCTCTATTATCATTATGAACGGAGGAAACGACATTAACGATGGAATAATGGATCTCCATTTGTTAGTGTTGCGTATTGTAGCCCTAGTGTCGCTATGGCTAACCCGCTTCCATCTCCGGTTAATGTTTAGTCCACAGCTTCTTCCTCGACAAAGCACAAGAACATTAGTGTCGTGGAGTACAAAGCAGCGATGGTTTTATTGAATCGAGCCCTGAAACCAGAATTTGGACAACAGGACCGTATTCATAACTGAAAATTGCGACGTCTCTCGGACACTGCCAAGGCTATCTTCCTGGATTATGTACATCCTAACGCCAGAGGACTAAATATCTTGTTCCACAGCATTCGGGCGGCTGTAATTCGGTGTTGGCCACAACATTAACTTTGACAAACGCTAAGCTCTTGCCGAATGTCCCCACATAGTTAAAGAAACATTTGTTTTCCTTTTCAAGCATGCCAATATTTGTTTTTGTTTATTTATTACGCTTCTGCTATATTTCTGACTCGTAGTACTGATAACACAATTGCCAATTTAGTGCACAGTCTGCACGACAAAAATTTACAGCTAAATTACCTCAAAATATTTATTTCCGGTCAAATTTGACATTAATTGCTTTTACATATATATCTAAAATTATATGTATGTATGCTAGTATGGTACATATTCCCTTACACCATATTAGAATTTGGGCTTCTCGTTTGCTTCCTTTTTCAGGAAATATGACTTTAGTGGCCGTCTGTTTTCATTACTTTTTGGGCGAGTATGGCTATTGTGGTTATTTGATGTATACAGTACTCGAATGGGGGTTAGGGTATTGGGGCCGTTTGTTGTATTACGGTATAGGCAAGTTCGGCCATTGGGGCCAGCAGTATGTAATGTGTTCGTCGTAACCCACTTTTGACCAATTTGGATTTTACTAGAATCGAACGTTGCAAGATAGTAGATTTTAAATGAATCTACAATTCATTGACTAGTTCAATTATTTTGGTACTAAACCATGTAATGCTTTGTAAATCGACTATCTGGCAAACGCTCAACACAAGTAAATTCCAAATAAATCCCTAACTACGAAACATTACATACTACTACGGTTTTCTTACTGTGTTAACCCTTTTACAGCTATCTTTATAAGGTGCTTACCATTTTAAAGTTGCCTATTACAGACACACTTGTTTGGGTCTCCAATACATACTACCTTTTAAAATAAAAATAATATAATGACAGATTTTAAAATAGAAAATGTAGGACAGCTTTTAACTCATTTAACCAAATAAGTCGCACCATATAGAAAGAGCTATAATCTATGTGGAAATGAAAGCACAGCTTTAAAAGAAGTCGTCGGTCTTATTGGATGCACTGCTGTTTTAACTTTAGTACCGTCCAAATCAGAAGTTGTAGCAGGTGCTGGTACTATTCCCGCAGTAATTACCGTTTTGCTATATTAAACTCATATTTAAGAAAAAAGCATTACTTAAAGTCCAACAAAGAAATTTCAAACAACTCAATTCATACACAAAAATGCCAATGCCACAGGATTAATAATACAGAAATATTTAAATCAGTATATATATATGCTTTAAAAAATATAAGCATTAATATAGATGGAAGAAATAGTAAAACACGTTACTTTATTATGACTGTAGCTTCTACTAAAGAACATATTGAAAGTAAAACGAATTTAAGCGACGATGAGAAAAACGAAAAAAAAACGTTATGAGAAAATGCAGAATATATAAAAAGGAATATGGAATAAAAACATTGCACCACCAGCTAGTGAAGTTATTTTATCCACAGATTTCATAAATTTAATTTCTTAGGAAAAGGAGATGTACTGCGATACCAGTTGAAGTATGTATGCTGCTGGCGAAGATTGGAATATAGAGCCTGGATTAATTAAAATGTGCTGCGACGGTACAAACAGAGTAAAAAGTGCCTTTTCTAAAAATGATAGAACAAGATGGAGATTTAAAGCGTAAATATTTTCTTTTTAAGTATATAGTGATGAAATTACAAGAACCAATTTTAATGGTAGACAAGATGGTATTAACACCGATACAAGTATCTAAGGATACTTAAATTGCTGAATCTGAATCATATATATATTGAGTAAACACGATCCTAAAATACAGCTGGAGGAAACAGAAAAGCCGCTTTCTATTGTTTTAAATAGTAAAGCACCAGAAACATGGTATAAAATTAAATCTAGCACTAAAAACACAAATATAGACAAAAAACAAGTTTGGTTACTTTCAATCAAAGGCTTAACGGTTTATTAACGGAAACAATACAGTTGAAAAATTAAATTTTATAAACAATGAACTTCTAAACAGAATTGTAGATTGCATTTCAGAAGGATCTGGTCGGACAATTAAAAGTGTTGATAAACATAGCATAACCATTGTTAAGTATAAGGCTTTAAGAGGTTCCTCATATTACCATTTCCAGCAGTCATTAAAAACAGACAAGGATTGTTTTCGCTGGTGTCATTGCTTTCCCGCAAAAACAAACCCACAAAGAATAACTAAATATAAGAAACGCATAGAACAACTTAACTATGAAGGTATTCAGTTTCCAGTAAAGATAAAAGATATCCCAAAAATAGGAAAATCTAATGAAAATAGATTTAATGTCTATGGAGTTAATTGTACCAATAAAAGTTGCCCAATTTATCCATTATTTATTTCAAAGACTATAAAAACCATAAATGGGACGTGTGATCTTTTATTAAAAGAGCACAATAAAGTATCCCATTATGTATGGATAAAAGATTTCAACACAATAATGAATACACAATCAATAAATCATAATAGAAAGTTATTTTGTAAATACTGCATACAGCACTTAACAGAAGAAAGAATACTCAAAGCTGATACAGATGTTTGTTTAGTGATAAATGGTGCGCACAAGATCCAATTACCAGGAAAAAATAAAGTAAGGTTTGACAATTATCACAAGCAATTAATGGCTCCATTTTCCAGAGATACACCTGGACCGTTATGTCAACATGCCAGAATTAGATTCATAAGTAAATAGTTTACCTGTACGTAAAAACTCCGATAAACAGTGTAATGCCTTGGTTTAAAATTATTAACTTTCTGTAAAGAGAACAATTTATGCATTTTAAATGGGCGATTAGAGGAGGGAAAATATACGTACCATGGTGTTTATAGAAATAAACCTGTTGCCAGTACGGTTGACTATCTAATTTGTAATCATGACTGTTATAACTCAGTTATTAATATGCATGTTTTAGACCTGTCCGAGTTATCGGATCATTGCCCGATGACGTTTAGTATAAATATTCATAATACGTGGATTGATAATAGTTCTGTGCACAAAAATAAAGTAGTTTGGAATACAGAACAAACGGACATATTTGATTTGAATTTACATAAAAATTCCGAGATATTTAATGAAATAAATACTAATTTGTTGTCTGGTAATATGTCTCTTGATGAATGTATGGAAACATTTTCAAATACTGTTTACGATATATCGTTTAAATGCTTTGGTAAAACATATGTTACAAAGGCTTCAAAATCCCGATACAAATGTCCTTGGTTTGATGAAAATTGTAAAAAGAGCAAGGATTTATTTTTAAAAACCAAGCGATTATTGTCTTTAGATAACAGTGATATAAATAAGATTGCGTTTCTTACTGCACGACGTAATTTTGCTGCAGCTAAGAGAAAATCTAAAGGATTGTTTTATAGCCAGGAAAAATCAAGGTTGTCTCAAATGAGTAAATCTTCTCCACGCAAATTTTGGAAATATATTAAAAAATTCAGAAGTACCTCAAGCAGCAATAATTCTGTTGATGACTTTTTAAAACATTTTTCTAAAGTATCAAATTGTACTGAAGGGCAATTTAATAGGGATGATCACGATTACGTTAGAAACGATACTCTGAATATTGATCAACTCGACTGCGCTATTACCATTGAGGAGATTAGTAAAACTATAAAACTGATGTCCCGTTACAAGTCATGTGACTACGATAATAATGTAGCGGACTTTTTCATAGATGCAAAGGGTTTTATTTCACCATATTTATGCACATCTTTAATTATATATATATGACAATTGTTTTTACCCTAAATCTTGGTCCAAGGGAGCTATTGTCCCAATATTCAAGAAGGGGGATAAATCGGATCCTGCTAATTACAGAGGTATTACATTAGTTAATGTTACTTCTAAAATATTTTCTTTAATTTTGAGGAATAGAATAAATAGTTGGTGTGAACTGAACAATAAGTTTAGTGATTGCCAGTTTGGTTTTCGTGAGGAATTAGATGGAAAATGACCAATATGATCAACTGTTTTTATAATGACGTACAGTCATGTATTAAACTATGCTCTGCTGGCGAGTTGGAATTTTCCCAATTTTTCGACATAACAGTCGGTCTGAAACAAGGAGAACCTCTTTCTCCTCTTTTATTTATATTGTTTATAAATGATATCTTTGAGAGTTTAAATTTTCAAGCATTTACTACTAAGGATTTAGAACTTTTATCAATGTATATGATTTTATTCGCTGATGATATTGTATTATTTACCACAGATCCAGCAAGTTTACAAGCCCAGATGGATGCTATTTACCATTATTCTGTTAAATGGGGTTTAAAAATCAATGTTAATAAAACTAAAATTTGTGTTTTTGAAAAACGGAAGCAAGCTAGAAATGTACAATTCTATATTAACAATGAATTGGTAAATATAGTAGATAACTTTACTTATTTAGGTGTTAACTTTCATTATACAGGCAATATGTCACATGCAGTAAAAATGCTAAATGATCAAGCTATAAAGGCCTACCATAGTCTCTTGTCATTGTTTGACAAAGTTCATCTCGATGTTAAAACCAAATTGTCTTTGTTTGACGCTATGGTTGTTCCAATTTTACTGTACGGTTCAGAGGTATGGGGGGTATATATCTTTAAGGAAGTTGACAAGCTACACATAAGATTTCTTAAGTATATTTTAGGTGTAACGCAACAAACCCCTAACGCTGCTGTATATGGTGAGTTTGGCAGATTTCCTTTATCCATTTTATGCAAGGAACGATCTGTTAAATTTTGGTTAAAAGTAAAGAAAAATGTAAATTCACCAATACATATGGTATATAATGATTTGAATGCTAATATAAATAATTCTTCTTGGGCAAAGAGAATAAATTCCATTATTGATCATCTTGGTTTTATGGATATGAGACTTAACTTCGATGTAAACATAAATTATCTTCCTTTACTTAAATGTAGAATTCGTGATCAGTATATTCAAGAATGGAATGCTTCTATAAATAGTATGCCAAAACTTTCGTTGTATTGTAAACTTAAAAAAAAAAAATCTTTTGAAAATTATCTTGTACAAATTAAAAATGATAGGCTAAGAAAATATATGACGTGTTTTAGATTATCAGCACATAATCTTGAAATTGAAACTGGTAGATATATTGATACTGCCAGAGCTGACAGAAAATGTAAATGCTGTTCTTCAAATATGATAGAAGACGAGTATCCTTTTATGTTATGTTGTACACTATACAATAGATTGAGACAAACTGACTTAGGCAACACCTCCTGGCCTTCTATAAAAATGTTAAAATCTGTTTTACTAAACAAATCAACTAGTTAGTTACTTAATACTGTAAGATTTATCAAATTTGCAATGGAATTAAGAAAAACTACCCTGGAACCTTAACTGTTTCTAAAATTTACTGAAATAATTAAGTATAAATCAATTGGCTTATTATTATGTTGTTTTTTTGTGTGTGTTTTTTGTGTTTGTTTTTTTGGCTTTATGTTTTTGTGTCTTTTTTGTATTATGATCTGTACTGTACTACTGAATCTTTGTGTGTTTCTATTTGTGTATATTATCACCATGACTATGTGTTTAATGGCTATAGGCATTTGTATGCCGATCTTTGCCAATAAACTTTGAACTTTGAACTTGTGTTTTTTGCTGATTTTGAGGCGATAGTTAAACCAGCTACTAAACCATCAGAAAACTCAACCACGCTTATCAATTGCGGGTATGGATATGAATAAGTTTGTACGTATGATGATAATTATTCTATGGTCTTAATATATCGTTTCATACAGAACATGTTAAAAAAAGAGGAGTATTGTGTCAAAATAATGAAGGACCATTTTAATTAAGAAATAATAATAACCGACCAACAAGAAAAATATTTTAAGAAAGCCACATCTTGTCATATTTGTAAAAGGAAATACAAAGCATCAGACTATGGGGGTGATAAGGAAAGACCAGTTAGAGATCACCGTCATGCAACAGGATTATACAAAGGGTCTGCGCACAATTTTTGTTATAGATTATATAGATTAAGATCCCAGTAGTGTTTCATAACTTACGTGGATATGACTGTCAATTTATTATGCAGGAGATAGGTAAAATAATGAAGAAAAATGCAATTATTGATCTACAATTTATAATAGAAAGTCAAATAATTCATCAGGATTATTGTAAAATTTCGTTCCACATTCACCTTTTATAATCTTGGAATATTTTTTACTTCTTTTATGTGGTTCCTTCCCAGAAAGTTGTGTTAACCTTTTTAACATATCTTTAAAAAGTTATATAATTTTGAGAAAACGTCTTTGGTATCAACTCTTTTTGTAATCAAATCAATCAAATCAAAATCGACCTTTTCATAACGTTCAACATGGTCATTGTTTTTAGCAACAAATTTATTGTTACTAACTAGTTGTGGAATGTCAATTGATTAACCCCCGTATTGTCCGCCGTAAGTAATTTTGTATGCTTTTCTTTGAACATTGCCTTTTACATATCCTTTCCCAGATAATGATTAGTTTTTTAATTATATCTTTAAGATGAACGTTGTACGTTTTGATAACAATTTTATTAAAGTTTTTATTAAGTTCTTTTAAATAATAACCTACTTTCATTGGTTCTGCATCAGTTAATTCAATAGTTTTTGCCGGATCTATTTTCTTTTATTGCTAAGTTTAGTACATATACTCTTTATCTTATAAGTAACATTCCCTCTTGTTTTACCCAAACTTCTTTATCTTCACTCAATAAGTTTAAAAATAATAGTAATTCATAATCATGAAATACATGTATAATAATATCTTTGTTTAAATCAATTCCTTTTGTTTCTCAGTCAGTTTCTTCATCTGTTTTTGTTGTTCTTCCAGATACTGGCTCATGTCATTAGCGCGGTTTAGTTGTTTCTGTTCTTACTCTTCCAATAGTCATTTTAATTCTTCATTACTTTACTAGATTAAGTAATAGGTGCACGAGTGAGAAAACCCTCTATTGCTTTGGGAATATCCTGAATCTTTTTACCAAATTCTTCTAACTCTTCCAGTAGTACATCTATGTTTTTTTGTCACAGGTTTAAATAATAAGTCATACATATCACGACTAGCATCTTGTTTTTATTTATAGTTATAAACGTTATCATCAAATTCTTTAATTATTGCTGTAGATTTTGTTTCTTTTCAAGTAATTCATTCAATTTTAGTAAAGACATTATATTATATATTATTTTTAATGTTGTTCTAACATTATCTTAAGTGTCATAATTACACTATCTTTAGTGTAAATTTACATTATCTGTAGTGTTAAAATTACATCATCAATTACATTATTGTCCATACATTGTTAGTTGAATATCTTAAATATTTGTATTTTTTAAACGAGTTAGAATATGTAAATCTTAACCAATTTAATTTACTTTTACTATTTTCACTATAATTTCGAATTATTTAATTGGTTCTCAATAGTTCTGCTAAACCTTTTTTGGGCTTAATGACATCTACAATAATATGTAAAACACACTTACTTTGTACAGTGATATTACCATCATTCAATCCAAAACAAAGTTGTTTATTATTATCGTTCCATCTTATTAAACCAGAGTCTGTTGATTTCCTATCATATGTTAGGTACATAGGTACCAATGATTTTTTTTAACTCTAGACTCAGCATCAAGTAATAACCTTTTAAACATCCCCATGTTCTATAAAATAATTCTTAATAATGTGTTTATTTTTGGATGGGTTTAACGGTTCTAGCTTTTTGTAGAGTACATGTATGTCATAGTTAAAATAGGGTTAGGGTTAGTAAACTTAACTTTTCTTGATATTGTTTATTGATTGTTGAATTTCAGGCGCAGCACTTCAGAAGGTGGGGTAACCGAAATGGATCAAAATAAAGTGAAGAAATTATGCAGCACCAGTGTGTTCCATTGCCATTATAATCGTCAAGATTTAGGATCGGACATTCTTTTTTTTGTAGTATTTGTAATATAATCTTTACTGTAGCCACCTTTAAAATTCTTAATTCCTTACTGCTTTACCCATAACATTATGTTAAAGTTTGAGATGGGAATATTTTTAAATAAAATTAGTTATTTTTATTCGGGAAATTCTTCTGAATTATTTTATTTGCGAATCAACTTGTAGTCCTCGTCCACGATCAACTTGTTAACCTATACCGAATATTCTTCCAGGTTTTGGGTGCCCCTAATGCCCCCAAAAGTAGCGGTAGAACCCCCCCCCCCTCCCTCATTTTTCTGTTGAATTTTTTTTTATCTAAGTGAAATGTTACCGTTTGTTTTAGTAAGCGCAATAAGTTGTCCCTTTGTAAGATATGGAGCAGCTTTTGCTATAAATGTATGTTGTTTGTTTCTATCAATAAAAACCATATCTGAACCAAATAGTTTACCTATTCCGGTAATTGCCAAACCACTTAATGCGCTCGTAGCTAATGGAGCCAATATCTATGGAGCAAACTTTGTTGCTTTTGGAAGTACTGTGTTTGCTTGTAGGCCTGCTAAAGCCCCAAAAAGACCACCATTCTTTGATTGAGCACTTAATTGTGTCTTTGATATTGTTAAGTCCATTCCAGTTCTTTTTGCTTTTGATTTTTTTATGTTATTTATTTGTGTGTCTGTTAACATAAGTGGAAAGTTTCCGGTCAACTGTTCATGTCTTAATATAAGGATAATTGGAATTTTTTGTTATATGCTTTTGCAAAAGATTGTTTTTGCCTATCCGTTAAATGTATTAACTATAGGTTGCTATTATATTAACATATCATTTTTTAAACTATGACATGTTCGTTTCCAACTGTATCAATATGAACTTTTTCTTCATATAAAAGTATTGCAAATAATTTGTAATCTGCTCCCGGTACACTATTTAGTCTGTACAGTAAAACAATCTGCTTTGGATCTGGATGAAAGGAGAAACTTCCATATTGCAGGTTAGGCCACACCAAATTAATGTTTAGTTCCTCGGATTTTTGCCCAAAAAAAATTGGAGCGAGCGAGCGATAAAAAAAATAAAAAAAATTTGTCAGTTTTCATAAAAACCGAAGCGAGCGAAGAGCGAAAAATATATTTTTCCTTATATTCAATATAAATAAGAAAGATTGTTCAAAATAATTGCCCTTAAAGCCATTTTAATGCCATCTTGAACTGAACCTCTAATGGACATTGAGAAAATGTCGGAAAACATACTATTTATTCATCCGTGTTTAGTACAAACATTATATGGATAAATCTAATTTCTTATATAATTAAAACGTACTTTAATATGACGATCATTCATAATAATAAATAACCCTGCTTTTAGTAAAGTTTGAAACGACTTATAAAAATCTTCCTGAATCAGTTTAACATAATATGCAACTGTATTTAGACATAACTTAGGATTGATTTTGGATTTGTAAAAAATGATCACTTACACACTGGCATCATCAAACATCAGACTCCATATAACATAGACTAAATTTTGTTTTTATTATCACAGGAAATGCAATGACATGTGCTTATTAAAACAAAAAGAACAAGGGTATTTTTCAGATTTCTTATTTTGGTTATTTAGATGTTTTTATGCACCAGCCAATTGTATATGCCCCCCCCCAAGTCCAGAATAGCGGGGACTTTGACTTCCGGTCTCTCAAAACCCGGGTAAAATACCCGACCTGCAGGGACACACTGCTGGTAAAATCCCTGCCAAATGGCCCCGCAACCCCGAATACCTATGTGAGGCCCATTCCCGACTATTTTCAATATGCCTCTGCTGTCCCTGGTATACCCCTGGAACAAGGGCGAGGGGTGGGCGGGGCAGTGGTTACAATTGACAAGTGCATTACAATCCCGGATTATGTTGCAAATAAAAACAAAATATAAGGTGATATATTTAGGCTTACTTATGTTGCGGTATATACCGACCAGTGTTTATATCGCTATTTGTGAAAAGATGTTTGTTCAAAACTGTTGCTTTGTCAGAATTTGATCAAAAATGAGCTTGATACATCAATTTGGACCAAACAATGACTCATGTTCCAGTTAAGTTGACCTGTGACATCTTCAGCATCGTCGTAACGAGGTATGATGTTGGTCCCTTGTATTATGACTTGAATAAAATGGTACTAAGTTGATCATTCCGATTTCCATTCAAAACGAGTCACTAATTACGCAATATAATCACTACCAGTCTCAGATACATATGCTTTATTGCATAATGATTGCTTTAAATAATGATCCTTTAGTGCATGAGACGATCAACAATGACTTCAAGCATGCTCAAAACATATTTATTTTCAAAAATAAGATTTAATTTCCAAACTTCGAGCCACATTGTTTATACCGGAAGCGGCCATTTTGATTGAATTTATTGAACCCATGCTAAACCGATCGATATACAGTATAAAAACACTACGCATCGGTAACTTCCCTTTACAAAAACACGAAAACTAGCGTAGAAAAATAAAACTTGATTATTTTTAGCCTTTTAATAAATAATTACCTGAAAAAAATCTGCTTGGCGATCAAAATGGAGGTGCGGGCGCACAAAAAAAAATAAAAAAAATTTTTTTTACATTTTCAAAAAAATAGGAGCGGTAAATCCGCGGAACGAAATATCAATTTGGTGTGGCCTTAAAGTAAATAAAACCAAACAAGCTCTGAAAAATTGATATATTTAGTAATGTTTCTGTGTTTTTATCATTCTGTTTGTGATTGTAATTAATTGCGTCTCCAAAAATTCTTGGCATTTCACTACTTGAATACTCTATTTGTCTGCTGCTTTGTGATTATTGCACCATATCGTGTAGGTATGTCCACTGTAATGGTTTCATGTAATTTTCCATAACCTATAAAATTATTATAGAAGCGATTATATAGTTTAAAGTTTCATAAATAATTGTCAAATTCAGTATGTGCATACCCCGTAATCGGTACTATAAAATGAGCTTTCAAATTTCCCGCCGTCCGCAAGATTTGGTGTGACGAAAGAGGAAGTTATGGTGAATTCCTTGCGTATGCGAATAACGTGTTTTTTTAAAACAAACAAGAATTGTCGTTAATGTCAATATCAAAGCACTTAATGTGCTGAATACATATTTCTTTGACCGAAGTAGGGAAACCCCCCCTAAAGAGTTTTACACCAATTTTATCATTTTTGTCCGTAGTTACCCGAATTTGTATAGTATAATTCACTTATAGTCCATGTTTTACTGTAATGACTCAAATTGCTAGATGTATCGTAATCAAGTGTCAGCGTGCACTTTTAGTGTTTATTTATTTTAAACATTTATTCATGAGAAAAAAATCACCGAGTTTCCAAATACTTGGATGTAGAAATTCCATTACTGACCTATGAACAGCGGGGAAATACCTTCTGTTTCTAAAAATAGCAACATATGGTACAGTATATATGCAAAAAGCTGTATACGCCCGATGTTCGTCGCGATCTGTTACGGCGAGTGGCGATATATGTCGATATTACCCGATGTTTCCCGAGTTGTAATACATGGCTAATACCTTAAGGAGAAAAAAAGCAGTAAAATAAAACAAAACAGCAAATGCTGAATACAGAATATTTCACCAATAAAATCATAAACAAAGCAACATACAGTAGGTCATAACATGTACATAAAAAGATGAATCCCCCAACACAAAATTTGACATACAGATTTAATGTCCTTAAACTTTGATTTTATTTTAGTTCTTCTAAATGACAGTGACAATATTCATAACAATGGTCATAAAATGGCCATGTAACATTACTATTATTAATTATTTGAAAAGTGTAAACTTATATTTCTATGAGCAAAAGTGAAACAGTATATTAATACCATGTATGGAATAGAATTGTTAAAAATCATACACAAGTTTTATAATTCTCTATTTTATGTATTAGTTTTTATTCATTACAACAAAAAAGCATGTACACAAGCATTTTATTTTTTTTAATTTTCAGAAAGATTGTTTTCAATGATCAGGACAATGAAGAAATTAAAAAAATTAATAATTATTAATTGCAACAGAAATAATTTATTGCAACAGAAATTAAAGCATATACTTCTTTTCAATAAAAAAAAGATAATTGTCAAAATTTGGGAGTGACAGAATACAGACATTGTCTATTTCACTCATTGTACTCAATGCATTTAAAGCAGCTGATTTGTTCCAAAATAACTTGTATAAATATAGTAAACATAAATTTTCAAGTGGAGGTTATTTAAAATAATTCAGAAAAAAAACTAAGATTTCAGTCAGCTGTACATCAAAAATTTAGAATGATAAGAAGGTTGTCTTATTTAGGTTTTACTGATTTGTCACAATTTTGATAGAGAATTTCACAAGCAGGTCCAGTGGGGTGGGGGCATACTGGGCAAGCCCCCCCCCCTCCCAACATCTTAGATCACTTTTGTTTCAATATAGGAGAAATGAGTAATAAATTACGCCCAAAATGCACCATTTAGGTCTAGAAATAGATAAAAGGGAGAGGGGTGAAGTTTGTGGGTTATCCTTTACGAACATGGGGCATCGGTTAGAGTGCTGTGTTAGTGTTTTAGTGAGCATAGGTTCGAGCCAATCATTAGACACACTTTTCCTCACAGATTTACTGTTAAGTGTTATTGTGGAGGTCATTCTTTGATAAAATACAAGTAATTATCAAATCACTCACCTTTATCACTCACAATTTGATCTTCCTAAGTAGAGTGCAACACAGCATTCCATTAAAAATGCTGACTTAAAACTGCCAGAAGTTAAGCAATATTATGGAATGCTGGTTGTTTCAATTTCCTTGTATAAAAAAAAATCTCCAATGTTTATAACCTGTCCAAGTCCTCGCAAGTATTACGATTGAATGTCACTGCAATTATTGTTTGGTAAATCACTCCATTTCAACCAGCTGCTCCAACATACGAGCACGGTCGTTAAATTTTAAGATCGTCTTCATTTCATTATCGCTACCTAATTTGGTGCCACTGACTTGTCTGTCATTGACGGTTTCTGAAAGTAGTGTTGCCATGGCCTCCATTTTAAATGGCTTATTTTAATCCAAGGGAAGTAACATGTTTATATTTATCGCAAGGATACAAACTGACTTCATATAAAACACTTCGTATCGCTATTCAAACCAACTTCGTAGATTTAATTCTTATATCAATATGTTGGCGATATCAGAAACCTAGAATATGTAACTTTTTCCGGATAATTAAAGCAATGAATTGTGGTAAATGGTGCAATGCATTGTGGTACTCGCTGGGCATGCGTACTTA
The DNA here is from genome assembly GCF_026914265.1 of Mya arenaria. Taxonomy (NCBI): domain Eukaryota; kingdom Metazoa; phylum Mollusca; class Bivalvia; order Myida; family Myidae; genus Mya; species Mya arenaria. Next base: position 80,695,228 of record NC_069127.1, read on the forward strand.
AAACAAAGGGAGACAACAAAGTCTCCACTCATTTCAAGGGCATTAATTCATCTAGCAACCATAAGATAAGATAAGATAAGATAATCTTTATTTAAAGTCGGTTATGATAAACATAAACAACACTAGCTAATAGCTATTATCCGACCTAATAGATTATCCAATAACAGACAAACAAAAGACCTGAAAATATTCAACATCATAATATCACATGTTAATTAAAATGTTAAAACATAGGTTATAATGAGATTATAGGCTTCATTATAAAAATAAAATACCAGATACTTCAAAAGTTACAAGATAAAACATATTTATAATTTAAATACTGGTCCAATGCATTAAGTGAAATTTAAATAAAAGCAACAGTAGTTTAGTTTAAGCATATTTATTTTACAACGATTGTGAAACAAGTTATTACAACATTATATTAATCACTCTCGTTGGCACGATTTTACGCGAGAGTGTGGTCTTGTGTTGTGTGGGAAACCGAAGAACCCGGAGGAAACCCACTTGTCCGGCTTGGTGACCACAAACCAAACTCACATGCGCCCAGGCCGGGAATCGAACCCGGGTGGCCTAGGTGAGAAGCGAGTGCGCTAACCACTGCGCTAACCGGACAACCAACAAGCAACAGTAAGACACAAAACATGTAATTCAAACAGCAATACATATTTAAGTGATAAGATAGCGGTTATTACAAAGCAATTCAACATATAGGACAGATTTTTACTATATACACAAATAAGATGCTGCAGGTGAACGCTTATCGTTTTCTAAAGAATATATAAGACGAAAAGAAATTAAGACACTGAAGAAAATCCCGCATTACAATGCATAGATAAAAATGGGTATAAATGATCCTATTATCACCACGGTCAGACCTGTGGTGAACTGATTAACATTCACTTCAAGCATAGGAATAAAACCAGACTACAGAAAAGCAAAAGTTTTTTTGCTAAGAAAAAGATGATGCATTACTTACATACTAAGACATTCTTCTTATAATAAAACAGGAAAACACAGAAATAATATGGCTATAAGCTATGAAGAGGTTATTTTATTGGTCATGCACATCATTTGGAGAATATATAAACAGATAACAAAAGCACATAGTTCACATTTCATGCATAAAGCAACTAAGACACATTTCATCTACAGCCATACATTTGTTATACAATAGAATGGGCAGAACAGAGGCTAGATTCCGTGGTAACGGTAGACCGTAGAAACAAAATTTACGCTTCGTATATTAAACCTGAGCGCGTTTAGTAGAAACAATGAATAAAATTTAGAACAAGAAATTACAGTTCAGTTCACCTTTAAAAGTGTGATCGGCCTATAATTTTCTGCGCCTAGCAGGCTTCCTTTGTTTTTAAATATTGGTTGAATATTTCCCTGTGTCCACGATTAAGGGACATAACCAGTAACACTATGTTGAATATTTTTACATATATATTATCAAATAAATTCAAAGTAGATTTAATGTGTTCGTTAAAAAACGCCACCAGCCTTGCCATTTTTCAATTCTTTAACCATTTCTTCCTTAGTTATTTGGGCGTTAAGAATACTATTTATATGCTCCGGTATCTCAAAAGGTTGGTTATTATTTGTGTTTGTTTCATCGTTAACAATAGTTAAATTAACATTTTAGAAATTATTATATAGGTATGTCAGTGATGCTTCAACAATAGTTTTGCTTTTGCCATTCAATATTTTCCAGAATTGCTTTTGATATTTTTGTAACATTGTCAATTTTATAATTTTTAAATGTTGAATTGAGAGTTTTCTTGAACTCCTTACTTTCTCTTTTTAGTTAGTGTAAGTTTCAATGATTCTTATTTAATTTGTACTTATATTTTGCTCAATGGAATTTCTGTCAGGCTTTTTTACAGTTGTACAAATTATGTGTTGTGTTGTTTGCTCTGTGTTTTTTTTTGTGTTTTTTTTTTGTCTTTCGAGTTAAAAGACAATTTTGCACAGTCTACAAAATATTTGATAATTCATTTGTGATATTATCAATATCTTATAGTGTTACATAGTTACTATTTATGATATCTTCTAATTTTGCATTAATTGAACACATTTTGGTTTCATCAATATATTTTCGATGAATAGCTCTGATTTGGTTTTATCCCGCATTACAGGGGTCGAAGCATGATTGATTGTATTTTATTATGTTTTGAGCTTATATGAATTGTGAAAGATATCGGACAGTGGCCGTCTGACATCATTGGACAGAAATCAAATACATCAAACTGGTCAATAAATCTAAACACATTCGTAAACATTGGTCGAAAAATAGACTGATTGAAACATACTCTATGAAACTTTTTGGGGGCATTCGTTAGGAAATATATACGGTTTAAAATACTGGTTCAAAATATTACATTGCTGTGACAGAAAGTATTCAAAGGTGTGAGTCAGCACTTTAACTGGATTGAGTTATAACGGCAACGGAAAATCGGGAAAGGAGGTAAATATCAATTAATCGTTGTTCATGATTTAATGTTTCGATATTTTACAAAACAGTTTGTTGTATGTTACTGTTTTAAAAAATTAAAAGGAATGTGCATAACGCAAAGTAGCATTATTGTCACTATCAAATCTTTTCAGATGTGCGAAGGCGTGAAAATCACCCGTTATCTGTCATTAGAAAAACATCAATAGAACAAACTATTGCGATGGTAATACCGTATGGTTGTTTGTTCGCACTTTACCAGACGTGCCTTCCGCTGGCAAGGCTAATTACCGACACGCATTAATTATGCCGACATGCTTTAGTCCGCGAAGCGACAAGCCTTATCAAAACAATCATCAGTTTTGACAATACATTGTTTTGCAACGGTTGACTGTCATTCAGAGGGCATGTCAGGACTATTGCAACGGTTGCAACGGTTGACTGACAGTAAGAAGGCGTGTCGGAACTATTACGGCATTTGTATAAGTCTTATAATATGCGTGAATGTTCTCAAAATGCCAAGACTTTATCATTGTTGTGTATACTAAATTCCCGAAATTTTTGTTTGTTTTTTACTTCAATATATGTTATAAATACTTTTCCAACCTCAGTTTTTCGGCTCCGATTTGGACATTTTTCCGTTGCGTCCTATTTTATATATTAAGGTTTTTTACACGGTTTTTTTCAACTATTTTTTTGCCTGCGTCCTATCTATGCTAGCGTCCCAGACATGATATACGGTATGTATAAAACGATGTTAAATGAAATTGAAATAACCCAAGAAAAATTAATTGGGCAGTAAATGTTAAAAATATGTTGTGCAATTATGGTTTTCATGAAGTCTGGATTGCCCAAGGGGTGGGAAACACAAAAACATTTATCAGTATTTTTCAGCGTTGAGTTAAGGATATCTTTATCAAAAACTGATACAGCAGACTAGAAAAACTCATCTAGAGCGTCGTTCTATAAAGTGTTTGCAAATTTTGAGTTTCAGTCATATTTGACGAATGTAAACGTTAATAAATATAAAATAACATTAACTAAATTACGAATATCATCACACCGGCTCTCGGTTGAGACCGGAAGATGGAAAAATATTCCTAGAAATGATCGCTTATGTAGAGCATGCAATAAGTTAGAAGATGAGTACCACCTGTTATTTGAATGTCTTTTGTACAACAACATACGATGAAAATACATTAAGAAATATTATAGGGAGAGACCGAGCATGTTTAAGGCAGTTTCTATAATAATGTCTGAAAATGCAAACATCTTAAAAAAAATAGCTGTATATATATTTAATGCATTTGAAATAAGGAAAACGTATGTTTACGTATAGATTTCTAATGAGTAGAAACTATGCGTGCTAACATCTGTATAACATGTTCTTTGAAATACAGCCATGCAGTTTATTTGGTAAGCAAAACAATACTAAGATCGACATAGCTTTACCCTGTTAACCCTTCTAATATTTCGTTTTCGCCCTTTTAGTGGGACATATTCATAAAAGTTAGACACGTTTGTACTTATAAGAATATAACGCATTAGTAGTACATTTTGTAAAATAATAAAAAACAATCACATTTAATACATATCATATGCATGTTGTATTATTGTATTATGTAGAAATTATAGTAAAGACTCAATATTTCAAATATCATTACGAAAGTATGCATTGTCTGATTTATTGTGCAAGAAGTTTATAGTATTAGTTCCGTTTAGTTATTCCAGTGCATGGATAAAGTGCATAAGTCAGGTGTCTTTTATGATATGTTTATCAAATTCTACAGATACTGTTGTTAATAATATGATAAAAATATAATATTTCATAGTTAAGCTCATTTATGTATTTATGATATGTATATCAAACTCTATAGGTACAGCTGCAATTTATTTGATACAATTATACTTGTTTATTGTTCGCTATTTAAATTTGTATACGTAAACCATTGTATTCGATGAATTTGATCACGGGTCATGTTGGCCTTTTTCAAATATACAGTGTGTGTTATATTTCCTGGAATAAACTTTCTTCTTCTTCTTCGTGCAATGAATGAACAGAAACATTGATAAATTCTCGATTGTCACAGGCCCACAAAATATACAAATACAAAACCAGCATTAAATTCGATTGAGAAATAACTTCAAATAAGTGTGCGTTGTGCAATGTGCTTACTTACTGGGAAATAAGCATTAATGACCATTTATTGAAATGACATAACAAATATACTGTATACACCGAACGATGGAATGATACAAAGGTCGATTTATTTTCTTGCATCAAAACAAGACTATATAAATAAAGAAAAACAATAATCTATATGAAAAGGTTATGGCACCAAAAAACACAATGCATAAACAAGTATATCAGAAATAGTATATTACTGCTTAACCAGTAACATAATGCAAATGTAATTCCCAAATTATATAATAACTATTATCTATACAACTCTTGGATGTGTCCCATATAGAAATTAAAATAAAATCGAAATTATTAATAATGCTGTCAATCGATATTATAAACCGCATTGCGATATTTTAAATGTCGTGTAAATAATAACATTTCGGATATCCAATCCGTGCTTAAAGACTCATAGAATTACTCTTTTCCAAATGGACATCTTACAACACGTAAAAAACAAGGTATAATAACAATTATTCCAAAACCCGGTAAAAATTTAGAAAACCTCTCCAATTGGAGACCGATCACTCTATTGAATATTGATTATAAAATAGCAACGAAAGCAATAGCTAATATGATTAAAAAAGTAATACCTAAAACTATTGATTTTGAGTAAACTGGTTTTATCAAAGAAAGATACATCGGCGAAAATGTTCGACTTATCATAGAAGTCATGCTATATCTTGAAGAAAAACAACAACCTGGACTCCTATTTCTGCTGACTTTCAAAAAAGCATTTGATAGTATTAAGCATTCCCTAATACTTGACAGTTTGCGATCCTTAAATTTTGGCACAGAGATAATTCAATGGACTAAACTGTTTTATACAGATATTCAAAGTATAATGATAAATAATTGCCATTTATCGGAGGCCTTCAAAATTAAAAAAGGAGTACGCCAAGGGTTCCCACTTTCTTCAATTTATTCATCATTTGTCTACAAATACTTTCCGGCTATATAAAACAAAACGTTGATATCAAGGAATCAAAATCACAAAGGGAACATAAGAAACTATCATTAATGGGAAAAATAAATATTTTAATGTCCCATAAAATATTATTTATGTGTACTGGAACTGAAGTTCCATGTTTGTTTTCTATTATCTTTATTCAGTATTAAGTAATGTTTTCTTGTTTAAATTTGATAATTTGAAGTTACACTCGGGGCTAAGTTTTACTGGTTATTTACAGACCACTGTCGATTTGTAAACTGTTGAGTGCTACTCGATTGTTTTGGTTTTTTGACGTTCCGTCGTGTCGGGTGCGCTCCGCACCACGAGTCTAAAACAAGCAAATTCTAGTCCTATAGCCGCTCACAGTGTAAGTTTACTGCATCAATATGTCTTATATTATTCCTTATAACTTTCTGTATAGTTAGATTTTGACCGTATACTCTGAAAACCCTCACATTCGTTCCGAAGCCGGATTATTACCCAACCACGTTCGATTCGTAACTCGTTTCGTACCCTAGGTTATTATATACTATTACGTGTAATTTCTATAATTTCATTTGACTATTAAGAAGTTTCTTTTCTATGTGATATGCTGTATCCTAAACAAGATTTCAGTCATATTGTTAAGTGTATCCTTGTGTATTTTCAGTTTTTAACCGCAATATCTATGACGAATAAATGGTTAAACTAGATGCGTCGTCCTCCCATTGATGCAGTGGCATTATAGTTAAAAAACTGTTGGCAAGTGGAGTTTGCAACTGTTTCGAGTATTGGCAAGTCATCGCAAGTTCTACTACATGTAAATGAAAAGAATAAGAACGCTTATGCCAAAAGCAATGGCGCAATATGAAGAAAAAGTTGACGCCTACAAAGCTAAGATCAAGTCGATGCAAGATAATATAAACGTTTGCATAGCAAAACAAATTGATGAAAGTGATATTAAAGTTTTGACAGAAAGGAAAAAGGAACTTTTAGACTTAACAGCAAAGTTTGAAAACATTTATGGTGAATTTGAAGAGTATTTGACGCGAACTGGCACAGAAGACAGTACAAAACAAATTACAGAGTTACATGAACATGGAAAAGAGATAAGAAGGGTTATAACTCAATTTATGAACCACATTGACCACTTGATTGTATTGTTTAGCGAAAAAATGTCTGTTAAAAGTTCGAAGAAAAGTCTAAGTTCTGTGTACAGGAGAAAGATGGAATATGCGGAAAAAGAATTTCAGTTATTAAGAGAAAAGGCCGCGATAGAAGAAAGGTTTCAAATAGAACAAGCTAGTGAAATCAGGAAAAAAACAGAGATTGAAGCTGAATTAAATCTGCTTAAAGTCAAACAAGAGAATGCAGAAACAAGGGACTCAAGCAGTGAAACTCGTAAATCAGATAAACAGTTACCAGTTCAGTTTGAAAATCCCAAAGAGAAGGTAGACCGGTAACTTAACATTGATCCTGTGACACATGCACATGACACAAGAAGCGATGTAAACTTTCCCATGGACATAACAAAATTCTTGTTAAAAAAGGACCTTTTAGTTGCAAGGCTGTCTAATTTCAGAGATACACCAGAGACATTCCAATCTTGGAAAGGTACTTTCAAATCAGTAATGAATGAACTGGACGCATCACCTGCAGAAGAAACAGATCTACTTATCAAATATCTTGGTGCGGAATCATCCAAATATGCCATAAGCATCAAAACGGCAAATGCCCATGAGCCGAGCTATGCTAGGGACGAAATTTGGATTCGCCTTGAAGAAATGTATGGAAGGCCAGTGATGGTTGAGGTTTCTATCAAAAAGAAATTGAATAGTTTCACAAAAATATCAAAAGACTACAAAAGGCTCTATGACCTGTTAGACATTTTGTGTGAGATCCAGTATCTAAAAGCTAATCCTGTGTACACAATGATGTTTTCATATTTCGATTCATCGTCCGGAGTGAATCCCATAGTTTCCAAACTACCATACAACCTACAGGATAAATGAACAAATAGAGCATCTCAGTACAAACACAGCCACAAAGTAATGTTTCCACCGTTCAGCTTCTTTGTGAATTTTGTGGGGGAAATAAGCAGAACCAAAATAGATATGTGAACAAAAGCCTGAAATTTCCAAACCATTTAAAGTATTTGCAAGAAAAACTGAAGAAGTCCAATCTCTACCCAAAGAAAAGGAAACCAACATTGATCAAAATGCAGCCACCATAAAACGTTGCCCTATACACAATGCACAGCACTCCCTGTTGCAATGTAGAACATTTCTTCAAAAAACATTAGAAGAGAAAAAAACGATTTGTTAGAGAGAAGAACATTTGTTTCAAGTGTTTAGATTCAGTTAAACACTACGCAAGGGACTGTCGAGTTGCCGTGAAATGCTCCATTTGTGGAAAAGGTCACGTTGCAGCACTTCACGGCGGGGAGACGCAGAACCAACATGACGTTACAGCAAAGTGCACGACTTTGTGTGGCGATACACTCATCGGAAGGTCGTGTAGTAAAACTGTTCTTGTCGACATATATCCAAAAGGAAAATTTGAAAAGACTGTCCGGGCATATGTTATCATTGACGATCAAAGCAACTGTAGCTTGGGTACTGGCGAACTATTTGATAAATTGAGTATTTATGGACAGACCACTCCGTACACGTTATCGTCATGCAATGGCCGTGCTACAAAGTTTGGTAGACGCACTAGCGATATATGTGTTAAATCGATTGATGGTTCCACAGAGATTGATGTTCCTCGAGTCATAGAGTGCGATGATATTCCAAACGAACTATCAGAGATACCCACTCCAGACGTGGCAAGAGCGTATAGTCATCTGAACCACATTGCGGTTACAATTCCTAACCTACAAGGAGACTGCAAGGTGCAGCTTCTTATTGGACGTGATGTTCCTGAAGCCCACCATGTTATGGACCAAGCCATTGGATCCCGTGGCACTCCGTTCGCTCAAAGGTTAGCGCTTGGTTGGGTAATAGTGGGAGAGGTGTGTTCAGGGCGCGTGCACACAAACGAAGATGTCTCCGTGTACAAGACCTACATCATGCCCGATGGCAGAGGCACACACATCAAACCATGCCAATTCAACCTGAATATAAAGGAAAATCAAGGTCCTGATTTTCAGTCGCTTGATGATACCTTGTTTGTTCGAACAGTTGATGACGATACGACTGGACTCTCTGCAGAAGACAAACAGTTTGTAAAACTTATGGACTCTAAAATGGAACGTGATCAGAATGGCTTCTGGACTGCACCTCTTCCGTTCAAGGATGATAGACCCGAGCTACCTAACAACAGAGCACAGGCGTGGCGCCGAGCTCAAATCCTAGATAAATAGCTTGAAGAACAATTCGGTCAAGAGACAGCATTTTGTCACCTTTATGGGCAAGGTCATCGATAGCGGAGCTGCTTAAGTTGCACCCTGTGCTATTCAACAAGAGTGTTGGTATCTTCCACTATTTGGCGTCTACAACCCGAAGAAACCTGGACAGATAAGAGGTGTATTCGATTCGTCGGTAGTCTACCAGAATATCTCATTAAACAGTGTTCTCATGTCAGGCCCTGACATGATAAACAGCCTGCTAGGAATTCTTCTCAGATTCCGTAGAGACGAAGTCGCTGTTTCTGCCGATGTAGAGCAGATGTTTATCGCTTTCGAGTCACTCATGAGCATCGTGATTTCCTTCGTTTTCTGTGGTACAGAGATAACGATCCTGACAAAGAACTCATTGAATATAGAATGTGTGTTCACGTATTTGGAAACTGTGCTTCCCCATCTGTTGCTACATATGGTCTACGCAAAGCTGTACAAACTGCTGAAAAAGACATTCAAAATCTGGTTGACAAGGACTTTTATGTAGATGACTGTTTAACGTCTAAGCCTACTGTTGATCAAGCAATAGTTACAGTGAAAAGAACTCAGACAGCTTTACGTGATGGTGGAAACATTCGGCTACATAAAATTGCATCAAACAATGTCGCTGTAATGCACGCCTTCCCTCAGGAAGACCTTGGAGGTGATTTAAAATCACTAGATCTTAGTGTAGATCCTCTTCCTGCCCAGCGAAGTCTCGGATTGGCCTGGGACTTGAAGAAGGACGCCTTCATCTTCAATATCGAAATGGAAAACAAGCCATAACTGGCAAGATACTACTACGTGAAGCTACACCATCCGGTGTAGACTGTGATGCTCCTCTCCCACCAAACCATTAGATGAGATGGCTTAAATGGAAGCAGTCCTTACAAAACACAGAGACAATTGCTATTCCTCGTGCCTACGCTACGATTTCCTTCAGTACAGCAAAGAAGAGTTCAGTGAATATCTTCTCAGACGCTTCAGAAGTAGCTATTGCTGCAGTTTCTTATTTGAAAGTGACCGACCAAGTTGGTGAATCCAGTTCTGGGTTTCTGTTAGGAAAAGCGAAGTTAGCCCCTACACAAGGACATAGTATTCCTAGGTTGGAACTGTGCGGCGCAGTTTTAGCCACTGAGTTAGCTGTTATAATATCTAAGCAGTTAGACATACCGATAGCATCTATGACATTCTTTACTGATAGCAAAGTGGTGCTAGGATACATTTGCAACGAAACTAGGAGGTTCAACGACCCGTAATCCTGCCGATTGTGCAACCAGATGTCGACCAGTTTGCCTAGATGTTAGCGACAGTACGTGGATCAAAGGTCCTCCTCTTCTGAAAGATCAAGAGCTTCAGATAGAGGATAACATCGAAGAGTCCAAGAACTATGACCTGATCAACCCTGAAAATGACAGTGAGATTCGACCTGAAGTTCTCACGAGGAAAACAGTGAACGTTGAATCCAGTATAACTAGCAAGTTTGAAAAGTTTTTTACTTGGCAGTCTTTGGTGAGAGCATTCGCGCTCTTGAAAAGGTCGTGTAAAGATCACAAAAAAGTAGCAAAACCTGATGTCGTTACGAGTCACATTGAAGCAGAAAACTTCATTGTACGTACAGTTCAAGAGAGCAGTTATGAAAAGGAAATTCAGTTATTGTTAAGCAAGAGAGCTGTACCTGCAAGTAGCAGTCTGTCTACATTGAGTCCATTTCTAGACGAGAAAGGTGTCTTGCGTGTTGGTGGCAGATTAACAAAGGCAGATGTTCCGTCTAACAGCAAACAGCCAATCATCATCCCGAAGAAGTCTCACATAGCTCTTCTTCTTGTGAGACATTTCCACGAGAAAGTTCAACACCAAGGCAGACTACTTACTGAATCCACTTTGCGTAACAATGGCTTCTGGATTATTGGTGCGAAGAGACTTATTTCCAGTACTATTCATAAGTGTGTCATCTGCAAAAGACAGCGTGGTAAATTTCAAAGTCAATACATGTCCGACCTACCTGAAGACAGAGTTACTCCAAGTGCTCCCTTTACAGTGATTGGCGTAGATACATTTGGACCATGGCACATTGTTGCCCGCAAGACCAGAGACGGACTTGCAGAAAGTAAAAGATGGGGCTTGCTTTTCACATGCTTGAGTACTAGGGCAGTGCATATTGAAGTTATTAAAGAGTTAAGCAGTTCATAAATGCATTTAGAAGATTTGTAGCCATAAGAGGACCAGTCAAAGAGGTTCGATCAGATCGTGGTACGAATTTCATAGGGGCGCTTGATGATCACAAAGCCGAAGGCATTTGTGTAGAAGATGGACCTGTAAACAAATACCTTCACGACTCGAAGATAACTTGGAAATTCAACCCTCCACACTCGTCACACATGGGAGGAGTGTGGGAGAGAATCATTGGACTCACGCGTAGAATCCTAGACTCTATGCTCCTGAAGACACACGCGCAAAAGTTGACTCATGACATTTTGTGTACATTCATGTGTGAAGTGTGTGCGATTATCAACTCCCGACCTATTGCTTCAATCTCTACGGACCAAGACGATCCTGAAATGATTACCCCGGGAATGCTGCTAACCCAGAAGAAGGAACCTTTGGAAGTATTGGACTCAACCCTGAGTATGAGGGACATATACAAAGCGCAATGGAAGTACGTTCAGGTGATGGCAAACACTTTCTGGAAACAGTGGCGTAACGGATACCTTGCTTTGCAAACACGGCGAAAGTGGCCAAGTGTTCTAGAAAATTTGAAAACCGGAGACGTTGTTCTTGTTAAAAACATCGAAACCATTGGCCATTGGGGATCGTTGTTCGTGTCTTCCAAAGTGGAAGTGACTCAAACATTCGTTCAGTGAAAGTACGCATCGTTAAAGACAAAAAATGTGTAAATCATGTTAGACCAATCACGGAGTTGGTACTCCTAGTGGATTGATGTACTTTCTCAAAATAAGTCAGTTTATCTACATACACAAACATAAATGTGAGACAATTTTGAGTGCTGATTAGAATATGTCTTATTGTTTTGCATACATGCTTTCATTTGTTATAAGATACATGTATTGGCTTCAATATTGTTTAAAGCAATAATTAGGGTTTGCATCTATTGTTTTTAATAGTCAATATTTAACTGTCTAAGTCAATTATAATTACTCTCATAGTAAGAAACTTGAGTAATATTATATTTCTTTATTTTGTAAAAGTAGGTCAAATTTATGTATTTTCATATACACTTGTTAGTGAAGTTTTATTAAAATTAACACTAATGTAGGAACTTTATAATTTCAGTTTCTTTACTGATGCTTTGTATCTTGGTCATTTTGTTTTGTTTATTTAGGGCTTGTACTTTAAGGTGATTAAGTTCAAAGATATAGCTTTTTCGTCTTAGGTTTAATATGTGAATCTCTATATATGCTGTTGTATTAGGTTAAAATTTTGGTATTAGAATACCAGACGGGGAGTGTACTGGAACTGAAGTTCCATGTTTGTTTCCTATTATCTTTATTCAATATTAAGTAATGTTTTCTTGTTTAAATTTGATAATTTGAAGTTACACTCGGGGCTAAGTTTTACTGGTTTTTTACAGATCACTGTCGATTTGTAAACTGTTGAGTGCTACTCGATTGTTTTGGTTTTTTGACGTTCCGTCGTGTCGGGTGCGCTCCGCACCACGAGTCTAAAACAAGCAAATTCTAGTCCTATAGCCCCTCACAGTGTAAGTTTACTGCATCAATATGTCTTATATTATTCCTTATAACTTTCTGTATAGTTAGATTTTGACCGTATACTCTGAAAACCCTCACATTCGTTCCGAAGCCGGATTCGTACCCAACCTCGTTCGATTCGTAACTCGTTTCGTACCCTAGGTTATTTTATACTATTACGTGTAATTTCTATAATTTGATTTGACTATTAAGAAGTTTCTTTTCTATGTGATATGCTATATCCTAAACAAGATTTCAATTATATTGTTAAGTGTATCCTTGTGTTTTTTTCAGATTTTAACCGCAATATCTATGACGAATAAATGGTTATACTAGATGCGTCGTCTTCCCATGGATGCGGTGGCATTATATTATGTGTTATCAAGCGTACATAATGACTGTCACATTTCTAGCTGTTAATAAATCAACAAAATACCACGTATGTTTATAATTGGGCATTTATTGGGATGTCGTAACAAATATATACATCAATTGTCTACAAAACTAATAGGTGTATTTCTTATCTGGCAGCAAAATCCGCCAAAAGGAACGCTGCCAGACAGGGGATGTGACATTCTCAGTTTGATACTGGCAAAAGGAAAACACTATTACAAACTAAAACGGCTAAAAACAAAACAAAAAAGAAATAATTATTACAGCTGAACTAATAATGTTTTTTTTAACCAGCCAGCATTAGGCACTCTTAAGGCAAATGTAATTCGACAACCATACAGTCATATTACTGAGCTTGAACAACGCAAGTTACAAAGAAAAATAAAGAACAATAAAACATATATATATATTGTTTACATGTATAGGTCAGTATGCATGGCAATATCCAAACAAGAACATGAGATAAACCTAAACTATCTGTCAGAAAACATGCATAACGCAAGCACCTGATGAATAACGCAAACTAATGCAAAGGGCAAAGCCCAAACACATTAAACAGAAACCATAAGTAACTACTTAATCGCTGCCGTCTCAACCAGTCAGCTGGTATCCCGGAATGACAAAATAAGCCTAATGATATGCTGGCTCACCAGTCAGATTAACACATTAAAATAATATGGTATGGCATAAACTGTATGTATCCTAAACGAGAAGAAAGTTCACCAATAGTATTGACCATGTCCGTTTAACGGATAGATAAAGTAGCTGGACGAATATACTTTTTGAATGCATAGGATATCCATCGACCTTGTATGGTGGTTGTGTGCGTGTTTGTGGAATGCGCATGAGTAGCCGCATATATGCGAAATAAATGTGGTGTATATTTGGAGGTGTCAATATTGCAGTACTCAGGGCAAGATTTGAAACATTCCCTGAAGTAGGAAATTGCAATATGTGAACCATTTGACAGTTTGAACGGTGGTCCTGGTAGAGGTTCGGTGATTTATAAGTAACTGAGCAAGGTTCTTACAGGACAAAGTTTGCGTGACTGTGATTGACGGGACAGCGTGAATTTTGCTGTGCGCCCTTGGATGTGCTTGTCACTAAACATAGACACGGTTATGTCCTGAGCTTGACCGTTTTTATTCTGTGTGAACGTAATCTGTTTTCGTTGTTGTATCAAGTTGGACGGAGCATTGCGTGACAGTGCAAGTTCGCCTAACCGGAAAACCCCAAAGAATGCCGTCACAAACATGGATCGCAGAAGCAAACGCATGTGTCGTTGCTTCGTGACGTGTTTTACCAATTTTCAAAATGGGTAATGTGACCGGCAATCGTTCTTCTGTGGAAACTGATCGACGGATACTGTGTAGTAACTTTTTGATGATAAACGACTCTGCCGGGTTGGTGTAATTGTTCATTTTATGAACGTATGTTATAGCGGAAACGTATTTGGTAATTGTCGAATATTTCAAACCATTCAGTTGGGCAGTATTGGTATCAGGTAATACGTTTTTTACTCCTTGTATATGTACTGCTTCTACTAGCACATTGAATTTCATACAGGTTAGTATTAACGTTCTAACTAGGGCCATGACCGCTGAATCTTTGCAAGTTTGTTTGTTTATGATATGTTTTATGACGCTAATTTTCGTCGTCGTCGAACTACAACCCGAAGACGGCACAGCGAAGATAATGCTAGAGGGGGTCGTCCCTGTGAATAAGATGACAAGTACCCAAATCAGACTTCCGATGTTTATTGTCCAAGGTTAAATGACCAATTATAATAAACAAAATATTAAAGTAAATCAGCATAATGATGTAAATACATAAATATGTGATTATTAAGAATATTTACAATATTTGGGGAATATTGATAATAACAACGCTTAGCAATGTGAAAGGTACCAATAAATATGATGTATTAAAATAGAGAAACAACTTGTATGACTAATATAAAGTACAAGTGAATTATAAAGTCAACAGTGTGTATTTGCAACATAATTGTAACAACAATATACATAACTTATTTTAGCCTATTTAAAGAACTTTTAATTTAATTCCAAGCTTTTAAGTCAAAAATATAATAACAATCTAATAACAGAGTAAAACCAGATACCTGTGAATAAGATGACAAGTACCCAAATCAGACTTCTGATGTTTATTGTCCAAGGTTAAATGACAACCTGGACTGGGAAGTCATGGGTTTAAATACTAAATTTGAGGCTAAGTTGCCAACAACTGGCACTGTCATCTTAAGAGTTTTACTCAGCTTAGAATTAAGAGTTTCCTTTAGATAATCTTTGTTTCTTTGATCTAATATATGCTTATTACAACTTGTCTGGCTTGCATAGGTGTTTAAGCCTAATTCTTATGATTAGCAAAACCATAGAACAAAAAAGGTGCTAAAATATAGTGACAACAGTCAAATGTAAGAATTTAGTGTTGGCTTAAGAAGTTACTGAAGTTATGCAAGTTGCAAATATGATGACAAAAATACAAAATGTTTATAATGTCAAGAAATGATATTATAAGTTATCTGAGTCAATTAAATAAATAATCATTTCTATACTAAATATGATAGGTCTATTTTAAAATATAAATGTTTTATTTTTATTGAACTAAAGAAATTATTATTCAACATTTTGCAACACAATATAATGCAAAAAGAATGATCATAATATATGCACCACTGCCATATTGTCTATATGAATCACTATATGCTAGACTGCAACAACCTTTAAAAGTAGGTGACACAGCTAGGATTCAGCGTCTTAATAAAACCTGGAGTCCAGCTTCTGTGGTGATCAACACAATGAACGATCATATGTGGTCGAAACTGATAACGGTCAAATTAACCGCAGGAACAGGAGTGATTTAATGAGATCAAAAGAAATTCGTAGTAGTTCTAATGGTGCATTAATTCCTGATTCGGTATTGCCAGGTAATGAAGACCAGTGCGATTCAAGCTTAGATAGAGTATTGTCCAAACAAGAAATGCCAGCAAATGCAGCTCACCGACAAAAGTTGAAAATAATGAGCCACAGTATGTAACACTCTCCGGGAGAGTTGTTAAGTCACTAGTGGTAGCAGATGTGTAAATAGATGGTGGAAACCATGAAATTTATAAATAGATAATTAGTGACTGATAGTAAAATCATAAGTTATGATTGGTGAAACGATAACCAAGTATACAGACAGTTATCGAACATATTAAGATACAGCTGTTGATTCAAATTTATGTATATATTTGTTGTTATTTCAATATTGTGCATGCCTGTTCTAAAAATGATACTTTTGAATATTTTCATTTATAAAAACAACGGAGATGTTACATGATAGCTTTATCATCATAGGGTTATCTGCCCTAGTGAGTTAATTACCTAGGCACTGCCGCATGCTTATCAGTTCTAGTTTAGATATTGTACATTTATACATATCGCAATAAATAGTTTAGCACATTTAGTGTCGTTCTTATATTTATATGTATACCTCCATAACTAAACACAATACATAGGTGTTTTGTATGAGTGTACCCAAGGTTTGTAAAGCCAAGACAATCGGGTAAAGCTCTTTGAATGTGATGGTGTGATTGGTTAGAAGATGGGGGCCATAAACCATGGAGCCAATGTGTCTGGAAAATTTCTCCATAACCGATAGATCCAGCTGCATCTGTATGAAAATGCAATGACTCATTTGTAACCCAGCGGTCCTCAAGCATGATGTTTTTTCCCATTAAAGTGTTTTATAAAGATAATCCATGCTTTAAGGTCCTTTCTACTTTGTTTGTTTAATGTGATACGATGAGAAGGATTGGTCACCTTAATACGGCCAGGGCGGACGACCTGACAGCAAACATCAAACAGGCCAATGAGGGATTGAAGTTCAATGGTGTTCAAAATGCAATGTTTGCATCAGTGTCAGTATATCAGTAGCCACTGTCATTCGTTCCAATGAACATCACAACAAAGTTTGGCTTAAATTCGTCGATCACATGAAATTTTTCTTGTTAAATCTGACAATTTTGGTCCAGAAAATCCCGAATATCGTATGTCCGATAGATGACGCCAGTTAAAACTAGCACTATATGACCTGGATCGATCCAAAAACTTCTTTATTCGATAAACATAAAAATAACCGAAAAGTTGGATTTTTTTGTCCGCAATCTTGAATCTGTCATTGAGTAAAAATATTATAGATAAAAGAGACACATCAAGCCTAAACAACTCATATCTCATAATTAGTAAAACTCATACAAATAAAGTAATATTTTGAACAAAAAAGGGACTTTGTGTGTGTGCGCGCGTGTGCGTGAGTGTGTGTGCGTGTGTGTGTGTGTATGTGCGTGTGCGTGTGCGTGTGTGTGTGTGATAGAAGATTGTTTTCTATAAAACATAGAGATGTTTAAGCATAAATGTGTTTTTGATATATTATGTAAATATGATATATGTTGAAAATAAATAAGAAAAAAACCATCTCGGATATCCAATGTTCAAATATCATGGACGGTTAAGGAAGAACTGGGTATATACTTTTATCTCGCAGCAAGACATGGCGAAAATTCACAAACAATGGCAAAGTTTGTTCGACTGGTTACGCGTGATAGAAGCAGTAATACTAATAGGCCGGCATGTTGTTAAATACAGAAGAAATTCTTTATTCGCAAAGACCAAACCATTAAATCTTCATTAGCCTTGCAAACTACATTTTATGTGTTCTACCAGGCGCTCACACGGTTTGCACATCCCAAGCTAACGTTTTCATCTCTCTCCTCAGCGAGAACCTGACACAAGCAGTTACAACAGAAAGCTTTCAAGTACAGTCTTATGACTTAAGAGGACAGTATGCAGCTTCGGTCATTGGCTATTTCTTTTTGGCCACCACGTTTGATTCGGAGCCATCAGCTTTTGTGCGACCATGCTGTTCGGTGTTTTATTGACAAAATGTAAGTATGAGTCCTTTACGCAAGATGCCGGTCAAACGATATTTAAGGCTATCTTATCGCTTAGTTTTTGTAGGACGGGAAATTTGTAAAGTTGTTTTTGTTTATATAGTGATTGGTTTACAGTGATAAGTATGTTTGCTGTGATATTTTTTTTACTTGTGACAAAATGTATTCGTGGTGCTCCTGAGAACCATTTAATGCCAAACGTAATAGATGTGCCACAAATAGTACCATGATGCGTGTTTTGTTTGTAATGAATATTGTACTTTCTTTTTTTAAACTTGTATTGCTTTGGATTGGCCACCAACTATAAATGGTAAAAAGTAAGCTTGAAGAAATCAAGGCCAAAGATGGTTAGGTAATGTGATTATCCATTTGCCCCATTGTTTTACCAAATAGACCTTTAAAAAAGCATATACGCACTTGTTATGGCATTGAAAGTAATTTTAAAACATACTTGATAGTAACGTATCATTAAAAGAATATGTTGATATTTTTAAAAGAACAAGTAAAATTCTAAATTCCGATTGTTCGCATTGCCCTTTGTTATGTATGTACAGTTACATTTAATTAAGAGTAGTGTTACCTTATATTTCGCAATATAATAATACTAAAACAGAACTGTTACAGTCAAAATATGAACCAAATAACAATTAACTTTGTTATTAGAGAGTACTAGCATCAGTAGTCTTTTATCAATATCTGTAGTTTCACAATTGTGTTTCGCATACATATTTGTTTTGGGTCAGAGGGTTGCTATGACACGGGGGGGGGGGGTGAACAAAAAAGTCACGTGAACGCAAGTAGTATTTTGGCTCGATTGATCGTCAATCCAGGTAAGGTTCTTATCGATTTTACTACTCGAGAGTTCGTTAAAGTAATATCGTGCAAAAAAGAATGCATTGTTTTGTCTTTCGATCGGTGTATTCATCACCATTCATGTTCGCATAGTTTCCAAGAACACTTCGATACAAATAGTGTCCGGGAATGCAAACGCACGTAGCTAGTGTTAAAATGTCATAGCTTTAGACACATCGTTTTCAAATGTATTCCTTTTAATTGCTCAGTGATGGTTTTTATTTGTTTATGAATTTTTTGTGTGATGCGATTTGTACAAAAATGAATATTTTCCATGAGGCAAACGTACGTAGTCTACCTAAAATGGCAAACAAGTCGTTTATGAAATGTTATGATAGGTAGAGCACTTTAATTTCAATCCGGGTAATCAAATAGAAATGAATAGTCATTTCATCCTTAACAATGCATTAATTTGGAGAATTATTTAAAAGAGTAATTTGTGAGCATTCCACAAAAAGAGTGTGAGGAAAAGACCAGTATATGCACATTAACGAAGGAAACATGAACTAAACTGGTACATATAAAAGGACATAAAGCTTGAATTCTGTGTTTTGTCCGAAAAAATATCATTCGGCCGTCTGTATAATGTTAAATATGTTTAATGGCCAAAGGTATTGTTATATGCCGATTTGTCAATAAACTTTGAAGTTTGAAGTTTGAAGTCCCTTTAACTTACACTTTTTCAACATTTTTCATAGTGGCGATTCCTTTAACAAGATAAAAAATATGATTATTGGAACGTTATATCGATATTAGAGAGAGAGAGAGAGAGAGAGAGAGAGAGAGAGCTATTTATCATGCGCAAATATATTGATAGACATATTTCCGTGTTTTGCCTTTACAATCATATTTAATAATACAATGAAAACTACTGGGCCAAGCCTAATAGCAAAACAATTTTCGATCACTCTCTTATATGTTAAACAGACATTAAACGAGAAACAAATAACGTCTTATCATCATACCACGAACAAAACAACACAACACACGTATATGTTATTTAAATTTACTTACGGGTGTTTGAAATAGTAGGCATTTATTTTAATAGTTGCATTGCAATTATTTTCATGCACCCAATATGTGGTTCCCCGTTTCATTACACCTTTCTGTGTTTCCTAGGTGTTCCTATAAAACTTTGCCCGCATCAATCCGCTGAATTATGGCTTGACTTAAAGTCTTTCTAAATGCAAAAAGCGACATTAATTAGAATTCACCGCAATTTCAAGGTACAATTAAATATCATCAGAGATGAAGAAAACAGAGTAAGATAGAAAGAGATCCGAGTGTGGTACTCTAGCTAGTTTCGAATAAACCTTTTGGTTATTCAATGTGACCTGTGTAAAGCATTGGTACACGAGAGTTTAACATTTTATTGGCGAAAGCCATGCAAGGGAGCCACTGATACCATCTTTAAGGTATTTTGGTATGACGAGATTAAGGATTGCGCCCGGGTCCTTCTTCACATAAAGTGGACGCTCTACCGATGAGCAATCGGAGCATACTTCTGACTATATGTTTTACTTAGCCTGTCGCTTATTGAAATGACCTAATCTCTTTATTCTCAGTAATTACTGTTTGAATATTGTCAAAGAACACACTGGCAGTTAAATTTCCATTTGCTTTATTATATATTGTTTATGTACAGGTCAATATCGATCCATTCCGAGTTGATGCATACGCCTTTCACTAAAAAAGAAAACGTTACATTATAAAAATGTAAACAATATGTAAATATTTGACATAGAAATACGTTTGGTATTTATTTTAATTTTTTAAAACAAAATCTAGAATGAGCATATTTCGTTATAACAGTTCCATATAACTATTATGATTTTCAAGGAATGATAATTAAGTATCCATTATGTTGTAAGAATTCAGAAGTATAAACGATTTTGAAATGTGCTTTATAGAGCCTGTACTAAAACATGTTTATTTTCCCTAATCTACTCTAAAGATATTACAAACTCGGTTTCTACATCTGGGTAATATAAAAGGTAAACAAGATGCTTTCACGCTGTGGACACAAAAGACATGGTATAAAATAAAGGGAATACATATATTTGTACTTTTAGCCTTTGACGGAAAGCATGATCTAGATGATAGAAAAAAGTTGTGTACCAATCAATAAATAACAATCAAAAGAAACTTCAGTTTTTAGAATGAAAGAGATCAAATTTCTATCCAAGCATTTATTCATATTAAAGTTGATGCATGTGTAGTCTGTCTTTGTTGTTTTGTAGTTGTGTGTTCTATGTAAGGGGTTCGTTAAGGAGTTTTACAACTGGGATGTCCACCCACCTAGTACTTGGATATAAAGTTTCTGCCAGGGAAGATTAAAAGATGGTTTCATCCCAACTTGATTTTTTTTTAATACGGGTACTTTTTTATGTTTTTGCGTGGCAAATGTTACTGAAATGCATGTCCGTAAACTAAATAATATGAAAAGTTAAATATATAAATAAATTGTAATAATATTAATGAGTAAGGGGAACCGACCCGAATGTATACATGCGGAAACAAGTAACGAAGCTTGCTGAAGAACCAACTTAGCTGAAGGGTTGGATTGTTTGATTTATGTTGCAAACACAGTGTGCTGTGTGTTTTCTTGTAAATACGTGTGTATTATAACTTATAATGTTTTACCATCATTATTGAAATTAAACATTGTTTGCTCTTGCGCCCATTGGGTTTAATTTTAATAGCTCTAGTAGTAGGTTATATTACTATAACGTGACTGGTCTGGCATGATATTGTTGAAAAAGTAAGATTCAAAGGAATAACCAGTCCGTCGATAAAATTGTGAATGTTCTAAATATTTGTTCCACAATGGGCGAGTGAACAAATCCACATGATTAACATAGAGTAAAAGGTAATTCGCCACAATTTTCAAGAGAGTTTTGTAGAAACTGCTGTGTATGTCTGAATTGAAATACATTTCAAGGGAAACAACTGTTGATGAAATTAATGTAGTTCTATGCGGTGTTGTTTTATGTCATTTTAAAAATGAAGTATTTCATCTATGGTTCATCAACGTTCGAATTTGACCATTCGTGATAGAATTATACTTATGAAAATAATAGTAAAAAAACAGATATATTTACCTTCAAATATTGATCTATATCTCCCATTCTTGCAGATTCTGCATAAGAAAAAAAAACAAGCTTATTTTATGATAAAACATATTAACTATCATATTTAACTTATATTACATATAAAGCAATTACCTTCTCTACTGTTTTAATGCAAAATGTATTTGTAAGCATTTTAGGTCATATCCTTTTATCCGCGGAATGCGAATTAATAAATTAACATACTGGCAACGTTTTGATTCGTCATCCGCTTACGAAAGTCTTATGTTGTGCTTCAAGAAGACAGGTTTTTGTTCTCCAGACGTATGTTTAATTTACAGTAACAACTGCTACTTAGTTTTGTAACAACAACAGCTATGTGTGTAACAATAAAACTAGGTAAGGAAAATTACGTGTCGCATATTAACAAAGTCTGCAATTTTGTGTGTGTTATGACAAGCTATGAACGTATCAAATAATAGCTCCAATTACCCAACTCCGTCCTAGCGAAAATAAAGAATTGATCACGTGTGCTCCTAACCTTTGTTCACATAACCCTCAGACAATCAACCTAGGCATTCAAATTTTGACAGCAATTGCCACAGGATATTGTTGGACTACATATCCAGTAAAGACAAAAGACAAAAGACACACTTACTGGCGTCTCCTTTCTCGCTCTTTTCATTCTTTTTGTCTGTAAAAAAAGAAGATAACAATAACATTCTGATATTTTATGAAATGCTTCTACTGGAATGTCATTCCTTTCAGGTTATTGAACTACTAGAATATATGTTAAGACTGAAGTGTAAGGTTTAATTAAAATGTCCTCATCATTTATTAAGTATTCCGTTGTGATACATAAGGAAATGTAACATCAATCTGCATTCATTGAAATGATATTGCCTTTGAATGCCTAAATTTAATTCCAAAGATATAATCTGATTTAACATTAACCGAGAAAAGCATTTATCGAGCATAGAAACTGTAAAATAAAACATATCTAATGCGAATAACCAAAGATATGCCTTTCATTTAACTAAAATAACAGTTTACTTTTCATAGTTATACTTACCACCATCGCGGTCACTTTTGCTGTCACCCCCGTTGTCAGCGGCTTGCACGACGGAAGTTGTTGTCAAAGCGAGACTAAAAACAAGCAACAACGTAAGCAGCACGGTCGCCTTCATCCTTGGTATCTAGAAAACAGCTGAAAAGACGTAAATGGTTTCTTTTTTGAATAAGGTCGATAACGGCTCCGAGTAAAACCCGTAATTAACCGATATATGACGGACATAAACTTATTCAAAGAAAATGGTTTCTTCATTCAATGTTTTTGAGATTATTACGTCAAGAATAATCTGGATCGACCTTGTATAAACATATCAAACATATACTTTTTAAATGTTGACAGCGTTTAAGAATACATATTTACACCTCAATTTCCATGCCTTAAATAAACTGCTTTTCAGCAATTGCGAATATTTTCCGATGAACACAATAATAACGTATACGTTCGGATCACGAATCGTCGCGTATTAATATACATGATAATTGAAAAATGTTTATCTTCTTATTGTTTGTCTTGTGTCAGCAGGCCAAGAAGAACTTTCATTAACATGTTGAAAAGAACTAATTTATGATTTGTTCAATGTATTGTTGTCATTACCATTTCATTTTTTACGTTAAAAATAATGTAACGTATCAACTTTAAAGTGATTATTTTTCCCGAGTCATTATGAAGTTGTCCTTATACTGTTGCCCTTTTGAGAGTCGTGTTGTGTGTATAGTGTGCATGTGAAAGTTAGGTGACTAGTGTTGTTAAATACACCGACGCTATTTTTTAAACTTTCTGGGTCGATATTCCCCAGTAAATTGAATTTGAAAAATACGCAAAATCTTTGAAAGATGAATGTGTCTTAAGCCATGTGATACACCAGTTAGTACGATTCCATGTGATATCAATTTTGTAAGTTTTTGACAATTTTGTTTTTTTCTTGCATTTGTATCATCACCAGATTAAAATCGCTTGATTTGCCCAGCTTACGTTTGTAACCGAAAATAATGTATTCTGTCTTTCCTAGATGAAAAAAAAAATGTTATCAATTAACCATACACGCCATGCAATTTAAAAGATTTAGGTGCAGCAGGCAGATTTTCCACTATCGAGAATAAATCATTCAAATGGTTGTTTTTTACAACAGTTTGGTGACAATTTGACGACAATTAAAAGGACTGTGTATCAGATTGTTTTTGTTTATAACAGTTTGTGTATAGTACTATTATGGTTTCATCTATCTATAATCTGGGAGTATTTAAGTATTTTTTCGTTGTGCATCATTGATATATTGTGCTTGAACCAATACTTACATACTGTTTACTAAAATAAAATGAATAATTGAACACTGAGAATATCTAAATGTAGATATTGTTTCTGAAAACACATATGCCTTAGTATGCTTGTAGTACAAAGCGTTACACGCGATTTTGAATTGCAATAAGTTCTTATTCACTTAAAGATGCACTCTTATTCCCAAGTAAGATTTACCACAATTAAAACTTTTGTTTTAATATTTCATAAAAGATGAATAAATGTCAAAAACAATGGTTCTTTTGAAGGATACCGAGTTTAATTTGATAGAAATGAACATAAAACACGGTATTTCTACCTTATGAGACTATAGAAGAGCACAGAAATTTTTTTAGCATTCACCAATTATTTAATATTAATTAATATTTACCATTGATGCATTATTTCGTGAGTGGTGCAAGGTTAATTAGTTAAAATGTATATTTGTAATTCACTTGAAGTTGAATTCCATTTTCTCTTAGAATGTCCTTTATATCATGAATTAAGAATCTTATAATTAAGCGATATTATTGGCGCAATCCAAATATTCCTAAATTAATCGAACTGATTTCGAGCGAAAATGTAACTACTATTAGAAAACTATGTTGTTTTGTCTATAAGGGCTTTGAAATGCGTCAGTTTAGACATTAGACACTTTTCTCCACGAACTATTTTTCAGTATTTTAAGCAAATGTGATATAACTTTACTTTGTTTAAACATTATGATTGATTTTGAAAGTTGTTCTATCGGAAATGTTTATATACTGTACATGTTTATATTATATGTTACTGATGGGCTGTAAGCTTATAGTTAATAAAATCTTCTTCTTCTTCATCTACATGTGTATGTATTGATTTTGAATAAGAGTGTCACTTCAGATGATTACTGCCGTGCAAACAGTTAACGAACTTATATAGAAACTTAAAGAATTAAGCAAAGTATAGGCTGTAACAGTTTTGCTCATATGTATTTTTTTAAATCTTGTTTGTAATATAAAACTTTTCATCCAAATTCTAGCATGGTAGACGTCCTTATTTCATAATAATTTCATGAATACTCAATCCTTGACTTAATTAATGTCCTATGAACTACGTTAATTACAATCAATATAAGCATGAGCTTAATTGCTTACACCATAAAGGTAAAGGAATTCTCGAAGATGTAATCACTTCTTGAAATTCGTGACAATTTTACTAAATACGTTATCATTCTTTTTTTAAGCCAATAACCATACTTAATTTATAAACAGCATATTCATGTCTGTATGAAAACAAACAATGAAGCAGTCGCCGAAAATCATTTTGCGAAAAATGCCACTTAAAACTTTAAAACGTAAACAAGAATAATTAATTGTCTTACTGTTGGTGAAGTAGTATCGCACGGTAAATGGTAAGCGCACACTTTTGGATATGATCGGGTGTCTTGCCTTATATAGCCGGAGGGTATAAACCTTGTCACAAGACAACTGTAAATGTAACCGCAAACAAAAAAAGAATAAAAATTTAATTGCTCGTCATTAAGTTCAATATTTGAATACAATACGCATAAAACATGATACCCATTGATGGTCGGCAGTATAATAATTTTACATCGTGTTGTCGGGTTTCGGTTATTGAAAGTGTTGTAGATCTACCTCGCCTGTGTGATATGGATCCAATGCTGTTTAAGCAGTGTTGAAGATCGGCAAAAGAAGTGCCTCAAAGGTGTATTCGTGTACGAGTGAGTAGTAAGTATAATTTAACAGGTTTCGCCGAAATTTCAAAGGATCCACAGGCCTTAATTATAAGTCTAAAAACACTGTCAAAAGCGCAGTTAGAAAATTAAAATTTGTATGCGCCGTAGAGTGCGCCATATAAGCGCGATAGAGACGCAGTTTCATCCCAAAGAACGCCGTACGATCGCCCTGCAAGCGCCACTGATAGCCATTGCGTTCGCATTGACACGTCTGTGCGCACCCGCGGCGATCCTGTGGCGTTGTAGGATACCTAACTTCGCTTCTACGGCGACCTTACGACGATCCCACTGCGCTCTTATCAGAACGCCGAACGACGGCGTTTGTTTTGGGCATGCTCAGAATGCGCGGCGTCGCTCGGCGTTTTGTGCGATACAAACGCGTTCAATGGCGATGACATTGCCTTGCCGCGGCGATGTCCTCGATACTACTGCGCGCACATCGGCGTTCTGGCTTTTTCTTGGACGCCGTGGGATCGCGGTCCTAGTATGACAGGGGTTTTACTTAATTGAATATGGACGCCCTAAAATTGGTATGTCGACCGCTTGAATGGCATTTCATTGACCATGCACACTTGTGAAGACGTTTGAATCTTGGATAAGTGCATATACGGATAATCTGCCACTTGTCCAGAAATTCAAGGTCTTTTAGTACGGCCTGTGCATTTTTTTCAGATCTGACATGTCCGTAGAGCAGTGACTGGTTAACTGTTCCCTTATATCAGTAGTGACGTCAGCATATTTCGAGGTCTTCACATTAAGTAGGTCCCGCTGTATTGCTGAGAGAAGACTAGTAAGTATACTTCAGTCGTTCACCTTATCCCTGAACTTTGTCAAATGCTTACGCGAAGTCAAGCAAGATGGTGTATGTGTGATCCTAACCCTAACCCTAACTGGGAGCGCAATTTGCTGGCTAGATGGTGGTGACCAGTTATGATTCGTATAAGCATGTTCCGGAACATATGCTGTTGATCGCATTGGATTGTTTCTATTGAAATCGACCATAACGTTTATGTGGACGGTATGTTTCATGATCGTGCATGTGATCGAGGTTAAGGATACCTATATATAATTGGAGTTGTTTGTTACCTTTTAAATCAAAACGACGACGACGACGACGACGATGATGATGATGATGATGATGATGGTGGTGGTGGTGATGGTGTTGATGATGATGATGCTGCTGCTGCTGCTGCTGCAGCAGCTGCTGCTGCTGTTGCTGCTGCTGCTGCTGCTGCTGCTGCTGCTGCTGCTGCTGATGATGATGATGATGATGATGATGATGATGATGATAATGATGATGATGATGATGATGACGACGACGACGAGGACGACGATGATGATGATGATGATGATGATGATGATGATGAAAGTTAAATATCTAATTTTCTTAGACTCGTTGTATTTGTATAATCTAAATAATTGCATATGTTAGGTGTGTTAAAGGGTGCTATCTTGGCGAGTATGGAGTTAGCAATGTAAGAAAAGGAATAAGAAACACAAAGGGACAATTCGTTTCGAAGTAATATGCAATGCTTAAGGAGTACTGTTTTGTTTTATTTTGAGTTTCAAAAATCATGAAATAAAACATAAACAGATCACAAAAATCACGTGATCATGGCCGGTGGTAACTAGGCGATTATGTACACTAAGTAGCTGTCTATTGTCCGCTTATACTTTTAAAACGGATATATCGATTTCAATACTATGTTTAAATCATTGAAATGCTAAGCTGTGTGCATTAAACTATGTCAGTTTTGAAATGGATTTAATTAGTTTCAAATAACAAAAACAAAAACGACCTTTCATTAAAATCCGGTGTATTCCTACCGGTGTTGGATTTAACATGATGGCGACCGCCACAGGACTCCAGCGGTCCGTGTCCGCCGCGACACCACCGTCTCCCGGCCGTCTTCCTAACCTGCCTGTGATTGAGCACCCGATGTCACGCCTCGGAGACCGCGCGGACCTTGCTGTCCGGGGATCCTCTACCCTCGGTCGCCATGCCGCAGGTTCTCTGACTAGGAGCCAGACGGACGTCGGTTTCAAGCAGTCGCGCCCGGACGTAAACGACGTGCGGAAGAGCACACCGGAAAGGATTTTGAATTGGCCGCCAGGTAAATTGTGCAGCAACGTATGCGAAACAAAATTAAAAAGAAAAAATAAAGATCTCTTTTTCTTTTAACGTTATACTCATTTTAAAAATGATTTAAACGTTATCAAGCGCTGGTATTGTAAATGGGAATGAAGGGTTGCCGTT
The DNA here is from genome assembly GCF_026914265.1 of Mya arenaria. Lineage (NCBI taxonomy): Eukaryota > Metazoa > Mollusca > Bivalvia > Myida > Myidae > Mya > Mya arenaria. Next base: position 80,723,488 of record NC_069127.1, read on the forward strand.
AATTAGGAAGTGATGCATATTTATATGAATTTTAAATATTACTTGTATGGCCGTATTACAACATATTCATGTTAAGCTGGTTCCATTTATGACATTGCGTTTATCTTCTATCAACCATTTGGTTAAGCTGTACAAACGAATACTTTAAAACACAAACATTCTGTTTTGAATGCGTATTGATTTATACCTGAACTACAAGATCAGAATAAACAGTGTTATCATTCCAATTGTCAGGGTATTATACGACAAATGATAAATTCACAAAACATAAAGGCCTTTTAAAAGATTTCCACAAAGGCAGGGATTTATGGACTTTTCATTACGGTTCATTGAATTTAAGTTTTTGCTCAAAGGTTTTGAAAAAATTTCAGAGAATACCAGAAAGCCTGATATGTCGACGAAATCATTTCGTTATTTTAATTGCATGCGAGTTATATCCTAACTTAAAAAATGATACGTTATAGGAAAACGAGGAACTCCGTCATTGCTATTAGGTATCATCCTAGGTTACACTTAACACGTTTCAATTTTACAAAACTTCATGCGAATAACTAACTAAATATTTTATGTTTCTAGTACAAAATGTTTTGCTTATTTTATTTTTTCTCTAAAACTGTTATTTTTAAACAAAGCATATTGTGATATCGTAAAGAATGCTAGAATTTATATATAACTATATACTGTTTAAAACCATTATATATTTTGTGCGTATAACTCAAATACCCATCAATCAATCAATCAGTCACTCATTTTACTAATCTGATTTAAACGCCTTTTATAAATGATCCAACGTTTAGGTTTACTTCGTGATGTGACGTTTCTATGGTTGCACGGTCATAAAACCCTGGGCACGGGCCGGGAACCCGTCACCCGTAGATTTAACGAGCACGTGAATTTTTCGTGCAGAGGTAAACATGAACATGTGTTCTCGTTAAGGGGTATTCACCAGCACGTGCACAGACGAGTTTGTGTTCTCTTTTTTGCAAACGTTTTTACGAAGCTCAAGGCCGGTATTCATAATGCATCTATATGAAAATTTACAACTAAGCTTAAAACTGCTTGAATGTTAAGACAACTAGCAATGTTTTCGGACCAGAAACATGAAAATAATCAAGAAAAAGGTCAAAATGAATAACCGTTCATGTAAAATAAAGGGTATTTGAAACATTTCTTGTTAAACAATATTTTTTTTTAAAAACTCATATTAGAAGCTTTATGAATATGGCCATAGTTTTATTTTCTCAAATATTGTCCAAACGTAAATTGTGCTATAAATGCATTCTTTATTTATACCCGTTGTTGTATTCATTTTATTATCAAACGGTTATTGTTTGTTGATATACAATGATTTAAAACTCGTTAAATATGGTACATAGACCTCAAGTTGTGCAAATATGTACACTTGGTTAATCCATATTTAAATCCTTTTAAAGGCTACAGTGTACTTCTTTTGTCAATATAGAAGTCAAATTACCGTATCAGCTTTGCCTATTCAAACAGTTCAGTGTCAATATTATAACCACCAGATATCACAGAGCTTCAATACCCACTCCACACTGCGATCGACTTATACTTCTCATTATAATATCAATATATTTCAAAAGAAACTTCTTACTTATGTTTGTGTGCATAACATAATACCATTAAACATATCTAGCATGTCATTGTGTATCTGCCGAGTATTTCGAAGTGGAATTGAAGGAAAATAAGCAATCATTACTAGCGTGGATGCAGAAATGCGACACTAGTTGATGTTTTAAAAAGAAAAATAACATTAGAAACTCCAAGAATTAAGGTTGATAAGGCTCCAGTTAAAAACATCTATTATAACTAATTTACTCAAATGTGTGGTGTTTTTTTGTAATTGTAGATTATAAGGGGGACCTTGATCATAATGAATGTTTAAAACTAAGTAACCCCATATTTTTCAAATATAAATGTATCATCTGGGCCAGTATTTAATATTGATGGTTTCCTTATCCTCAGACATGCTTCAGTGATTCCATTCAGCCTATTAGTCACTTAAATATACAGGCCAATCAAAACACTTAGTTTCTAGTCTTAAATTTGACTTCAATCTTAGTCGCTTATTGAATACGGCCCATGGTCCAGGAAAAGTTTAAAGATATCTGTGTATTATGAATATATTTTATTGTTTATTTTTGTTCTATGTTTCTATTATGACGAAAAGCTTGAATCTAAACGAGGCAAAATTTCCCGGGCTTATCAGGTATCCGAATGATGGAAGGAATACCGTATATGGTGTGCGTGCGACATGCGTTTTTATCTATGTTTCAAAGTAATTTTGATAACGGAATATGAGCAAACCTCAATACGAGTGCATGTTCTCGTTTATTTGTGTTTTTTATGATGCATGAATGGTATACTTGACGTCAGAAAGTCGAAAAACGGCATTATGACACGGACGTTGAGGGATTAACCGTCGCATTAAACATTGCCACGCCAGTATTGTGTATGTCTTACATGATTTGCATGATGTCACCATGACCTCTTGTACAAACGCCAGGGCACCTGTTTCAATATCGTAGTCGTGAACCGTACGTTGCTTAAAGGCCTAGTTTAAGGAATGTTTGGCATGACCCTGCTGTGCATCTCCTACTAATTGCACTGATGTCACAGTAGGGGCCAATTTCCTGTTTATTGGCCCAGGGCCATTTAGAGTCCATTTCTATAATAAAACCTCCAAAACTGCACAGCAGGATATTCAGATCGGAGATCTGATAAGACAATTAGGCATTTAGATATGATCAATAGACAGACATTGTGTACAATACACGTTTTTTGGTGTGTTTATGTTTTTGTGGGGGTTTTTGTGTGTGTGTTTTTTTTTGTTTTGTTTTTTTTTTTGGGGGGGGGGGGCGGTCACTTATAGAAGGATAAAACTAGGCATTTACGATTGATTGGGCTTAAACTATATAAATGGCCTCTCGATTTTTTTTTATTGAACATTAGTTTACGCGAAAGGCGCAGGTTAGGTATAACCCTTACCCTTACTTTTTTAAAAAACTTCGATTTAAAGTCTTACAATCTTTATCGAAACGGGGCCCCGTTGCCAAATGTTGAATGATGAAATATATTTTATATTTGCTGTATATTTGCGAAATGAACGTTTAATCGTACGTATTTCATATACAATGAAACACTATAAAGAAACAGAAAATAATTGTAACAGATAGGAATTCTTATATTTCATTTCATGTACTACGAATTTCTGCATGTCCTCATATACTGTGTGCATATACTAAAGTCATTAATCTTAAACTGTGCTTAAGTTAGTAAATTAATGAACATTAAATGGAAACATTTACAACAAAGATAAGTAAAGTATAATAATTCAATTACAATTCGCACGGTTGTGATGTGTTTGATGTTGTTGTAGTTGTAGCTCTTGCTGTTTTTGTTGTTCCTGTTTGTTGTTTGTGAATGTAGGCATAACGTTTCTTGTCAGATTCGAGAACAATCTTAGAAAGTGGTAGGCAGTAGCATGTCATCCATTATCGACGGATACCCCTGATACAAACTACGCTTTGCTTCATTCAATGAATCATAGTGTACCGTGGGCAATTTTGCTAAGAAAATCTCGTAAACATGAATAGTTAATGAGGCAGTTTTCATTGGTTCCGCGAATTACCAGATCCTTAACGGTTGAAAATAGTCTACCGATTGCCGGAGTTGAACCGGGTCTACCTTTTCTGTACAATAATATTTGGCTGAAGTCAAGACCACACGGCCACGGAGGCTACTAACACTGTTAAGTTATTGAATAATATTTGAGTGTAACATGCGAATTCATTGGAAGAAGAGTTGTCTTTCATGCCTCATGCATATTCGTTAAAACGAGATTTTGTCAGTCAATTGTCCCACGGTATGTATGGAGTGTAACGAAAGAAAGTACCGTGGTTGCGAACGCAGTGTGTGTATACCACGTGATAAATTACGTCATATATGCTACGTCGGAACGCCACAATTTGCTTAAAATGAAGACTTTAATCAAAGATAACTTTTCCTTTACTACACCTTTCTAAATAAAACAACGGGCAGTCTATGCCTCTTAAATAGCCCGCCTTCGTTTTATTTCCGAAGTTTGATAAGGTGATTAGTTTCATCAAACACTTCGACAAACCTGTTTACAAAATGATATTTTGACAGTGCTCCGTCAGACGGCCGTATTGTGAAAAGGTTTGTCGAAGTGTTTCAAGATACAAAACTCTCAATCAAACTCTGGTACATGACCGAAGGTGGCGCCCCGTAAGCGGCGTAGACTGCGCTATGTTTCATTTAAAATGGTGAAAAAATAGTGAAGTTATCCTTGTTTCATTAGAAGCAAAATATTGCCTTCCGACGTAGCATTAATGACGCAATTTATCACGTGGTACACGCACTGGAACGATGGTCATCCATAACTAACACCTCACTGCTCGCTTGTTTCATTTCAGATAAGGAATCATACCGCACAAACTCTCATATAGGTTCGTTTCATGTATGTGAACGCTACACGGGAGTCTTGTATCAACTCGGATTGTACAATATGAATTATAAGTAGTTGATTATAACACATTTGTGAGTGTTTCCATAAGGATTTCATGGTATATACATGTTTTGCTCCCCTGTAGTATATATGTGTACATGGTAGAGTCATCGGACAGACACACAAACACTGACGCAGTGTCGGAACACCCAGCACACTTGAACAGTGTGACATACACCACACAGAAGTAATTTATAGCTCAGACATTTTGCTTTTCTAAACAGAGAGATGTTCTGTCATCTAAGCAAGCCTGGGCGTCCCTGACAGCGTTAGTGGTTGTGTCTCTGTCATTCTACAGCAGCTAGGATCATAGTTTTTATTGATGTTGGTTTTCTGAGACGTCCCTGTTCGTTTACATGTTAAGAATCTTTATAAAAAAGTTTTTATGCTTTAAATTAGCATTTGTTTACTGTAGAATACTTTGACAATGTCAGTATCATATAACATAGCAGTAGGGTTTAGTCTTGTGACTAGCCAATTTGCGAGCGGAGAACTAAAATGAACGTGGATGGATACTTTAATTTCTTATCTTGCCTATAAGGACCTATTCAATGAAACATTCTTGTGTATTTAAGTACAGTTATAAAACATCAAACATGTTCTTTAGCAGCCTGTCATGAATTTATTATGGTTGTATGGTGTTTTTTTCTTCTCAAAGCAGTATACGATAGGTACAGGTCATAAATATTACAGCGCTAGCGTGGCTTTATACCTAAATCATTCAGTACCAAGTCTTTTGACTATAAAGATATTATTACCTTCCGTTGAATTCATTTTTATAAAACATAAACTCGTGGAAATGGGCAATAAATCTACCTTGTTAAGAATGTTCATGAATACATCTGAGGAGTGGTTTTAAGTTACAGCATTTTTGCATGTTGACTTTGACCCTCTTATGTAAATAATTACCAAACAATTCTCGTTGAAGCCATGCAAACTCTATGGTACCACAACACGCGCCATTTATTGAGATTTAGATGTTCATTTTGTTTGATAGTGTATCTAATTAATAGGGCACAATTTTTACATAGGGCATAAAGGTAATTGTTTTACCGCATTATTGTTATAATAAGATTATAAATATTCTATGATTCGTTAAAAATATAGAATTTTCTTTCAATTATCTATTTATATATTCACACATTCCCTAATTTAGGACTGTTAAACAACTAGGCATGTTTTTTGTTTAGCAAGTAAGCAGAATTTCTGAACTATTTTTTTAAGCTGTAGATATTACTCCGCCCTATCACTACAAAGAAGAACCGTATAAGGGACTACTTCCTGATATACCCGACACTCCACGTGACTACAATTATCGACATGTTCCGGGAAAGGTCGACAAATACCCGAAAATTGGACAAGTGCCAAAGCTACCGCCCCTTCCGAGCATAGACGAGCAAGAAGGTTCCGTCACGTGACATGTTGTGTGGCTAATTGACACGCTGTATTCACTCTTTGTATGAACTGTTCACGTGGCTAATCGTATTTGGAAATAGAAACTACGTTATGCAAACTTATTTAGTTTCAGCTTTCAATTGTGAAATGTCAATATGTACGATTAATCTCGGGTTTCTGGAAAGACAAGTGTGTAGCAAGCGACGTACATGTATAAAAAATATGTGAGTGCTGTGGTGGTTCCGGGCTACTGGTTTTCGTGACATTGCTTTGCAAACGCTCTAACAGACAAATTAAGTACAACCTAACTCCAGAGTTGATTGAATGTGTGGGGTGTATTAAACTCACGTGAAATAATTATCACCGAATAATGCATATTATCAATCAAAACCGTCTTTCTATATTTGATGATACTTATTTTGTCACAAAAGCATTCCTGATTCAGCAAATGTACCTGATTTTGAGAGTAGCTAACTATATGCACAATGTAGCTGACATTTATGCGCATTTTATACATTAATCAAACAGATTTATAATACTTATAAAGAACTTTATAATTGTTTATTTCCAGACAACAAAGAATACACGGTTCTATGGCATGGTAAAATATCTGCAGTAATTCTAATTGAAGAGAATGATATGGTAGATAAATACTGATAACCAGGCTAAACAATGTCCCCACCCCCTCCCATGTAGCCAACCTAGCCGAACATTATAATGTTTGTCCCTTACAGAGCATCTGAAGGGGCCGGGCAAGCCGCATGTGAAGAGCAAGGAGTACAACTACCAGCCACGCAACACACAAGAGGTAAACATACTTCGCAAGAGGTATCCTTGATATAAATCATTTTCATATATGCGATTGAAAAATGTTTCAAGATAAAACGTTACACAACATACAGTCGAACCCCGTTGGCTCGAACTCCCAGGGACCGGCGAAAATACTTCGAGTCTCAGAAAAATCGGGCAAAGTGGGATGGTTTATCTTCAGTATAAAGAAATTGGTCCTTTACATCTAGTTCGAGCCAACGAGGATTTCGAGCCAAACGAGTTCGAGTCAACGGGGTTAGCCTGTTCTTGTTAGACAAGTACGTGTTATATACATGTCGTAATATAATGTATCATAAAAATCGATTCATACAAAGGTATATGTCCAGTGTATAGATGTAGCAAAGTGTTTACACTTTCAGTTGATCGAGGTGATCCGGGAGAAGTTTGGCACAGGCTACTATGGTATCCGGCACCTGTTCCGCTCCAACGATCCTACCGGAAAGGGAGCCGTGTCAAGGTGACAGTCCTACAATATCAGTCTTTTAAAAAAACATGCATCTATTCAATAAGTAAAGACTGATTTGATAGACTCTACTGCCTTGTGGTGTTGCTAGTAAAAGCTGATTACGTTTCTGTAGTTGTTGTTGTTATATTACAACACTCTCATTTCTCTATTTTATATTTTTATTACTGTTTGTCGTTTAAAATGTAGCTGTAACGTGTTTATTCAAAATTTCACAGTTTTGATGGGATTAAATTTTGACAATTTATATTATAAATTGATCAAACGTTTCGCCTTAAGCATGAAAAAATGTAAATTAATATGTGTTTAAGGTAGACTTTTCGAGATCGGACGTGGTAGGCCTTTAAAAGCATTAATTCGAAACCCGTTGGCTCGATATTTCAGAGATCGGCCCAAAATAACGGGGAATGGGCCTTACCTAGGGTCCCTGTGGTGCGGGGGCATTTGGCGGGGAATTTACCAGCAGTTCGTCCCCGGAGGACGGGGATTTTACCCGTGCTTGGCTGGACCGAAAGTCAAAGTCCACGCTATTCCCCGGACCTGGGGGGGGGGGGGCGTGGTTACAATTGACTGGTGCATTAGCATAAGAGCTAAAGGGCAACATGCTCCGAATACGTGTAGTATATCTCAAATGTATCTATCTATTGATTCTTATTTCTCAGGGAGGCGCTGCAGAAGATCCTGTACACGCTGTGTGGCTATATCACCCCGGACCAGTACACCAAACTGCTCAGAGCGTGAGTACTCATGATTGTTAGTCGTTTCATCGTGTGTTGGTGGTCCTAGGAATATTAAGAATAAAGGTGTTTAGGGACTTTTTGTTTTTAAAGACCTAGTTTCCGGAATGTTTAGCGTGATAATCCCCTGCTGTGCATCCTCTGCCAAATGCACTGTTGTCACAGTAGTGGCCAATTTCCTGTGTATTTGTTTATTAGCTCAGGGCCATTTAGGGTCCATTTCTATAATAAAACCTCCCAAACTGCACAGCAGGATACTCAGATCGGAGATCTGATAAGAGGTATCAATGCAAGTAGATTAAGATCAATACATGGAGGTTGTGTACTGTACACAAATTTGGGGTGTGTTGGGGGGGGGGGTCACTTATAGAAGGCTTAGGCCTTTAAAAACCCTATTCCTGGCCATGATAAAATAATGCAGTTACATTAAAATACAACGTATTTAACCTGTTTAATTGTAAATGCGACACAACTATGACTCTTTACAGCACAATTAATACTTGATATTGAACAAAAAAATACATTCCGCAAAAAGTTTAGGATTTCGTTACTCAAGCTGTTTTAAAATAGTATTTGGAACCATTTATATTTCTAGTATGCATCTTGAGGGTAAGACTCCAATCCACTTCGACACGTTTGTGCAGTTCTTCAAGGAGACCGAGGTAAGACTCTGTGCAGACAAATTTCATCTAATGTGTTTTATGTCTTTGTCAGCGTGAATTGTTTTTTTATTGATTTTTTTTATATAGTAATAAGAAACTCATGGTGTCACAAAAAATGTCTAAGACGAGAGAATGATTCCACACTTGAAATTCTATTATAACATCAGCGGTGCAATCTGATAGCGGTAGCAAAACAATTAGTCGCATTACAGACAGCAGTGACTTTTGGCTACTGGTTTGTTAGTATTAATGTATGATAGGACGCGAGAAAATATTATATCGTCTTAAGGTGACACTCTTACTCAAAATCAATAGATATACACATGTATAACAAACATAAATTTTGAGTGGTAAACCTCTTATAACTTACTAAATAGTGCATTATGAAAACTATCCATAACTGATAACACGATCAGAGCCGTTTATTTAGTACCTGAAAACGCAAAAATATTAAATGATGAGTGCTAAAAGATTTACTGTGATCTACTATTGTCTCATAAGGTAGAAATACCATGTTTTTTGCACCGTTCTTTCAAATTGAACTCGGTATCCTTCATAAGAACCATTGTTTTCGACGTTTATTCATTTTTGGTGAATTAAAACATTTATCTTAATTGTGGTAAATCATATTTGGGAGTAAGAGAGCATCTTTAATTGATTCGTTAAACAGGGCCCGCGTCTTACCAGAACAAAAGTAAAATTGTGACGAGCATGATTTTCACAAAAACTCTAGCATCGGTTACAAATACGATCCGGGTTGTTTTTAAAGGAATGTCAGTACATCGTTTAAAGGCTTGTTTATCGATTTATTTTATGAATTAAAAATAAACTGTTGTTAGTAAACACAGCTATTAATCGGTCCGTATATTTTATGGTTCTTATATGGTCTTATATGGTCATAGATACTTGGGCTATTGTCCTTTCATAGCAGCAGAAACTCCTGTAATGGCGATGTAAAATCGTAACAAAGCACGTTCCTTGTTTTATTGCTTTGCAATTTTCAATACAAGACTTGTAAAGGTATTAAAAATAACAATTATGCCGTTAAACATGAAAGTAAAGCTATAATATTTTATTTAAGTTAGGATATTTTGAAATACAGTATGCTAACTTGTCGAATACAAAAGTCTCAAATAGACAATGATGTTTACTTGTATGCAATGAAATTCGGAATTCGGACAAAAACAATCCCTGCAGGTGACAACTGCGTAGATTATGGACACATGAGAAGTATTGTAAAATCTAAGGTGAATCAGTGCATGTCTTCATGTACCCCGCCTATCGTACTGGTCATATCATTCTCCAACATGTCCCTGCCCCTCTAGCGCATGTACCCCGCTTATCGTACTGGTTATATCATTCTCCAACATGTCCCTGTCCCTCTACGCATGTACCCCGCCTATCGTACTGGTTATATCATTCTCCACCATGTCCCTGTCCCTCTAGCGCATGTACCCCGCCTATCGTACTGGTCATATCATTCTCCACCATGTCCCTGTCCCTCTAGCGCATGTACCCCGCCTATCGTACTGGTCATATCATTCTCCACCATGTCCCTGTCCCTCTAGCGCATGTACCCCGCCTATCGTACTGGTCATATCATTCTCCAACATGTCCCTACCCCTCTAGCGCATGTACCCCGCCTATCGTACTGGTCATATCATTCTCCAACATGTCCCTGTCCCTCTAGCGCATGTACCCCGCCTATCGTACTGGTCATATCATTCTCCAACATGTCCCTGTCCCTCTAGCGCATGTACCCCGCCTATCGTACTGGTTATATCATTCTCCAACATGTCCCTGTCCCTCTAGCGCATGTACCCCGCCTATCGTACTGGTCATATCATTCTCCAACATGTCCCTGTCCCTCTAGCGCATGTACCCCGCATATCGTACTGGTTATATCATTCTCCAACATGTCCCTGTCCCTCTAGCGCATGTACCCCGCATATCGTACTGGTTATATCATTCTCCAATATGTCCCTACCCCTCTAGCGCATGTACCCCGCCTATCGTACTGGTTATATCATTCTCCAACATGTCCCTGTCCCTCTAGCGCATGTACCCCGCCTATCGTACTGGTTATATCATTCTCCAATATGTCCCTACCCCTCTAGCGCATGTACCCCGCCTATCGTACTGGTTATATCATTCTCCAACATGTCCCTGTCCCTCTAGCGTATGTACCCCGCATATCGTACTGGTTATATCATTCTCCAACATGTCCCTGTCCCTCTAGCGCATGTACCCCGCATATCGTACTGGTTATATCATTCTCCAACATGTCTCTACCCATCTAGCGCATGTACCCCGCCTATCGTACTGGTTATATCATTCTCCAACATGTCTCTACCCATCTAGCGCATGTACCCCGCATATCGTACTGGTTATATCATTCTCCACCATGTCCCTGTCCCTCTAGCGCATGTACCCCGCCTATCGTACTGGTCATATCATTCTCCACCATGTCCCTGTCCCTCTAGCGCATGTACCCCGCCTATCGTACTGGTTATATCATTCTCCAACATGTCCCTACCCATCTAGCGCATGTACCCCGCCTATCGTACTGGTTATATCATTCTCCACCATGTCCCTGTCCCTCTAGCGCATGTACCCCGCCTATCGTACTGGTCATATCATTCTCCAACATGTCCCTGTCCCTCTAGCGCATGTACCCCGCCTATCGTACTGGTTATATCATTCTCCAACATGTCCCTGTCCCTCTAGCGCATGTACCCCGCCTATCGTACTGGTTATATCATTCTCCAACATGTCCCTGTCCCTCTAGCGCATGTACCCCGCCTATCGTACTGGTTATATCATTCTCCAACATGTCCCTGTCCCTCTAGCGCATGTACCCCGCCTATCGTACTGGTTATATCATTCTCCAACATGTCCCTACCCATCTAGCGCATGTACCCCGCATATCGTACTGGTTATATCATTCTCCAACATGTCCCTGTCCCTCTAGCGCATGTACCCCGCCTATCGTACTGGTCATATCATTCTCCAACATGTCCCTGTCCCTCTAGCGCATGTACCCCGCCTATCGTACTGGTTATATCATTCTCCAACATGTCCCTGTCCCTCTAGCGTATGTACCCCGCCTATCGTACTGGTTATATCATTCTCCAATATGTCCCTGTCCCTCTAGCGCATGTACCCCGCCTATCGTACTGGTTATATCATTCTCCAACATGTCCCTGTCCCTCTAGCGCATGTACCCCGCCTATCGTACTGGTTATATCATTCTCCAATATGTCCCTACCCCTCTAGCGCATGTACCCCGCCTATCGTACTGGTTATATCATTCTCCAACATGTCCCTACCCATCTAGCGCATGTACCCCGCATATCGTACTGGTTATATCATTCTCCAACATGTCCCTGTCCCTCTAGCGCATGTACCCCGCATATCGTACTGGTTATATCATTCTCCAACATGTCCCTACCCATCTAGCGCATGTACCCCGCCTATCGTACTGGTTATATCATTCTCCAACATGTCCCTGTCCCTCTAGCGCATGTACCCCGCCTATCGTTCTGGTTATATCATTCTCCAACATGTCCCTACCCTTCTAGCGCATGTACCCCGCCTATCGTACTGGTTATATCATTCTCCAACATGTCCCTGTCCCTCTAGCGCATGTACCCCGCCTATCGTACTGGTTATATCATTCGCCAACATGTCCCTGTCCCTCTAGCGCATGTACCCCGCCTATCGTACTGGTTATATCATTCACCAACATGTACCTACCCCTCTAGCGCATGTACCCCGCCTATCGTACTGGTTATATCATTCTCCAACATGTCCCTGCCCCTTTAGCGCATGTACCACGCATATCGTACTGGTCATATCATTCTCCAACATGTCCCTGTCCCTCTAGCGCATGTACCCCGCCTATCGTACTGGTCATATCATTCTCCAACATGTCCCTGTCCCTCTAGCGCATGTACCCCGCCTATCGTACTGGTTATATCATTCTCCAACATGTCCCTGCCCCTTTAGCGCATGTACCACGCATATCGTACTGGTCATATCATTCTCCAACATGTCCCTACCCCTCTAGCGCATGTACCCCGCCTATCGTACTGGTCATATCATTCTCCAACATGTCCCTGTCCCTCTAGCGCATGTACCCCGCCTATCGTACTGGTTATATCATTCTCCAACATGTCCCTGTCCCTCTAGCGCATGTACCCCGCCTATCGTACTGGTTATATCATTCTCCAACATGTCCCTGTCCCTCTAGCGCATGTACCCCGCCTATCGTACTGGTCATATCATTCTCCAACATGTCCCTGTCCCTCTAGCGCATGTACCCCGCCTATCGTACTGGTTATATCATTCTCCAACATGTCCCTGCCCCTCTAGCGCATGTACCCCGCCAATCGTACTGGTCATATCATTCTCCAACATGTCCCTACCCCTCTAGCGCATGTACCCCGCCTATCGTACTGGTCATATCATTCTCCAACCTTTCCCTACAGATGTCCAATGTCCCCAATTTCTATCCCCCTGTAGGACATGTACCAAGCATTTCGTACTGGCTATATTATTTTCCTGTATGATGCACGAAGCGTACCGTTCTGGATACATTCCCTCCCTGTGCATATCTCATGCCAAATCTTGCATCCCAAGAGGGATGTCAACATCATATCGTACTGGTTACTTCATGCCCAACCTATCTCTCCCTCTGTAGGATAAACCCAGCCTATCGTAATGGTGACCTCATGCTCAACCTTTCTCCCCCTCTGTAGGATATACCCAGCCAATCGAACTGGTTGCCTCATGCCCAGCCTATATCTCCCTCTGTTTGATATGCCCAGTCTATCGTACTGGTTACCTCAAGCCCAACTTTTCTCCCCTCTGTAGAATATACCAAGCCTATCGTACTGGTTACCTCCTGCCCAACCTATCTCCCCTCTGTAGGATATACCCAGCCTATCGTTCTGGTTACCTTATGTCCAACCTATCTCCCCTCTGTAGAATATACCAAGCCTATCGTACTGGTTACCTCCTGCCCAACCTATCTCCCCTCTGTAGAATATACCAAGCCTATCGTACTGGTTGCCTCATGTCCAACCTATCTCTCCTCTGTAGGATATACACAGCCTATCGCCCTGGTTACCTCATGCCCAACCTATCTCCCCTCTGTAGGATATACCCAGCCTATCGTACTGGTTACCTCATATCCAACCTATCTCACCTCTGTAGGATATACCCAGCCTATCGTACTGGTTACCTCATGTCCAACCTATCTCACCTCTGTAGGATATACCCAGCCTATCGTACTGGTTACCTCATATCCAACCTATCTCCCCTCTGTAGGATATACCCAGCCTATCGTACTGGTTACCTCATGTCCAAACTATCTCACCTCTGTAGGATATACACAGCCTATCGTACTGGTTACATCTTGCCCAACCTATCTCCCCTCTGTAGGATATACCCAGCCTATCGTACTGGTTACCTCATATCCAAACTATCATTCCTCTGTAGGATAATCTCAGCCTATCGTAATGATTACCTCATTCACAAACTATCTCTCCCGCTGTATGATAGCCCCAGCCTATCGTACTGGTTACCTCATGCCCATCCAATCTCTCCCATTGTATATTTTTCCCATTCTAGCGTACTGGATATCTCATACCTCACCATCTTTCCCATTGTTAGATGTACCCATTCTATCGTACTGGATATCTCATACGTCACCATCTTTCCCATTGTTAGATGTACCCATTCTATCGTACTGGATATCTCATACCTCACCATCTTTCCCATTGTAAGATGTACCCATTCTATCGTACTGGATATCTCATACCTCACCATCTTTCCCATTGTAAGATGTACCCATTATATCGTACTGGATATCTCATACCTCACCATCTTTCCCATTGTTAGATGTACCCATTCTATCGTACTGGATATCTCATGGACCATCTCTCCCATTGTAAGATGTACCCATTCTATCGTACTGTATATCCCATACCTCACCATCTCTCCCATTGTAAGATGTACCCATTCTATCGTACTGGATATCTCAAACCTCAACATCTCTCCCATTGTAAGATGTACCCATTCTATCGTACTGCATATCTCATGGACCATCTCTCCCATTGTAAGATGTACCCATTCTATCGTACTGGATATCTCATACCTCACCATCTCTCCCATTGTTATATGTTCCCATTCTATCGTACTGGATATCTCAAGCACCATCCCCTTCCCATACAGGATAAGAAGAACTGGGTTAGTGCCTTGCAGACGGCACCCCTGCACCAGGTGGACCCAAGCTATCCGGAAGTGTACCTCCGGCGGACTGACATGCGCGTACACGATCCCTACACATCAATGCCTTTCTCCGATGCCATATTTAAAGAGAAGTGCAAGTCCAAGTATGTACATACAGCTATTTCGAATATGGCTACGATACTCACATAATGTCGTTTAAAATAGACAATATGAAACCTAAGCATGCTGTTCTTTATTTTTGTTATACGAGAAACCAAACGAACTTTTACCGTTAGGTACGAGAATGTGTTTTGTTGTTGTTGAACCTGAAACTCATCTATCTTGCAACGATTGTGAAATATGTTATTTTAACATTATATTAATCACTCTCGTTTGTACGATGTTACGCGAGCGCAAGGTCTTGCGTTGTGAATGAAAGCGGAGTATCCGGATTTAATATTACAAACCAAACTCACATGCGCCAATGCCGGGAATCGAAGCCGGGTGCCTAGGTGAGAAGCGAGTGCGCTTACCACTGCAATAACCGGTTATTTAAGTTATTTGTTCCAGGATGAATGCTTCAAATATACTTTATTCCAGGAATTTTGACGCGCGGCGCGTGTTTCCGGCAGCGGTCTTCGAGGCGGGTGGTCTGATTTTGCCGCCTCAGTTGCGGGAGGCACACGCTACGCTCGGCATCTACATGACGGACGAAGATTTCAGCAAACTTTGGCAGAGGTCAGTATTGAATGTCCTGGAGCACAGGGAAGTGGTGTGTTACACAAGCGGTATCACCGTACATATCTTACACATTATCTAGTCCCTGTTGTATGTAAAACTGACCTAGCCGTTTACCAAGCACCAATTTTGGTACAACTGCTTTACAAAAAAAGAGTTTGTGACGCCTAATAAAGGTGTAAAAAGAAGGAGAGGTCAGATATTGTGTCTTTATACAATTACAGGAAAATGCCAACAATTAAACAAACGAAAGTCAATAAAAGTATAAAGCAACGTGTATTGATTATAGATTTTATTTAAAATTACATCAGTATATTCTGTTTATTTCTTAAATCGTTTAATAGTTTGATTAACGTGAATGATTACCTATTCAAACTAGGTTAGTGAAAGTTTCAGTCAAAAAATCAAATGATTTAAAAAAAGTATTAAATTTCCATTAATATCGGCAACTTCTTCTGGTATTAATCTGCAATATGACAGTGGTTGAAAAAGAACACTACAAGCCTTTGAAGGCTCTGAACTCGAGAGGGTCTGATTAAACGCACTAAATATATACACTGCGTATATTATGTATTTCAAAAGAAAAGAAAATCTCTTTATAGTTTAGGTTTTTAGATGTCTTCATTGAAACTGGAAAATATATTGTATAATAAATTGCTTAAGATAGGGATCGATATTATTTGATGATGTTTTTTTTTCAAATAATGATCTATGCTTTATCTGTTATCAGAATCAATATGTAATCTGTAATATACAGTTCAAAATTGTATAATGTCTTAATTTCTTCAGTAGATTCATATTGAGCATTTATTATGAGGGAATACCAGCTTCACTTTGATTTTGTAAGCTTCTGTAACGGCCTTAATATTGATATCAGTTTGCTGATATAATGAATTCCTTCATTGACCCTTCTCCCTTCCAGGTACGATAAGGAAGGGACGGGCGCCCTGCACCGAGACGACTTCTTCCGCGCGTGCGGACTGAATGCTCAGGGCCGACCACGCCAGGCACCGCCCTACACACCCCGGGGAGCGGCATATCCGCGGCCCCGCCCCCACTCCGAGATAGGCAACACCGCGTGCAGCTCGGGTAATTCCGCGATTGGACTGCGGAAAAACGTCAAGACGGACGGAGATTTGACGGACCGAACGGCCGTTAATCTTGCAGACACAACCGGTTCTCGGGAGAACAGACAACATATAGACATCCCGACCGGCGCGCAAGAGGCGGTAGCCCCCGCGGGCCGAGACTTGACAGAAAAGGACAAAGGTGTCGGGAAGCCAGATGCAGTGGCAAACACGGAAAAAAAGATTGATATAAAGAAACTGCCAAAACAAATTCCAAAGCTAGAGAACATAATTGATTGTCTGCATTATAAGGTAATAGACATGTTTATTTTTGAATGTAATCGTAAGAGAAGCATTGGAAAACTGCACTGTACCAATTTGTAAAAAGATTACGACCTGTAACTGCTTTACTCTATTGTACGAACATATATTTAAGCACCAGTGATGAATCGAAAATTACATAAGTAGGACACAAAAAACACGTAGAAGATACGTGTTTCTGACAGAAAACGAAAGGAATTATAATGCAATTGACCGTGACCATTATTTGAATAAAATCGTGTATCACCCTCCCTTTCCATCCCGCACCCCATCTTCTTTGTTTAAGTTTGAAGAGGGCTACCAGTCGCTGTTGACGGCCTTCCAGCTGTTCGACTTCCTTAATGACGGCTGGGTCTCAAGGATCGACTTCCGCCGAGTACTTGCGGAGTTCGCCCTCCCAATCTCACCCACCGAGCTCGACCACTTCCTTAAGAGGTAGGTCTGTTTTAAACGATGATTGGCTGTCAATATATAGTGATGAACCATTTTGGTGGCTATATGAAATCTCCTTGCCGTCGTTGATATTGTTGCTGCCCCCTTCTGATGACGACGACGACGTCACCGGCGACGACAACGACAATATGGATGCGTCTTTAAGGCTCTATTACCATCGTGTGTGTTTCAGGAGTGGGCTACGGCCAGTCAAAGGGCAAGTGAACTACCGTGAGTTCCTGGGCCGCTACCAGGCAAAGTCAATGCAGGCACTCACTGCCAGGGCCGCAACAGACTCGCAGACGTAAGTACAATTATACGAAACCAATATGTTATATATGACCCTTAAACTGTTGGCAGTTTCATTTAGTTGATGTAAGCGGTTAGGTATACCGGATGGTAAAGGTATACTACAGTTCTGGTGATTCTTGCGATTTGTATTATAATGGGCGTCATACTTATAGGAATGACGTCACCATTACATCATATGTACTTCCGTTGTGTGGAAAATTCTCAATAAAAAAATGTTCTTATGATTGATAGACATGTTTTCACATGCTCAATACACTGTAAATCAAAACTATCATTATTCCTGAAACTTTTATACCTTAAGTATCTATTCTTGCTTGATTTATCATTTAGAGTAGAGATTAAAGCATAAACCGCTGCCCTATAGTTGAAAGGTCATTTTGGAAGAACTGTCATGGCGGACGGTGCAATTTTTAGAGTTTGTTTTTCAAGTGGAGTGATTTTTCTTAGGAATAACTTGACCCCCCTTTTTTATTGGCTTAAAATGTAATTTAAAGCTTGTACTTTAAGAATATATGTGGTTATCATAGCCTGCATTCGCTCGAAATGCCTTTAAATGTTGTCTAAAAATTATAATTTTACATTGAATTATATAGGGAAAAACAATGGTGGTGTGTAACCAAAGTCAGCCAAGCACAAATGCTTCTTAAAACCTTATACAAAACAATTAATTAATTAGTCCCCCTCTTGTTGTGCTGTACATTCGATAACTTAATCAGTTCGATAGAAAACTGTCAAATAAAGCAACAAAAAAGGAAATGAAAATGATTTGGAAAATAAACTGTATTTTTAAACGAAAATGCTTCATCAACTGTATGCAAGTAGCATCAAATATATACATTGTATATTTTCGATCTTAGCAAGAAATAGGGTGTTATTCGGCCGAGCGTTTGATAACGTCATACATTTCAGTACCTATTTTACTTTTTATTAAATAGTCTTGGCTGTCTTTAACTGTAACTATGCTTATTTAAGTTTCTATGTACAATTAGAGTATTGTATAGGTATTGTTTGCGTTATTTACTTCTTGTGTAATGTATGCTTAGGGTACACGCGGACGGCGGGTCGGGGGCGGACGGGATGTCGGCGGAATTGCTAGAGGCACGCCTGGTAGACTTCCTTCACGGCGATTTAATAAAGCTCATTGCGCACTTCCGGTAATATACATTGGGTCATGATATTAAACTAATATTTTCAAACTTTTTCTCCTTAATAAGTATCATTTTATTCATAACTTACTGCTTAACATTCACCTTACCCTACAAGAACTATTACCAAATTTGATACATGCTTGTATTATCATGCATCAATCCCTGTTATAACGCCCGCTGTCCACACTTTGTTATAGGCGGTGTGACCGGTATAACCTACACGTGGTTACGGCACACGAGTTCCGGGCCGCCATAGAGGCACGACTGGGGTACGCCATGACAGAGCAACAATGGGAAACCATACGACAAGAAGCTGGCACAGACAGGGACGGACTCCTGCAGTACACTAAGTTCATTGAGCTGTTCGACGTGACGTAAGTTGATTTACTAAAGTCGCGAATATCGAGCCAAGCGGGAATGATTACAAAGAGTGAAACAAAATCGGTCCTTTACATCCAGTTCGAGCCAACGAAGAAAAGTCGAGCCAAGCGATATCGAGCAAACGGGTTTCGACTGTATATTAAAAATATGTCTAAATTATCAGAAATACCAGAACAATTCCGTATATAAATAGATAGATAGTATTTGATTATGTTACTTATACTTACACTCTACAAGTTAATGAAGAACTAGCGTTCACCTTTGCATGGCTGTTTATGTTGTATATAAACAGGCCAGGGTCGTGGAACCTGCGGGCAGAGGGCGGTATCCAGGTGGCACAGGTTCCCGCAGCCGATCTTCCCGTGCCGCCACAGGTAGACCGCCTGCGGGAGCGCGCCAAGACAGAGATGGTGCCTCCTCCACAACCGCCACCAGCCGACAATAAGGACAGCGTCCGCTCGTTGGATGAGGTAGAGTTGAATCTCAGACCTTTTAAGTTGTATGGAAGGCTATCGTCATCCTATTTCATTACAGTTTCAGAGAAACAATTTGCAAATGCCAAAATTTATAAACTGTTATCTTATATTCTGAATCAACTTCATTCAATTGTCTTTCTGTGTTTTAACGTCGTTCTCTGCTATGTTCAACAGTATGTGCGCAAAAGAGAGAAAATGGTAAGAATATTAAAAGTGAAACACGACAATCTGTTGGAGCTGTATTCTCTATAGGTTTAAAATGTTTAACATGCTTGTAGTATGACAATGAAACACGGTCATAGTAAACAGATATAACGACTTTCTTTATTAAAGTTAGGACTGTCAGTCTGCGACTTCATCATACGTATAGTATTACTCTGACATTTCTTTTTAAAACATTAAATCCGCAAAATATTTTCATCGCAGAGTATATATGTTTACGTTTTTTCATTATAATGTTTATAGCATTCTAATTTTCATTGTCTTAGATAGAGAAAAAGTGAAAACCAAGATTTGATGTTTGATTGTTCTTGATCACAAATACCCATCCAATAACCTAACAGCTACATCCCTTGGGGAAAATAAAGTCTATTTAACAAACCAAACCCTATCCTTGCAACTTATTTAACGCTGATTTCCTTTTCAGTACCCCTAAAATTACACTCTCCTATCCAAGCTGTTCATTGTTATGAAAAGTCTTGTCATTATTTCAAATACTTTTATTAGAATGGATGGGTACATGTCACAAATGAAACGCAAATAACTGAAAACAAGAAAGAGGCCAATTGTAGAGAATATTTCTGTAAACATTTGTATTATTTTCCTTTACGAATGAAATACATAAACAGTCGTATTCATTTTAGGTTAAAGGTTGAACCATTATCTGCAAAATTGAATCTTGCATCATCTAAGTACTCTTCTGCTGAGATTGTGTTTCTTCACCTATTCTGCACAATACCATTACAGTATGCAGTAGAACCCCGTTGGTTCGAACTCTCTTGGCTCGAATCTTCGTTGGCTCGAACTGAATATATAGGACCGATAGCTTTATACTGGAGTTACATTTTCCCAGACTCGAGGTGAGCCAACGGGGTTTAACTGTATATAATACTATATATCATGTATTCCAACTTTGCAATTGCCGTTTGTGTTTGATACTAGTTTAAATTATTTCTCTTGAGTATGATTTTAAATATGAATACGGTCAGGTGCAATGATTTGTTTCATCATAAACTTAACAAGAAACGCGTTTGTTTCTCCGACTTTAACCATACAGTGGATGACATGGTGACAGTGTTCTAATATTTACAGCTGACGGCTCGGCTAGATGAGTTGTTCAAAAACAGATTTCACACGTTTGACAAGGTAAGACAACACTTTATTGCCGTAGCTCCAGTAAAATATGACCATAAAATTGGGTATGCAAGATTTAATCAACACGCGATTAAATACACTCTAAGGCATAAAAGACGAAATTTCATTAATAAATTATATTATGTTTACAATATCATAAAATAACAGTAAGTGACTTTATGCAGTTGACACCGACATAACGTATTAACCCCGAAACGATGTAAACAATTATTGTGTCTTTTTGAATGTTTCTTGTAATATCATCGTTATAAAGTTTTATAGTTTATGTTTAAACTATCTATTAAAAAGCAATAACATCGTGTCGTTGCTGGTACCGAGATATTCTTGTATCTTTTCTCATCGTTTTTGTACTTTTTGAAAGTTATCAAAAAGCCATGATAAAGACGTTCATTACAGGAATAAAATTTAGACGGCTTCCTTTTTGTCAACTTTGTCTTGTCATTATGAAATATTTCGACCGAGGTAATAAATATGGTCTGAAAACTTTATGACAGCGTGAACGCTGTATAGTTGCGTACGCTAGTCAAATTTATGGCTTTTTAATAAGCCGGTAACATGTGGAATGTTATGTATTCTTATAAAATATTCTATAAACAAAATTGTTATTGGTATAATAATTCTGCCTTTTGTACTTTCTTTCAAACATTGCTTAATAATTGCTTCATAGGTAACCAAATAAATTAGAACAAGGGGAAGCACGTGAATAAAGATGTTATGTTTATACTATTTTTAAGCACAATGTTGAAGCCCATGTGTGTTTGTTATTCCCCTCAGCATTTCAAGGCGATGGACCGGCGGATGACGGGCCGGATGAGCAAGTGGCAGTTCGGGGCCCTCCTCAAAATGTAAGCCATGTAGAAAAAGTTCTTAAAAGTGACACTCTTATTCAAATACATTTTGAGTGGTACACCCTCAAATACTAACTAAATAATGCATTTAAGGAAAATGTTAATTACTATTAACAATATTAACAATATTATAACCGTGTATTTAATAGCTGAAAACACTAAAATATTAAATCATTGGTGAATGTAAAAAGATTTACTGTGATCTACTATGGTCTCATAAGGTAGCAATACCGTGTTTTCTGCACATTCCTTTTACATTTTTAAATCAATCTCGGTATCCTTCATAAGAACCATTGGTTTCGACATTTATTCATCCTTTTTGGTATATTAAAACAATTGTATTAAATGTGTTAAATATGTTAAATCTTATTTGGGTATTAGTGCATCTTTAATATTTTACCAAACAAATCAACCTTGAACACCATCTTTATCCATTCCTACATCTTGTTTTTCAATTATTCATGTGTTTGTTTTGTTTTTTACAATTTTAGATAAATTTCGGGGTTGGGACTAGCTCTCATGCATGCTTATGATCGGCCTATATTTATCCTCTGTGTATCAGGTGCGGACTGTCGCTGTTGCCGGCGGAACTGGATCGGGCTTGGGCGACCCTGAACATCTCCACGGACGGCATGTATAGCTACAGCACTCTAATACAGCACTTCGTTAACTACAAGATACCACATGAACAGAAGGAGAACGTCATTTATGGTATGGTTCCTTTACATTTATCCATATCAAACAATTGCTGGGGCTTTTTTTCTGTTAATGGTCTTTTTTATTCCAAGCCATAATAATCTTTCTACACAGATTAAATCTTATTTTGTTTTATGAAAGTTGTTTGAAACTAAGAGACGTTTTCAGAAAACATGTTCAATATTGATGAGGCCGACGAGATCTGGTACGAGCCGGAAGGTAATGTATTTGTGAAGGCTTCTGGTTGTTGGTGTCAAGCATTTGGTTTGCTTCGTGTTTGCATATGTCCACGCGTCTTAATGCACTTGTGTTGAATGACAGGTGTTAATTAATGTAAATTTGTTCGTGAGCAGATGTTAATATACATATGTTCATATGCAGGTTTCAGTGTGCAGATGTCTGTGTTCAGGTGTTATTTTGTTTTTGCTAGAGTGAAGGGTTGTATCATTCGGAACTCCTCGGTCATTTTTATCGAAAACAACCTCGGATGTATTTGGACGGTTTTCATACTGAAAAAGCGGTACGTTTAAGTCCACTGCAAGTAGATCTCGTAGTAATTTTATTTAGCAGTTAAACTTTCTGACTTAACTCTTGGGAATCTTTATTATGTTTGCAATAATACACTTCACGAGCAATCAATTTAAACTTAGATCAATAAATACAACTCTAAAACACTTCATTTAATTAATGATATAATTAAAAAAATACGAACTACTTGAACTGGTATACCGGCATACACCCGAGGTTGTTTTCGATTAAAATGGCCGAGGAGTTCCGAATGGGATTGTATGTGCAGACGTCCATTAACAGGTGTCTGACTATTGCGTTGATGGTTCTAAATTATAGTTGTCAAACATTAATACTCGTGTTGAAAACAGTGGTCATGGACAGCCTCATTGTCCTGTGATGTAAATATCGTTGTTCTTTGTTGTAATTTACTATGTTTCAAAGTCCACTCGAAAATTCAGCCTGAATTTATGTTTTTGATCATTATTAACGAAACTAAATTGCATGCACCAATAATTTTTTTAAAACATTGTTTCAACATCAACATGTATGATGCTATTTAAAGGTATGCGAAACATTGTCGAACATGTATTTCCGGTGCGGATGGAAATTTGGAATCTCGGATATCCGGTAGCCGGTAAAATGACATGCGTCCTAGCTGGGCTCTGCGCGGTTCTTCGGTCATATTGTTCCCATCCGTATCAGAAACATGTGATATACTTTAAATATGTAATAGTTACTAACTAGCAAACGAAACTTTATTCTATATGCATATAACCATGGACTAATTCCCATTCGCAGATGATACGAAGGAGCTGGTTGAGGTTGCACGGCGGATCCAGAGGGAACGGCGCGAGGAGCAGATGAAGCGTGACCACCTGGCGCGCACCCAGGCACGCAGCAAAAACGAGGACTGGGTGCCGGAAGTCACCACGTTCGATGAAAGGACACCACGCGCAGTAACCGCCTCCACGTCCGTCTCCTCAGTTCCGACTGTTCCCGCGTCTAGAGCCTCTTTTGCAAGCGTCCAGAGTGTCAGGACGAAATCACTTCTAGTCAAAATCCGCACCGATGTAAGCATCAATTAGGATTTCAAAATTATTCTCCATAAATATTGGTCTTATCAATTGGATGAAACAAAATTCTTTAACTGAACTCTACCATACAATGAATTAAAGCCTTGATACATTTTCCTTTTTCTGTTGACTTCCCAGGTAATCAACAACTGGGAGGGTCTGAAGTCTGTGTTCAAGTACATTGACAGAAACGGCACCTGCTACATACCCTCGGCGGAGATGAAGGTTGGTCGGGTAATTTGAGTCATAACTCGTACGTTGGCGCTATGAATATGGTCATAATCGTCTCACATCAAATGCTATCTTTTGTGGTCATTGTGTCTTTGACGGTTTTCATAGTAGATAATGATTATACAAATCAGATGTACAGATATCATATAAACCCTTATCACGAATATCATAACGCCATGCGATTCATGTAAAAAGAACGCTATTTATCCTCTATAACAAAACTACCAGGAAGCGGTTAATATTCCTTATTTGCCCTTTTGATATGATCAAAGCGATATCTTCAAATCTCAAATGTATATACCGCATGTCCTGTAGGAGATCATGACGAGCCTGCAGTTCTCCATGGACGAGGAGGAGAAGGCGGAGCTCTGCCGCAGGTTCGACACAGACAGGAACGGACGGTATGTGAGATATAGTAACGTGTTTAATAGAAATGACAGAGGACGCCTTGTACCATCATTTATTTATACGAATCATCAAATATAGCATTCCAGCAGCAAGCGCAGTAATAATACAAAGATACATAAAAATCTAGCCCACCCCCAACACCAAACAAGAGACACGCGAATCTAGCCCACCCCAACACCAAACAAGAGACACGCTAATCTAGCCCACCCCAACACTAAACAAGAGACACGCGAATCTAGCCCACCCCAACACCAAACAAGAGACACGCGAATCTAGCCTACGCCAACACTAAACAAGGGACACGCGAATCTAGCCCACCCCAACACCAAACAAGAGACACGCGAATCTAGCCTACGCCAACACTAAACAAGAGACACGCTAATCTAGCCCACCCCAACACTAAACAAAGGACACGCTAATCTAGCCCACCCCAACACTAACCAAGAGGCACGCTAATCTAGCCCACCCCAACACCAAACAAGAGACACGCGAATCTAGCCTACCCCAACACTAAACAAGGGACACGCTAATCTAGCCCACCCCAACACTAACCAAGAGACACGCTAATCTAGCCCACCCCAACACCAAACAAGAGACACGCGAATCTAGCCTACCCCAACACTAAACAAAGGACACGCTAATCTAGCCCACCCCAACACTAACCAAGAGACACGCTAATCTAGCCCACCCCAACACCAAACAAGAGACACGCTAATCTAGCCCACCCCAACACCAAACAAAAGACACGCTAATCTAGCCCACCCCAACACCAAACAAGAGACACGCAAATCTAGCCCACCCCAACACCAAACAAGGGACACGCGAATCTAGCCCACGCCAACACCAAACAAGAGACACGCGAATCTAGCCCACCCCAACACCAAACAAGAGACACGCGAATCTAGCCCACGCCAACACTAAACAAGAGACACACGATTCTAGCCCACCCCAACACCAAACAAGAGACACGCGAATCTAGCCTACACCAACACCAAACAAGAGACACGCGAATCTAGCCCACCCCAACACCAAACAAGAGACACGCGAATCTAGCCTACCCCAACACCAAACAAGAGACACGCGAATCTAGCCCGCCCCAACACCAAACAAGAGACACGCTAATCTAGCCTTCCCCAACACCAAACAAGAGACACGCGAATCTAGCCCACCCCAACACCAAACAAGAGACACGCGAATCTAGCCCACCCCAACACCAAACAAGAGACACGCGAATCTAGCCCACGCCAACACTAAACAAGAGACATGCTAATCTAGCCCACCCCAACACCAAACAAGAGACACGCTAATCTAGCCTACACCAACACCAAACAAGAGACACGCGAATCTACCCCACGCCAACACCAAACAAGAGACATGCTAATCTAGCCCACCCCAACACCAAACAAGAGACACGCGAATCTAGCCTACCCCAACACCAAACAAGAGACACGCGAATCTAGCCCACGCCAACACTAAACAAGAGACACGCTAATCTAGCCCACCCCAACACCAAACAAGAGACACGCGAATCTAGCCTACGCCAACACTAAACAAGAGACATGCTAATCTAGCCCACCCCAACACCAAACAAGAGACACGCGAATCTAGCCTACGCCAACACTTAACAAGAGACCAGCGAATCTATCCCGCCCCAATACCAAGCAAAATACATAAGAATCTAGCCCATCCCAACACCAAACAAGAGACATGAGAATCTACCCCCCCCCCAAAAAAAAAAAAAAAAAAAAAAAAAAAAAAGAAGACAAGACACGCGAATCTAGCGCACACCAACACAACACTACATGTACAAAAAACAAACACTTAATAATAAACCTAATAAACCATCAAAAACGTGAGTAAAGGCCCTGTGTCACCTTCTTTTATGACTTCACTTATGATACCACTTCACTCCCTAGGTTCAACTATATGCGGTTTATGAAGTGCTATGCCCAGAGAACAGCTTCCAAAGGGAACCAAGGCCCTGCCTACAGCAAGTTCACCCACCAGCTACAAACACAGGTACCTACCTCAATGGTGTCCATAAAACAATGAAATGCATGATGTTCCTTCTAAACAAACAGTCTATAATAAGTCAATATCTGTAAGCAAACTTGTAACATCTCTGCTAGAATATACTAACTCCAATCGAGGAGAACCTACATACCATTGCTTTGTTTGATCATAAGTGATTTAGTAAAACAAACTTCAACTACAATGAGTAGAGCCAAACAATCACATAATAACGAGTATTGTACGTTTATAGTTTTAAAGCTGCACTCTCACAGATTTAACGTTTTGACAACTGTTTTTTTAATTTTTGTCTTTGAACGAGCCAATTTATGCGAAAATGCATGGAAACCAGTGATATAAGACAAAAATCAGGTTTTATGCGTTTTCCTTAAACCCTTAGTTACGCTTTTAGTCATAAAACATTCATTTTCGAACGGAAATATTGCAATCTTCGATCTGATCTTTTGTCAGCAGTCTTATATCACTGGTTCTCTGATATTAACGCAAATGGCCCATTTCAAGACAAAAATATATTAAAGTTGTCAAAACGGTAAATATGTTAGAGTGCAACTTTAATGTTTAAATATGTATTACATTTTATTTATGTATTATAATGTTTGTGTGACTTTAAAAGGGATAGGTATGAACCAGTAAGTGAGCACGTTGTCAGTTGTACATATAATGCCTCCAATATTGACGTGGACTAATGCTAGGGTAGAGGTTACACGCTATTTTGCTGTTGCTATCACAATCACATTTGTAACCTGCTAGCTTCATCTCGATTAAACAAGTCATTATCAGCAATTAAGTATATACAGTCGTGTTTGAAGAGTTTTTGAACGCCGAGGAACCAGTTAACAGTGCGTGTAGATAGTATGTAAATTTGCTATACAACTTTCTTTCTGAAATGGACATCGTGTCTACTTTAAATCACTCTTTGTCTATCAAACAGAAATTCTTTAATCGGTCTTAATTAGCAGATGAGGTAGCACGAATATTTCTGTCGAATTCATACGCTTGTGTGCCAAGTCAAAGTTTGTCTTTAGTACTCTCAATATCACGTTGTTTTCTTTCCTGTACTTGAAGCTTGTTTCCGTCCCCCAAACAAACGCTGGATCATTAGCTTGTATAACGGCACGAAACGTCCTCGCAAATTGCATGACTATGACGTATTCATTATTCGTGTATTCGTGTAATTTCTTTGATAGAGGAAGATTAATTCGAGGAACATTCTACCCAAACAACTACTAATTAAGGTATTAAAGGTATTTCGGTCAATGGTGTCAAAGACGGTTTGAGCTGATTCAGAATTACGTAGATTTTCGTAGATCCGTTTCGCCAGATATTATCCGGATATGTAAAAAAAACCGTTAAACTGAAACACGCAATTCTTGATCAACTCTCTAAGGTGATGGGAAAATATGACATTTGACGAGCGGCTATTAAAAATGGGTCAAAGGTTTTATACTATATATTTATATAAATTAGAACAGATGCTTTAACATTAATATTAATTAGTTTTGCAATAAAATAAAATAAAATTGGTAACACTCCGGCATCAAGTGAAAGTGTACTTAACCAAAGCACAGTACGTAGACAACATTTTGTTAACGCACAAGGGGTGGAGGGACAATATCTAAATCTGAATCACAGTGTCATGTCATGTTTATGTACTTCTATTATATGTTGATATTTTAATTGGTGTTGATTGGATTGTGTTTTGTATACTTGACAACTTCAATATATATTGTTAATTTGATAGCATTTCACTTATATCATGTTCTTCATAGTTTAATGTCATACTCAACGGAGTGTTGATAATAGAACATAGTACTAGTAATTCATAAAGTTGTTCTTGAATGACAAGAGCTCTAAATCTTAACAAATGTATGTTTCTTAACACTCTATTCGGTGGCACTCAGCTGGATGTGCGTGGCCGCGTTAAGAACCCAACCGTCCATGAAGTCATACAAGTCTTTAGAGATAAGGTGACCTGCATATTGTAAACAAAATCCTGCCAGTTCCTTTTTCATCTGCCGTTTGCATGTTTTGTTTTTGTGTAACGCATGTGATTTTTTTTTCGCAATATATGTAATCTGCTAAAATTCCGAATAATTTACAGCTATCACTTGTCAGATCCTTCGCAATTATTTGAGTTTATTTTGTACGTAAATAATTCACATCTTCAGACATAAAATACCCTTGCATTTTGGAGGTCAAGACAATGCAATCCGACAAGCTTGAGAATGTTTTGAAATATCACCCACCTTTGAAATTGTGAACTTTTTTTATTTAACGCATGCGTGAGAAATTGATATTAACACGATTTAAGCTTTGATGGCCATGAATACAAAAAATAATCAGCAAATTTGTCGATGTTTATCGAAATATGCAAAAAACATTTTCTATTCACCGCCAAGGTCTATTTAAAAAAAAAACATAATTTGGCTGCTGTTGGCATTTGTGCGTTTTATGAATCGGTTATGTTTAAACCAAACACATGTGTATTGCATACTTTGTTATTTCGGAAATGTGGGTAAATGAATAACTCTGACTTGTAGTTATACGTCGTCTTTTCGCGGTTTGCTCCCTTCAGTAAAGGGGCTACATTGCTGATTATAATGGTGAACACATGTAAACCTGATTACATAAGTATGACACATTAATGGTTTATGCTTATAGTATATGCAAATCTAGTTTTAAAACGTGAACGAAATTTATCAAAACCATGGATATATTGTTGACATAACGCTATCATAAGAACACACACGTTTTGAAAACTTCAAATGGGAACGCAATGTGCATGTATATTATAAGTTTGTGTGTGTGGGGGGGGGTGGGTCTGTTTGCATGCGTGCGTGTCTGCATGTGTGTATGTGTTTTAATAAGCGCAGTGGTTAGGGCACTCGCTTCTCACCAAGGCGACCCGGGTTCGATTCCCGGCCTGGGCGCATGTGTGTTTGGTCAGTGGTCACCAAACCGGACAAGTGGGTTTTCGCCAGGTACTCCGGTTTCCCCCACATCACAAGACCACACTCTCGCGTAACATCGTGCCAACGAGAGTGACTTAGTATAAGCTATCATAGCTTTCTTCACAGTCGTTGTAAAATGTATAATGTTTTAACTAATATGCGGAAAGCCGAAGGTTTTTTTGTTCGATTATCATTAAAAATGTTGAATATTATGCTATATACGACATACCTAAGTTTTTTCTTTTCTCGGTTTTGTATTTTGTTTGAGTTAAACATTCTAACATTTCGTACTTATATGCATAGTTGTTTAGTTGTTTAAAAATAGTAATTCATTTTCCTCTTTATCGATGTACAATCTGATACATAATTTATATTTTTTGTTATTCATGTTTATAATTGTAGTTTAGCAATTGTTGACCTTCGATCTAAGTTATAACTTTAATCTTTATATTTAAGTTGATATGTCAATCTGCTCTTAAATTGTAATATGAGTTTGAGACCTGTAGTGCTATAATAATAATAATAATAATAATAATAATAATAATAATAATAATAATAATAATAAAGAATTAAATGAAACACTGCATTTTATACTGGTACTTTTGTTCTCACCTTCCTAGCTTTGTGCGGCCGAGGGCAGCGTGAGGCGGGCCTTCCGGCGTCTTGACCGTGGCCGCAAGGGACACCTTACCGTCAATGACTTTCGGCGCGCCCTGTCAGATACCGGAATCACCATGGGCAACGAGGACTTCTACCACGTGCTAACGGAGTTTGACCGGAATATGGACGGCAAGATCGCTTACGACCACTTCCTTGATACGCTGCTAGCTGTGTAGGCTAATGTGAAATCGCTTTATTATATAAGCTGACTTTCTCAGAGTTATTTAATTTCTACATGTTATGTTTATGTTATTGTTTATAATAAAGTAACAGTTTTCTGTCCTTGTTTTCCATACAATGATACCATATTACATAAAACATTACAACTAAACGATTCCTTTTTTTACAGTTTTAACATTAACTTTAATATTAAAATCAGCGATGATCTAAATAAACCAGACAATAATCCTAAAAACACGCATCTTAAACACAAATAGCCATTTTGAAAGACATTGTCCCTATAAAAAGGACAAGTGTCAGCGAATATTATACGCAATATGAGACAGGGATACCAAATACTCATTCAATCATTTAATATTTGTTTTATGCAGATGTCTCAACCAACAGACCTTCAACACTCGCATTTACAATCATTATTTGTTCTATAGTCCATAGACTAGTTCTAAATGTAGTCTTGTATTCAAAATAAGTTTTTTTATACGAATATAATTCTTTGACTTTATTTATTGTAAAACTATTTTATGCTCCCGTTTATAAAAGATATTCAATTTGGCATAAATTAGACATCATCGGATACGCCCAATACATACTACGCTATGCTTCGTTGAGTACCGTGGGCAATTAGGCTAGGAAATCTCGTTATCATGAATAATTAAGAGGCAGTTTCATTGGTTCCGCAAAGTACCAGATACCGGAGTTGAACCGGGTTCTTCTTCTCAGTACAATACTATTTGGCAGTAAACAAGACCACACGGCCACGTAGGCTACTCACACTGAAAAGTTATTGAACAATATTTGAGTGTAACATGCGATTTCATTGGAAGAAGTGTTGTCTCTCCTGCCTCATGCATATTCATTAAGACGAGATTTTGTCAGTCAATTGTCCCACGGTAGGTATAAAGTGTAACGGAAGATAGTACCGTGGTTGCCGACGATGTAAATTAGATTGATCAAACATATATTGGTTTAATGCAAATGTAACTTTGGAGCACCAGCATCCTTGAATGGATAGATGTGTGCTAGATTGCATGACTGTTTGTTGTATGCGTAGAAATACATCTAACATGTGTGTACATATTGTATCTTAGAGATTACGCATTTAAATTGTTTATTAGTTTTGTTACATTGTTATGATCAATGTAGGTGACTTGACGATGTATTGTTATTTCACCATTTGTTACATTATTATAGTGGACCACCCGTTATGTTGTGCTTTAAGGTATTGTTTATTTATTATATGTTTCCTTAATACCATTAACAAATTTTGTCTTTGTTTTGGAACTTTACATTCCTATTCTCTGTGATACGATTGTTGAAAAAGATAAATAAAGATACTTAAATTGTATTTCATTGAACCTTTGTCATGTTCATTTCCAAGTGCAAAAATAAATGTCATTTCAGCCGCCATGTTGTTGATATGTGGTAGGAATAAAGTGAATGTTAAGCTTCGCATCGGCTGTACGTTGTTAACTGTCCACCAGGAATGCTCGGGTCGCCTGGTGCTTAAAGCTGCACTCTCACAGATTTACCATTTTTAAACCTTTTTTATATTTTTTTTGTCTTGGAAAGAGCAAATTTGTGCGTAAATATCTGCAAACAAATGATAAAAGATTGCTGACAAAAAAATCAGATAACAGTCGCAGTTTCCGTTCGAAAAAATATTGTTTTATGGCTTAAACCGTTACTAACGATTTAAAAAAAAAAATGCATAAAACATCAATTTTTGAACTTTAATATTAAAATGTGCGATCTATATTTTGCTAGCAGTGTTATATAACCGATTGCCATGGATTGGCAAAAATTGGCTCGTTTCAAGACAAAAAAATAAAAGTTGTCAAAACGTTCAATCTGTGAGAGTGCAGCTTTAAAGATAACATGTACATGTCCTTAGTTCGCAATTTTAATCGCATTGTTCATAACAACTTCATCTCAGATGAATGAATTATGTGTATACTAAGACTCGGCGAAATTGTTTAACAACACCGTAGATATACACTAAAAATATAATGGAAATTCATATCCAGAAGCCAATCAGTACGGATTAAATGAATCTAACAGTGTAATAAAGATTTTTTTCTGAATACAACATGTTATATTGAAGTCATTGTAAAACAAATGGTTGATTTCGAGTGTAATATAAATGAAAACAACGTGGATAGCGTTAACGGTCTTTTACTTGTTAACCCTGCGTGAAACTTATCCCCAGTACGTGCGAGCAGACACTCTAACGAATAGTCCGACCGCTAAAAGTGTGGTCGGTCTGATGTTTTCTTGAACTCTTAACACCCGGCCATTAAGGAGGCTGGCGAATTTTCCCAAAAATGTTGAAAACCACACTATAACTTCCAATACTATACCACGAAGTTTTTGGTAATATTCCCAGAAACATTTCAAGTCCTACAGAAACCCTATTACGAGTTTACAAAAGGTTTCTGTTGGATTAAAACGTTACCATGCTGAAAATGGTAAAGTTGCGTTTTCCTTTTTTATTTTGCTGTTTGTTATATTCCAAATGGCTTCGTACATGTGTTAACAAACAGGTAACGGTAGTTTCGAATATATCATGATACTTAAATTACTGTGAACAAAAATAACTTTAAGCATACCTTACTATAGAGATCAAAACTTGAGAGCAAAAACTGAACCGGACTAACAAATGCTTTATAGACATGCAAACTTTTATAAACGACTATTTCAAGAATTTGATACTCTAAAGTCTTAACTACATCACCGTAAGGTTAATGTGGCTTTACTTTTTTGTTATCAACATTTTGATGTTTATTAAAAACCAAGACTGTAACTAGACTTTGTGTTTATTATAAATGTATCAGATTGATCGAAGTATACGTTAATGAATCATGAAGTGGATGTTTATTATAAACGTGAAGGGACCACTTCTTACATTACGGAATTAACTCCGCTAAGTGACTGAAACAATAAACGGATTGGACTCGAGTTGCTTCATATAATCAGATGGACTTGCTCCACTAGCCTGGCCTTGTGGTTAAGCGTCCGCCTACGGAGCGGGAGGTCGTGGGTTCGATCCCGGGCCGCGTCATACCGAAAGACGTTAAAAGCTGGTACAAGTAGCTCCCTTGCCTGGCGCTTGGCATTTAAAGGGTAGTGCTTGGGAAAGTGGTGTACTCAGTACTGGTTTTACCCAGGAAAGTTGTATCCCGTGTATCGGTGCTTTACACCGAGCACGTTAAAGAACCAAGAGGTCTCTTCGCAAAGAGCTAGGGTATCGCACCCGGATTTCTTGTATCTCACTCTGTTTCTTCAAGTCTTCCAATGTCTGGATTTGACTGCGAATTGCTGTCACTTTTATCTCATGTCACTTATGGCATTTAAACACAATTTAAGTCGTGATGGCGTCACGGCGGGGTCAAGCCATAATGCAGCCAATGGGCGCGGGCAGACCTTGATAAACTCAAATAAACAAAAACAAACTCCACTAGCCTGCTGATATCTAAGACCAAGCACAGTAACGAGCGCGAGACGAGATCGGCGACCAAACATGAGCTGGTATGGTGAATATCCCGTCGATTCATGGGCGGTGCAGTTATACGCATGAACAATGGCGGGAATCGCTGACTTCCAATCATTCTTTCGGTCGTTCCGCAAAGTACCAATCATCGTTAACATCTGAGTCTGATTAATCATTTTACTTACCTCTCAAATGTTTAGGATTATGGCATCCTTTTTATGTTTTTGGTGCATTTGCACAACTTCATACATTTGGCTACATTAATTAAGCAGCCTTATGCACATCTCTGTGCATATTTTGCGTAGAGATTTCTAAATTCCTTCATTTGTAATGACACAAGATATGAAAATGACAGGGATGCCGCGAATTTGTATTGCATGTTTAATTTTATGTCGTTTATTCCATGTACTGACGATAAACGGGAAATTAATCAAGATGATAATAAAAACCACTTTAAGACCTGCATAATCGCTAAGTTACTATTCTTGACTTTGTGTTTAACAATTGTACTCGCGTTATTTAGAGAACGAATAATTGTACATTTTTGAAGGATGTTTCACAGCTTCCTTCTTGCTTGATTGAACGTTGCTATGTTGCATCATTTAATCGATTAATAGTTATTTGCGAATATTGGTGTCCTGAGGGAGAATTGTTTATATGTATATGTTAAATCTGTGTAAGGAAGTTTGGAATTTGCCAACTATACGTTGTTTTACATATAAATCCAATATGGCTGCCGCTGTTTCTGCTACAGAGGGGTTGGCCGTTTTTTGGCCGTTTATTGGCCGACGGCCAAGTGTCATGTCGAGAGTTGGCCGTTTCTTGGCCGAAAATGGGCCGCTCTGTTTTGACACCGGCCAGAAAACGACACGGCCAATTTACGGCCCATTTTCGGCCAGTTTATGGCCAAATCCCTGGAAATTGCTGGGAGATGGCATTCTTGTTTAGGTTTTCGTTGAGACAAGCCGCAGTTTTAGTTTTCTTTGATTATTTTATAAACTTTGAATTTTGGGGAAATTGTTTGATAATTTTACAAAGATTTAAAATGAATAACATTTATTCTGCGGCTGTCATTTTATTTTCTACGAAATTGGTACATTTGGCATTTATTTAGATTTAGAAACTTGATGATCTGAGACTTTTTGAAATTGCCGACACTTTGGTTTATTTGAGACGCTACCAAAATATTTGAAGAAGTTGTAACTTTATTTCACCTAATAAAATAACTTGAAATGTTCGAGCCGCACTCTTTCTGCATCCTGACGACACCCCCTACTAACTGTGGCGCAGCTATATTAACCTTTCCAGTCTTTGTCCTCACTCCTGTGCGTTCTTTCATTAGTCGCATCTCATATTCTTCACGCCCGACCTTATTCTTCAATTCTTCGTAAGACAAATAGCTGTCAACGTGAGTAAATGTTGATTGTCTTAATTCATCACTTCTTAGTCCTCTCAAAAATCAATTCTTCAATTTTAACCTTTTCTCGGTCTCATCCATTTTGGATTAATGACACACCTGGAGTAATATGTACTCAAACCTAAGTCCACACTCTACCACAATTTAATCCTGATTCTTTTCTGCTAAAACATCTAGACAATGAACTGTCTTCGCTAGTAATATTACGAAATTTTTCTTCCAAACTCTTCATAATAATTATCATGAATCGTTGCTTGAGTGCCAATATGAAGCATGGTTTTCCTCGCCTGTTCTTTCAAAGTTATGCCCAGAGTCATTTTTAGTTCTTGCTCAGAATAAATTTGTTTGACACTTTCTAATTCTACCTTGAATTCTTCAAATGACGACTCGTTATTTGGTACATGCCAAATTCAACTATACATTTAGATTCATGTGACCAAATATGTTAAGTGCAGAATTTTCATTTATCTCACTCCTACCTAGTTCACTTTGCCTATCGAATGTATTCTATCAACCGCATATACAGACTCTATCCTTGGTCTCTTATACTAACGTTCCTCTGCGTTCCTCTACAAACAATATTTTTTGCTCTATTAATTGGTTCTACCTTTCTTCAAAGCTTCTCATCATCTCATCAAACATACGTTGTTTTTCTTTGTTACTGTGATTCCTGCTTTGAGAGCTGTTCAATCCACTCGCAAATATCCAGCTAGCTTATATTCACAAAAAGTAAATGCTCTTTTGCACGCAATTGTCCAAAATTTGTTCGGGCTTCAGTACTTCTCCGTCAACTTCCAGTTCGGGCGCCAATGTTGCCGGATGGGCTTTAAGGGTTCATAGATGACGGGAAGTAAATCATGTTTATCACATGCTTACCCTTGTTTTCCGTGTAATATACCCATTACAAATATTTTTATCTTACACATATCAGACATTTCTATTGGCTAGACTAATCACACGCAACCTAGATATCCCTCCGCATTGTTTGTAAACAAAATGGTTTAAATGCCAACAAATACTTACCTTAATAATGAAGTGTAAGACTTCCGGGAGACAAATGGCTAACGAATCATAGTGCCAGAAAGCATCTTGTTCAAAAACTTTCTGATAACAATGTTCCGCCAACCAGATAATGAATATCATTATTCACAGAAATATCCAGTCAGTCAACAAATACAGCCACATTAGTGACAAACACCACAAGAACATTTCAAACATTTCCATCTTGACCAACACAAGCAATATGCAATCAATGCCATTTACTTGCCAGTTTAATCAGCTGTCGGTAACCAAAAAACAAATTCGAATTCCGCAGCACAGACATCTCCTTACACATCCCATGGCGGCTAGAACATCATATTTTCTGGAAACATTCTTGGTGGAACTTTTTCAACATCAACATCAATGCAGTACAGAGTAAGGCTTTGTCGTAATCATCTGCATGTTGTGAAACTCCATGTACACTCACAGGCATCTGAATCATTGTTTGTCACTAAAATATTGTTTAAAACCATTTTGGGTACATACAATGAGATAAACAACACATCTGAAGATATTTAGTGTCTTTGATATACAAAAAAGAAACAAGGTATGTAACTCAAACTTACCCGATTTCACGGTAGAGTCCAGTTTTATGTAAATTTCTCAACCAACATATAAACAATCCATTTTTAAATAAGTGACATGGAAAGAAGAGTCAATTACCTTTAAAATGGTGTGCGATATGTTGGTATAACTATATTGTCTTTAGACAAACAGGCATAATTCAATGTCCAATTCTCGTGTTTTTCTTTAGTCGGAAAGAGTACAGCAAATTCAGATCGTCAATTTTCCCCGTGTAAACAGTACTAAAAACAGACCTATTGAAGTTATTTTATGCTTCAGTGTACAGATAAATTAATTCCATTCCATAGTATCACGAAAAGACTAACATCACAATGTTAGAAACAACTGTATCAGTCTTTAAACTAAATCAACTTTAAAATTTTGTTTGAGACGGACATTTTCCTGACAGCGCTCAGATGTTTCTGATCAACCTCCAAAGAAGAGTATTTGACCCATCCAAGCATGTGTGGCTCACATTCAAGCCGGTACAAAGATGTTAAATGTACATGTCAATGACATAATCTGGGCGCTTGTCGGTAAAATGGCCGGGTGCCTACGAAATTTAAAGAGGATTTAGTTTAAAGACTGATACAGTTGTTTCTAACATTGTGATGTTCGTCTTTTCGTGATACTATGGAATGGAATTAATTTATCTGTACACTGAAGCATAAAATAACTTCAATAGGTCTGTTTTTAGTACTGTTTACACGGGGAAAATTGACGATCTGAATTTGCTGTACTCTTTCCGACTAAAGAAAAACACGAGAATTGGACATTGAATTATGCTTGTTTGTCTAAAGACAATATAGTTATACCAACATATCGCACGCCATTTTAAAGGTAATTGACTCTTCTTTCCATGTCACTTATTTAAAAATGGATTGTTTATATGTTGGTTGAGAAATTTACATAAAACTGGACTCTACCGTGAAATCGGGTAAGTTTGAGTTACATACCTTGTTTCTTTGTTGTATATCAAAGACACTAAATATCTTCAAATGTGTTGTTTATCTCATTGTATGTACCCAAAATGGTTTTAAACAATATTTTAGTGACAAACAATGATTCAGATGCCTGTGTGTACACTAAGAAAACGCTGCAAAATCATCGTAGACAGCGAATAAGTATTAAATCCGTGCACACAGTAAAACTTGACAGACCGATGTAGGTCACATTAACCGCGTAAATGCATGTACTCTGAGTGTGACGTCATCAAATTGTGTACTTATTGGGGGGTTTTGGTTAAAATTGTTCGTTATTCATGCTGTTGGATATTTTCTACACATTTTTATAGTTGTGACTTGTTAAGCGCTTTATCAGAATTAAAACTTGATAACTGCTAGTTACTTTTGTCATTTTAATTTGGAACTATTTATATGGCGCATCGTTGACATTCTACTCTGAGTACTTTGGCTGTCAAACAATCGGTTCAGAAAGTGGAACTAAATTGGTAATAAAAACACCGTTTTAAGCATGTGATAAAAAAGATCTGACACTCGTTGTCATTTAATACAAGATTTTTATTAAACTCGTCCATGAAAGTTGCATAAACTCGCTTAATAAAATCTTGTATTAAATGACAACTCGTGTCAGATCCTATATTTATCAGTTATCAAGCAATGGTCAAGCGAATAATAGCCAATACATACATAACAATATTCTGTCGACGGCAATATAAAGTGATATAAGTGACAGTTTTGATCCGTTATTTGATGGAGACATACCAGTTGATGAAATAAATGCAGCTGTTCAGACATTTAAGCGTAACAAGTCTTGTGGGCTTTTTAAATGAACATTTCATAGAATCTATACATATTTTGGGTAAGCATTTTTGTTATGATTTGTGTTCAGCCTATTCAACGATTCGAAATGCAAGGCGACAATGTGTCTACTGAAGACCCTGTAATGTGTACTTGTATTACAAGTTTGTACAATTTGTCAGGGTTATCGTACGAGAAAAACGCGAAATTATTTCAAAGTAACAGAATATGTTGAGGTTGGCGAATATCTTGTATAAACGATCGGCGCGGTTAATACGAGGATTGCTCGGGAAGTTCGCGGAATTTGGACATAAAACAATAAAAAGGTTTAAAAGATTTGGAGATTGATACAAATAATGTCAAGTGCAATCCATATTGATGAAATATAGTATAAGAATGTATTCTATCAAACGCTGCCTCTAGAAATCTGGTATTTACGACAACACATACATGTGTACCTTGACTAAGGTAAAAAATATCCCAACCTTTTACAGCATATCACCATATTTTGACCGGACAATTTCGAGTAAATATATCAGAGGTAAGTGTCAGGTATTGGTATCGTTTGATGTTATCTTACGCAATAACTTGTAAACATCTGTTTTCCGAATCATAGCCTTTTCGCCGACGACTGGCAACACTGGATTACGCGGCGTTGTAAAGTTTTGCGTTGATCTTGAAAATCTTCAGTGGATTATTGAGAAGTCTGATACTCGTAAAATGTGTGGGAGGACGTTTGTTTTTAAGTGGGATAAATTATTTGGGAACGAAACATCAATCGAATACGTATATTAGCCGCGGATCCAAGCCGACTAAACACATTGTTTATGCAACCGGCTGTTAAATTGTGTTTGCTTGCGATAACGTTTTCAATTTTTCAAAATGTGTTGTTAAGACGTGTCACTTACACATGTTGAGCTAAATTTGACCTGCGTGGACAACTGGGTTTTGTCATGGATACTAGAGTTATATTTATAGGATTTGAAAAATTACACCATTTTTCTCCCATCAATGTAGATTGCATATAACTTTATTTATATGTGTGTTTCTTGTGATATCTCCGCAACTTTCGGAACAACCCTCGTGCATGTGTTCGCATTCTAAGAGCATCATTTACTGCTCTAGTGTTTCAATTGGCAAAACAGGATGCAAAATGAGTATGGCAATGCTTAAATAGAAATGTTCATTATATCCACAGTATTTATACTGCATCCTAGAAAATTATGGGGTCAGGTAAAAACCTAATTGTTTAACTTTATGTTTGGGTCATCGTATTTATATGCAGCGTACAACAACCAAACCGAAAGTTTAGGTGGATAGAAAAACAACAGGAAAACAGATAAATGAGAATAAAGTAAAAATATCGTTTGATCGCCGAGCTTCTTCGTGGGGTAAGTGGAGCGTTTGGAACATGGGTATTATGTCCTTAAATTCTAATGGCTGTTAGTCTGCATCACTTTTTTTGAATTTTGTAATAAGAGGATTATAAGTGACCCGGATTGCGCAACGTTCAATTCATGTGAGACAGTATAAATGCATATTTATGAAAAAATATTTATTTTTTTTCCAAATTTTTGGCGCCGTAATATTTAGTTTGGAATCGTAACATTGTTTTTTTATTTATATTTAAAAACAAAGAGTTTGAAAATTCGGTGCAAGTGATTTTAATGTAAGTAGGCATCCTTCAGTCTTGAACAAAATGCCATTTCTAGGGTCTCACGTATAGAACAACTATACATTTCCTTAAAATTCTGATTAAATCCATTTGAATAAAGCAGTTAAGCGTTTTACATGGTTTTAAAGGTTATGCCTGTTTAAATCGTCTGTGAGGCCACACTATGCCAATGTCACGGTCATCTGAACTGAATGCTAAACGTTGTAGATGAGAAGTGATGAAATAGACATTCTGATTGTTTATTGTAATAAGTTGATCTTATACCAATTGAATATATATTGCACGCTAGAATATAGGTACATCCTATTCAAAACGATTCAGAGCCATCTGATTTAAATAGGTAACAAGTTTAATATTATTATTTTAAGTTGCTTAAGTTTTATATGTAGTTATCCGTTAGAGCTGATAACAAAAATGTACGTTCCGGTGAAAATCGGCGTGTGGATACATGAGATATGTTTACGGTCACTAAAACTTCAATATGCACTAAATTGCAATTGGTCTGTGTTAGGTCTACTGCACCTTGTCGTCTAACAAGGGCAGTAATGTCAGGGGCGTCCAGGATTCCGGGTTCATTGTTTTGGGTGATTTACGTCCTCGAGTCAATGAGTATAAATGTTAAAACGATATATTTTAGAAACGACCTTGTACACCGAATGAAGACAAAATGCTTCTTAACGATTACGCCTGTTTTAGATGAAAATCCTGTATTATTAAAATATCTCTTGAAAACAATGCACGTTCTTACTAGGCTTACCGACTCACTCAATGCACTTTATTATTCAAAGCTGCAATTTTATGCCGTTCTCTTTCGTGCAAATCTCATCCGATACCTTGTCTCGGTCAATGAATGGTATTGTTATAGTTTTCCGAGTGCAGATCGCCAGTATTCCAGTGTAGGTAATTTCCAAATATGAAAAATACATTTTGTTTTATTTGAATTGGCTTCTATTTTTAAGACTACTGGGTATATGTCATTGTAGTTCTCATACGAGCTTTACTCTGAGACGAAGAGTACAACACATAAACAACAATTCTTAAATCATCGGGAAAAATCACATTCTTCTACAAGGTTAAAATATATCCTTATTGCTAGAAGAACATGAAGAAAGATGTCATACATCAGGTTGTTATGATATTAACATACTTTTGCCACTATGATATTTCACAATAAAGAAGTGGAATTCCTTAGATA
The DNA here is from genome assembly GCF_026914265.1 of Mya arenaria. Taxonomy (NCBI): domain Eukaryota; kingdom Metazoa; phylum Mollusca; class Bivalvia; order Myida; family Myidae; genus Mya; species Mya arenaria. The sequence continues at coordinate 80,765,335 of NC_069127.1, forward strand.
TCTAAAACACAATTTCGTAGTACGTATTACAATGACAAACAGTTTAAAATACATGTGAACGATGAAATAACATTCTATTTATGTTCGAACATTTGTTTTCGTCTGTAATTTGATTGGTATGGAAGCAAACGTTCGAACATTCAGCTTCGAGATCAAGAAAACGTTCGAAAAACGGGATAACCATTCTTCTAATAATTTCCAAATATATCTTTATTTAAACTTATATAACATTTTTTTAAATTTTAAATATTATTTTTGCCTAATTTTCTCGTTTAAAGTCAAGTGTTCTGTTTTGATCAAGGGGAAGGAAATACAATGGATTTAAAAGTAGTTCTGAAGTTTGATATTTTCATTCCTTATTTTGAAGTGAGAATTTAAAATTAATATTTTTATTGTTGTTATTTCACTGATAAAACTCCATATTCCATCGAAAAGAATGACAAAAATAATTTCCTTCGGGATGTTAGAAAAAACGATTGCACACTTCGTATTATTTAACTAGATTTACTTCTTATTAGCAGTGTCGATGTTGAAACATATTGGAGAGGGGTTCTTTTGTCTTCGTTCATATAGTTTAGATAGTTTAGATAGTTTATTTTTGAATACAGGTTCAATAAGCCACATGGCCCGTGAGAAAAACAAAATAAACAAAATACACGATTTAACATTTACAAATGACATAGCAAGTTGAGCATGTAAGGATTGTTTAAATTTTAGGAAAGATTTTACAGGTAACGAAGGACATGTTTAGAGATAAAGTAATACTTAAAGGTGCAAGTCGACATCATATGCGGAGAAGGTGTTCATATACTTATAAATACATACCGTGCCAACATAGTGCAACAATGAAATCTGAGAAAAGTGAACTTTTATAATATATAAATTCTCGTATAGGTACCGTCGCGAATAGGCAGTTTCTCCCTCCTATATCCCTGAGGATAATGTTTACGAACAGTCTAAACTCTGGCTTAAAAAGAAATTCCATTAAATTACAATGAATCATCTTTATTCAATTTGTTTTCTATAACAAAATGTGACTAATTGTTCAATTTCGATTGGTTATAAATTTCAGCAAATGTTATCATAAAAAAATCATCTAGAAAGAAAATTACAATGATGTGAAGATTTGCAGTTGTACCAATATTTTTGAACCAAGACTTGAGAATGGACCCTGGTTTTAATTAAGCAGTGTATTTTCGTTTGTTTCATGGTTGTCTATTTCGTCAATACCTCAGTTGAAGTAGGTGTTTGAGAGAAAATCCGGATGAAAGGTAAAACCATGAAATATTGTCCTTCAGTATGGGTTTGAGTCCACTCAAGAAAAAAATAAAACAAAATAGGAGTTATGCACCTTACGCTCAAACTATCTATTTTTCATCAATTATTAAGAAATACAACTGATTGTTGAAGGGCAACGTACAGCAATTTGGAAGTGCCTACTCATTGTTACATGCCTTATTTTTTTTAATTGACACATGGCTGTGAATCAAAGCATGGCTATACCATTTCAGACCATTGGCTACCTTCTGTATTTATAGGGTTTGAAGCTGAATGGTTTGTGATTTCAAAAACAGGCTGAACATGCTGGATCTACATGATCTACTTTTTATTGTTCACATTTTCACCACATTGTTTGTACTTGTACACCGGATATTGTCATTTTACCGAATACACAGATGTTACTTTCCACCAATTTTATTGTTCTTAGGAGAAACCGTCACAACTTTTTTCTAACGTTGTTTAATATTTAGTAAACAGGTGGATCTTTCTCCCAATATTTGGTGTTGGGAGTCGTGAAGCACTAGAAATCATCTTGTATTAAAATTGGCCATTTGACTATAGAATATATAGGAAAATTACTTAATAGTGCCTGACCTAAAAACAAACGCAAACATTTATTACTGACGGTAAGGGTCTCAGACTGGGCAAATCAAGTAAACCTGCTGTGCCTGCGATTGATCACAACAAAATGTGAGATTTCCATTTGAAATATTTACCTTAATTGATGAAATCAACCTTTTTTAACACATGACAATTTTGTGTACCTTTAGTATTTTAATGAAAATAATCAAATTTAGGTGGCTTATTTATGCTCTGTCTTCGACTATTATTTTTAGATGTCAAGGACTTGAACCCACATACCTAACCACATACAAACGAGTGTTTTTGTGTGGACAATAACTACAGATTAATTCAGGGTTTTTATTTGATAACGCAATGTATAACAGTTATATTTCGACCCTAATCTCTTCAGTCAGAGGTAGTTTATTCTTGAAAACCAACATGCAATTGCAACAAACACTCGACAGGTGTATGAGACCAGCAACATGGTGTTAACATAGTATTCGAACAATAACATAATCCTCTGACACCAGACACCGGTTTGTTACTACTGTCCGGGTGTCAAAAACATGCGGGTGTTTTAACTGCCATGCCCGGGCCCAAGTGTGTATGCAAAAAGTCGAGTATTCTCTGCCAGGCGTCTTCCTGGGCGTGACTGTGTGCCACCATGTGCCCACCTGACATAAGTTTTTGGTCTGAAATTGAAAGAATGAATATTCATAGCAGTAACAATATGTAATCAGACAATGATTCATTTTATATTCAATTAAACATTAAAAATAAAGATCATAGAAAAGGGACGACTGCAAGCAACGAAACCTTGTGTTCCGACCTTTGAACTGTTTAGGTATGAAGTTGATGGTCAGCATGCGTTTTCCGCCGGCGTCTATTGCTCGAATGAATGGCATGTGTGGAGGTTCTATAAGATGGCCAGTGTCCGGGTAACGTATAACCTGGGAACATTGATTGATATGCATTATGATTAAGAATACATCATATCCGCAAGAAAAAAAACATATGCTACGAGATTTAAACATAACAAGAGATGTCACAGTCATGTGACAAAGCCCCCCCCCCCGAATGGCATTGTCGGGCGGATAGCCATAAATAAACATAAAATATTAGAGCACACCCAATAGGACTAGCTTTGTGAATTCCAAGGTCATCGCGACTGTATCATTTGACCTAGTGACCTGAAAATTACTAGTAATGACTCACGCAACTACCAAGATCGTAGAACCAAGCATATTCTAGTTTTCAATCGGACAATCTTTTTTATGTCCAAGGTCACCGAGACCATGGAATATGACATACTGACCCCAACAGCTACAGGGGTAATGTGCTGATCATGACAAACATTCCTTCCAAGTTTCAGGACCGTTGGACCAAGCATACTCTTGTAATCAATAGGACAAGCCTTTTGTGTTCAAGGTCACCACGAATGTGTCCTGACACTTACTGACCGCAAAATCAAAATAGGGTCATCTGTTGGTCAAGACCAACCTCTCTTAAAAGTTTGAGGGCCTTGGGTCCAAACTTGGTCTAGTTATCAATCGGTCAATGTTTGTCTGCCGGCCGACCGTTATATTATCATTTCAGCTATGACTACAAATTAAGAAACAATCAAAATATATTTATAGCATTTAATTAATTATTCATAAAAAGGGACTTAAAATTAAATTAAACGAGATGATTTTTTTTAAATAACGTTATTATTCAACTTTTATTATGGAGCGTTTTTGAAAATGGCTAGGACAAAAATAAATGTTACTTGATGGGAATGTGCTCCTGAAAGTTGGGTGGAACTGCTGTGTACGTCTATACACGCACGACCACGCTTACCTGCAAATTGTCCTTGAACTGTACAGGTATGTTGTCTTGGAAGTACGTGTGCCATTTGGGATGGACTTGCTTATCATCTTCGCCGACCACAACCAGGATCTTGGCCCCGTGCTGCCACGCCTACATTTAAAATAGTACTCACTGGATAAATTAATTTATCTAGGTTTGAAATAAAACGTAATTTCGATCATTACCATATATGGTGATGGTCAAGGTCTTTCCGGTTATTGCCATATATGGCAATGGTCAATGTATTTATACAACTAAGCGGCTAGTATAAAAGCCGCTTGTACACGTGCTAACGAGGTTGTATACCGAGCTATTACACAACAGAAAAACTGTTTTTCCCTCCCTCCCACCCGTTATGGTTTTGTTTGTGCTTGTATGCATATTTTAGGATTATAATTTCAAAAATAACGTTTGTGTCTTTTCAGAACGTTTTTGTGTCGTTCCGCATGAGAGTTAGAGTAGATGACATTGTTGTACAGACTGAAAGAGGCCGTTTCATGAACATTTACAACAGTTGCTTGTTCAATGTGCACTTTTGTTTTTCATGTTACTATGTATAAGTGATTGGACACAATTAATCACATTTAGTGGTCTTTTTTCATAGTCATGAAACCATTGAGTGTATGTTGGTTGAACAAATATACTTGCCCAGTCCACAGGGGCAGGTTGCGTTGTTTAAGTAAGAATATGTTGTGCTTACTGTTACTTGTGAAAATTGGCAAAAAAATTTTTATTTTATTTTATTATCTTTGTAAAGGGTGACGACTTGACCCTGAATTTCCATGTATTTGCCGACATGACCCTGTTTAAGAGGCCTTAACTTTATCAAATCTTAACCAAACTCTACATTTTTGGACTTTCCTTGTAGAGTTAGTGTCAATCTTTAAGAAAATGTACAGTTTTAACGAAAACAAATGCAATTTCAAACCCGAATTTCCTAAAACATGTAACTCGACGAACCAACTACCCGCAATTTTCACCGAAATTTTCCAGACTAAAATGCATTATCCCGCTATTGCATCATCAATTCAACACGTGTGCATAAGAGAAACAATATATCTATCACGATACAGGTGAAATGGAAGACAAATATCGTCCAACAGAGCCGTGCTCGCTAAAAAACAATGTTCATACTTTGTTTACAATAATTATACATGCCAGCTAGTATGTGTATACACAAACAAATTTACCCACGCAACGCAACTATATCGTAGAAGCAAGCAGGGCACCAACGCATGCGCCGTGAATCATTTCCGGTTGCGCAATGTCCATGTCGGCATATGCGTAAATAAATAAACAAAGATTGTAAATCGTGTGCACGGCTCTGTTGAAAATTGCATATGGGATCAATATTTTATCACATTTTACAGTGGTTGAAGAAATAACTAGGCATGCATCATCTTTTTGATATTTTTTTTTCTTTATTTCTCTTTGTTATTACTTTGTTTAAAACACTTGAATCTGTAACTGTGATGTTTATTACATCAGTGTTTATTAGTCTGATGAAATGAAAGTACACTTCAAAATGACGAACTGTAGGACTGTTAATCAGCATTTACATGGGTGAAAGTGCATAATTTTGAAAAACCTGAAAAATCGCTGGGGACAGGGGTAAGGCCTCCGGTGGTTTCACGGCAACGCCCTGGCAAAGAGCCCAGGTTAGGTTGGGGGATGGAGGCCCCCGGAAGCCCCTGATAATTAAGGATTTCAAAAGGTTGGAAATGCCTTTCCTGATATATAAATTGAATAAAAAAGAGAATAAATTGACTTGAATCAAGCCTGTTTTTTTTCTAAAGAATGACTAGATGATATATTGTGCCCTAGTGTAAAGATATACTCATTGATATTATTTATTCATGTCCCTTTTAGATAAACTTAATTCAACTGACTCCTTTGATAAGATATGCTACAAAAAGCAAATAAGTTTAGTTAGTAAAATTATGTTGTGAATCAAACTCTTTGTTGACCTCTGATAAATTATATATCTAAATTTTGAGGAGGAGTTAGGTCATACCCCCTAACCCCTTTGAAAATCTCAACGGATTTACACGCTTTGGAAAGATAAGCCCTCGATTGATTGATAAACTAATTTGATTATAAAGAATAACAGTGTTTGAAATGCCATCACATTTTTCTTTTGGCGGGAATCTGCATAGCGCAATAACCGGTGAAAGGGGTTTCAACTCTAAAGTTGTACATTTTCGTTTACAAACTTCGATTTTCTTTTGTAATTCAGGGAAGAGAATTTATATTTGTGTTGTAGGAACTGATACATACCAATTTTAGAATGAAGTGTGCATGTCACTAAGACGGAAACGGCTAAATGTTAACCAGGTCTAGATGTTGAAAACTCGGAGCCGTGGCCATTAACTAATACTGTACTTATAACTAAATATATCTGTAACTTTCAAATTAGTGATGAGAGAAGTCGGCAATTAGCTCACAATAAAGTGAAATCCTTAATTTTTGATATGCATTTTATCTGCACTTCATATTATTTATATGCAAGGTAAAAAAGCCTGCATTAATTTAGATTACTCCTCGAAGTGTTCGAAAAACGTTTTCCATGTTGTTGTTTTTTGAAACGCAAACAGATATATTACTACACGTTTAAAGCTGTACTTCACAGATTGACCGTTTTGGCATTTTTTTGTATTTTTTTGTCTTGGAATGAGACAACTTTTGCCTAAATGCCTGGGGAACAGTGATATAAGACTGCTGATAAAAGATCAGACCGCAGTTCTCCATTTATACGTTCGAAAATTTATGATGTATGGCTAAAAGCGTTACTAACGTTTTAAGGAATATGAAATTTTCGGCAGTTTTTCAAACTAATAATGAAATATTTTCTTTCGTGGGTTATCCTATATGACTTAATTTAAGGCATTGATAACAAAAACAGCTGCTTCTGAGACTGAATTTTATAATATGTTAAAAACTGTCAATCTGTGAGAGTGCAGCTTTAAAGGCCTAGTTTAATTCTTCTATAAGTGACCCCCACCCCCCAAACCGTGTATTGTACACAACCTCTGTGCATCGATCTTAATCTAATTGTCTTATCAGATCTCCGATCTGAATACCCTACTGTGCAATTTTGGAGATTTTATTATAGAAATGGACCCTAAATTGCCCTGAGCCAATAAAAAAATAAACAGGAAATTGGCCCCATACCGTGACATCAGTGCAATTAGCAGGAGAAGCACAGCAGGGTATTGTCATGCCAAACATTCCTTAAACTAGGCCTTTAAGACATGACAACAAAATATGACTTACTGGCACGCATACAGCATTGTCGCTATCAAATATGTCTCTTATGACTATACCCTCAGTAGTCACCTCTATCTTGTCCGTGTGGTCCGTGCGCAACCTGTAGATATATATTTCAACAGTTGTTTTTTTAAATAAATGAGCTGATTGAAATACAGTAAATACTATAACAAGTGTTCACACAAAAGTAAATATGAATCTAAGCCAACCAGTACATGCAGGATTTAGTGGTTACAGACAACCTAAAACAATATGTAATTCGTATAATCTATGAAGCTGTCATATAATCCCGTTTTGGTTCATCGCAAAATAATGCAAACGTCTTTTGCATTGCAAATCTGATATTTTGTCTGTTTCTGCATGATATATTGTGCAACCGCCGTGGGTCAAGTTGTAACGGAAACGGTTTTGGGGTGGCTGCAGGGGATGTGTTTAGGATGGGGAGTACCCGTCACTTTTGGACGGTGTCTGGGGTGTCTCCGTGAAAACTTTACGAACATCTATAATTAATGGTGCGCTTGACATAGAGAACTAAATAGACGCTGGGGGATGGTGGAGTGGGGGGAGGGGGGTAACCCATTTTGCGAGTACCCAACCTCAAAATTGCCGTCACAGGTATCGAACGTGCACATTCAAATAAAAAAGGGTCATCAACTTGAGCCAGCTCTGAGATCAATATTCGTGAGGTTGAGAAGTAGAGTGCCTTTTATGATGCGAATGCTGTGAGATCGATATTAACAGATGAGTTTTGGTGTTTCACTGTGAAGCCCATTACACGATAAGGTACTTTGCCAAATCAGCAAACAAACCCACCAGCCCCCGAAAGTGAATATTGACGAATATCGAACCCACAAGTCGATTTTTGCAGCTAGCTTGATATTAATCTTGTGTACAAAGATTCATAAGCAAACAAATTCACAAACGCTAAGTAGCATTTTCGTATCACAGCTCGATATTCACCAATGTGTTATATTCTCCACAGTTAATTCCCTAATAGATATCTTAATGCTTGTTTTTATTTTATATTTTCGAAGATTTAACTCGCATCTCGGTAATCGCAGCTGGCTTGATATTCGCATTTGGTACTTACCTGCATCAGCAAACCAATATACATGCCAATGTTCATAGTTCATACATTTGTATTCAATTGTAATCTTACCACTCATTTTCAAGCTCTGTGGTGTTTTCACCGAGAGTGATACATGTACCGTTGATGTTGACGACCGCTTTTATCTACAACAGGCAAAATAATTTATTAGCGTTTACATACAGGGGCAGGCAAAGTGTGTATTATATAATCAATATTTACAACCGAAGACAATGATATATACATCGTTGATGTTTTCAATTCCAGACAAAATAATTGTAGAAATCTGTACTGTTTGTTAACAACCGTAGAAAGAAATGGATATACCATTGATGTTTAAAACCTCTTTTATCCAAGACAGGTAAAACTTTGAATATACCGCTGTTGTCTACATCGACAATTGTTTACACGCTTTAATCTAAAACAAGCACGTTCTGGAAATGTCGCAGATGTGTTCTTATGCTTGAACCTTTAACCAGTCTTGGGTACATTTTGGATTGTAGCTGTTTTAACAAGATCCGAAGCTCCACTTTACGCCGCTTCCTGTCCAAACAGGGGCTAACACTTGTATTTATGATATTGACAAACTTGGTTAGCTGAACTGATGGCTTTTAACATTTGTGTTAAAGGCGCACACTATAGCTTAATGCCTTTTTTAATCGTGTTTAACTCATTTGACTTTAATGATCTTAACAAAAAATGCTAATAATTTAGGTGCAGATAAACAAATATTAGCTATATTTTGGCGCTTTTTAACCGTGGAATTTGTAGCCACGTAGCTATTAATTCAAACAAGAGCCATCACAGAGACAGCGATCAACTATTCCGCCGCTTTTAAGTTTTAAGGATTGCAAAGTTTTTGGTAAAACATGCATGTATCATTGTAAAATTTTATTACATGCAAAACCTTAACCAAGATGTGACGCCGACGCCAACGCTAGGTTGTGTAGAAAAGCTCTCCTTACTCATTGATTAGTTGATTTGTCTATCTGTACCTAAATAATACACTTATTTATCTATTTTACATTTAAGTCAAATGACTTGAACATGATAATGCATTAAAATTAAAACATTAAAATGCATTAAAATTAAAAACAGGAAAATGCATAAAAAATTAAAAACAGGAAAATGCATAAAAAATTAAAAACATGAAAATGCTTTAAAATTGAAAACATGAAAATTCATAAAAACATGATAATGCATCAAAATTAAAAACATGAAAATGTATAAAAATAAAAAACATGTGCATTAAAATTAAAAACATGGAAATGCATAAAAAAATAAAAACATGAGTATGCTTCAAAATTAAAAACATGAAAACGCATTAAAATAAAAATAAAAACATGTGCATTAAAATTAAAAACATGAAAATGCATTAAAATTAAAAACAATGCATCAACCTATATTGTGCGCCGTTAAGTATTAAAAAAAATATGAATGAACAGTTTTTTGAGGTATGGTAAAATGTCCCAACATGCCGAAAAAACTTTAACCAAACCTGGTCAATAATATGCATTGATGATACTTTGGAGTTGTCTAATTTTCTTGTCTGAGGTCCAAGAATAGTATTAGGAATCATCATGTCTATTGCATGTTTATGTGTTATAACTAACTTGCCCAAACACTTTAACCGGACGCAAACGCCAAAGCTAACATCGAAGCAAATACCCTGGCGAGTAGAAAACCTCTCCTTGTTCCTCGAAAAGTCGAGCTATAACAAACCTTAAACTCTGAAATGTACCTCTATCCAGAGAACGACTCAATCAATATTCCTTCTAGTAGAGTGTTTTACCTGAGGTAGTATGGATGTCAGACCTAGGGACAGGAAACCTCCGAAACACAGACCAACGGCTCCCAGTCGACTGGCGTCAATATACTCCAGACCAGAGAACCATTCGAACGCTTCCTAGCAAATAGGGAAAACTTACAAAATGAATCCAATGCTATATTGTACTTTTACATATACATGTCGTTAGTGCAGTTGTAACTTGCATTAGCTGCTACTTAAGTCTATTACTGCAGGTGTAAGAAACTTGTCTGATAATACAAATAACAAAGAAACGCTGCAATACGACAATAGTTAAATACAATACAACCCTATTTCTAGATACATTCATTTGAAATTTGAAATTTAGCCAAGTTTCAACACTGCAAATTATTCCTTCCTAAATTTATCGAGTTGAAACCATTTTTCAAGTCTTAGTATAAGCAACCGTGGTCTTAGCAGCCCCAAAATACGTCTTCACATACCTACCAACTCAACAGTATATATATATATATATACATGTGTGTGTGTGTGTGTGTGTGTGTGTGTGTGTCCGTGTGTGCGTGCGTGCGTATGTGTGTGTGTGTGTATGTGCGTGAAATACACGTACAAGTAATGTTTAGCCAAATAACGTGATGTAAACGCTCTGAAAATATCCATACCCGTATGTAATCAATGTTGACGTGGGCGACCTCCTGCGGAAGGCCTTCTGCGTACATGTAGGCGAGACTTAGAGTTGCGTAGCCATGGGAGGCCAGGAGTGCAGCCCGTGTCTCTACTTGGGAAACAAGTCCGCCAAACATATCTATAAGACCCGGAAATGGCCCTGGACCTACAATGACAGACATGGGTTGATTGTGATTGTATCTGTATTATTTAGATTATTATTTTTTCTAGCATTCAGTCTTTAATAAACTGCGTTGTTGCCACTTACTGGAACGATACGCTATTTGTAAGCTGCACTCTCACAGATTGGGCGTTTTGACAACCGCAGATTTTTATACTTAAGTTAAAAAATTGATGTTTTATTCATTTTTCTTAAACCGTTAGTAAGGTTTAAGCCATAAAACATTAATTTTCGAAAGGAAATATGAAAATTTGCGATCTGAGTTTTTGTCAGCAATCTTATATCATTGGTTTGCAGATATTTACGCAAAAATTTGCCCTTTCCAAGACAAAAATAAAAAAGTTGTAAAAATGGTAAATCTGTGCGGGTGCAGCTTTAAACAAAAAACATAATATAAACAATACATACACATTTATTAAAAACTTACATGATATATCTCTTTAAGTTTCGTTTGAATATATATAATGCAACAAGTGAACAAGTGAAAAACCTTTTGGCAGAAACACCGTTCCCCTAAAGCGACCTTCCCTAAGAGGCAATCGTTTCACGTCCGGTGCCATAAATGTCCGGTGAACCACGGTCTCACTGAGTGGGTCAGAGGAGATTTCCGGCGCTTCGGCCTGGTTTCCGTCGAACACGCGGATCGTGAACTCCATCGGCCGAGTAACGTCCTTCTTCACAAGACGCATAGCTACCCGCGCGCCAACGGATTTCAGACTCCAGAACAGCCCCATCTGTTCAACCCCTGTAAAAATGACCACTAAGAGATTGCTGAGTTACCATAGCAAAGTACCAGACCACAAACAATGGCATTTTTGTATATGATTACATTTTTAAAGCAGATCAGTACAAGTCAATGCTTTTAAAACAATCTCAGATTAAATGAGATGCATAAGCGAGTAAAACATACTTGAAGGCATACTACTAGGAATTTCTAAAATGCGACCACGCTTTAAAAGTTCGTTGTGTTTATTAAAGTACTGTATGCTACCTTTAAAAGTGCCATCTAGTGACTCGCTCGTGCAGTTGTCCACGACACCGCTGTCGTCTGCTCGGTACACGCACCGCGACTCGAACACACTTCCGTTCTCTCTAACATCAGCAACAAACGTCACAATCTGATTGGACGCCAGTCCTGTCAGACGAATCTTAATCTTCTCATCCACCAAACAGAACTTCGGATTTACAGACATGGTCGGCGCACGGACGGACGTTGCTGTAGCGCCAGATGAGCACATATTCCGGTTGACATTTTGTACGTGTGAGCTCAGCACGGCTAGTCGACGCACTGATTTTAACATCCTGGCGGTTCAAGTGGTTTACACTTTAAAACGGAGAAAATGAAAAACGTTACATGAAGTGATGCAATAACTGTGATATTATTATCGTGGTGGAGGTCGATTGGCGACATAGAATGCAAGATTAACAAAATTAATCATAACCCCAGCAACTTGTGAGTTTGTTTTATAATTAAACGGATCGATAAGGAGCTTCAATATCGGTGATAAAATGTTACAATAAATAATACATAAATCATCGGGAAGGTAGTTTTTCCATTTTAAATAGGCTCGCAAAATGACACAGAGCTCTACTGGCCCTAATTTCTCGAAACTTCTTAAGTCCTCTATGGTTCACAATAAATTGCGTAATGTTAACTTCTTTAAGAGTTTATTGTACTTGAGATAGGTATTATCATCATGATTATCAGAATAAACAAGTTTTCATTAATCAAAATTCTATTTAAGTATGTATTTTGGCTTATTGAAATCGGCTTCTTTAGCCTGTTAAGATTAAGAAGTTTCGAGAAATTGGGGCCTATGTTGCTACTGTTACTTTCTATCTTCTTCTAAATACTTGATGATAACTGTGAGATATCGTCGATCATAGCACTCAGGAATATTATTCAAACAGCCTATTAACTCTGTGAGACCACAGAGACGTATGATGCAGACCCAAACACCTACCCCTGGCTTACTTTAAATAGTTGCCTGTGGTCTCAGTTGGGTAAAATCAGTATTGACACTGAAAAAAACACACAAAAAAACATGTTATGGGATGCTTATCACGTCATGGAACGACGTGATAAGCATCCCATAACATGTTTTTTTCCTGTTTACGATGTCTCACACACAGAGACTTGAAATTAATTATATAACCCTGGTGGATTTTTAGCTCAAAATCCACCAGGGTTATATAATTAATTTCAAGTCTCTGTGTGTGAGACATCGTAAACAGGCTACATTATACCTGAGCAGACCTTTTTTTAGAATATTAGTTTCCTGCACCTAGTATGGATACTTGTATCAGGACGATGTACACACTTTTATATTGACTCATTTATAATTAATTTGTTGATGGAATGATCATTATGGAATGATAACAGTTATTGCAAATACTAAAATTCCAGTAAGTTTTAACTATGCTTTAAAGGTCATAAAATAGCTCGATATCTTGTTGATACAAAATTGTTTAGTTTTTGCTTGTTTACATTAACTTGTATAATACGATGAAGAAACTGTTAAAATTGTTTACTTACGTACCTAAAACTGATTTATCATCGTTAATGAATTCGTCTCTCGCAAACAGCATCAAGCTCGATTTACCAATAAACATTGACTTCCTAATTATAGAGGTTAAGTCCATTTGTCATACGTGAAGCGTAGTTCGGATAAACGTTTCGGGTGAAAAATAATACAATACACCACTGCCATGAAAACTAAACTATTACTGAATAGATGTTAAACCACGGCATAGTTAAATCATTGCATTATCCCTATGTACATTTAGTTTAATCATTCAAAAATGGCGTTTTACCTTGTTCAATAATTTCATGCATGGTAAACGCACACCACTCTTAATGTGGATTAGATATTCTGCATCCGGTGCAGAATTATTCTTGACTTCTAGATCTAATCCTTATACATGTAAACTATTTATCAATGTATTACCAGTATAAACTATCGAAAGCATATCAATCGAATGCCGTCACAGTCTATGCTATTTATCTGTTCTCATAGAAAATACGTAAAACATCGTACGTTTAGGGCTTATGTTGAAAATAATGTTAAAACAAAATTATTAGATACATGTAACAATTAACTGCTATATTCGCTGAATAAAAACGATTTGAATTTTAAGCGACATCGATATCAGTTTGAAATGCTCCCCTGCTTAAGTACAATTGTAGATTGTTCGGCATTTAAATATTAAACACGTAGACGCAAAACGCTTTAAAGAAAACAATCGATGTCGCACTGAATTAATTCGAGTAAATTTTATTGAATGTTTTTTTCTCTGTCATAATTCGTCCACACGTTTAAATATTTATTTACAAAGTGTAAAAAATACATGAATAATAAAATCAAGTGCCTTTGTAAATATACTGTATTTCCGGAACCCAAATGCAGACGTAACGCATGCGCTGAAAGTTTTGAATCATCTTTAGAAAACTAAGCTAATTTAAGAATACATTTAAATCCGAGAACACGCCCAGTAGTCCACAGCAGATGATTTCAATCATGATATCACTGAAGCATACGGTTGCAACATGTGAACTTCATCATTCATTTTATGATTGGCTAATCTATAAAGTAAGCGTCTGAGCTACTTCCAATCATCACATAAAATTGTTTGTTCTGATTTGGAAGAAATGCACGTGCTGAATAGTATCATATAAATCTTCTTTTAATTCAAATCGAAGCTGGTGAATTTTTAATCAAACACACACCTAAACTCCATTTTCTAGAAGAGGAAAATAGTTTTTAGCCTAACTCTTGAATCATGAAGATTTTTTACAACAGTAACCTCTTGATAAATCTTCATTTGCGAATATAAATAAAAACGACTAAACTGTTCGTAGATCCGAAGTTTTGATGTGTGATAGTCCCTCCGTCCGACCGTTGCTACCCGAGCACTCAAGTTTGGAGCGGTAGCTGCACCACTAACCGTATTTCCTGTTCCGGTGCCCTCCGCTCTGGTTAAGACGAAGTCAAGACATCTTATCAATATAGTGTCGGTATTTGCGCGGGACGACGAGCGGAAATATATATTTTACACACCGGACATGTGTTTCCGGTCACGTGTAACGCCCATATGTAAGGGTCCCTTAATAAGTGCTTTATTACTTTGCAGACAATTCCCATTCGAGAGAATGTGTATCTGATTTGTATAGAATAGAAAATGAAAAGCAAAAACATTACCATCTATGCGTTCTTTAAATAAGCGCAATATTCTGCTTAGGCAGTTAATCGACCTATCTGTGATTATGATTAACAGGCATGGACAATAATAAGTATGTTTAAACTCAATATATTACTTAAAGACAATAGTTCATCAATATATGTTTAATGCGGACAAATAAACTATTGATTCGAAAGTATCGTTAGGTGCATTATTCAATATGAAAACCATCTGTCAGCTACACTGTTAAACTCACTTTGTAACACTGTAATGTAAGTTATTTATACTTCTATAGACGAATTAGTTTTCACGACGTAAAACTAGAAGGATAACTTATGTGGGTGAACCTTTAGGAAGATGAAGCTAACATTTGTTTGTATCATTTGTGAGTCAGGTAATCACTAGATATATTTGGGATGTTGTTTGCTTTGTAAGATGGGTAGGTATAAACACGATATGGGTTTGAATCTTCATTTGTAAATTAATGCACTTTTCAAATGAACACGAACTCGTACTAGTTTATGACATTTAGTTGTGCGAAATGTAATAGCCATTTACACATGCCCGAGCAACGTTGGCTCGTTGTTTTCTTGATTTCGTTGCAGATATGAACGTTCAATTATTTTTAAGGCTTTTACCCAATTACCGAATCGTACTATGATGCCAACCGATACAGTAAAACTAATCTGTGTCGTACTTCTTAGACACACTGAACTAAGATAGCAGACGTCATTCATTGCCTCATTTCAGATTAAGATTAACAACCAGTACCAACTTGAACCGCCAGGATGTTAAAATCAGTGCGTCGACTAGCCGTGCTGAGCTCACACGTACAAAATGTCAACCGGAATATGTGCTTATCTGGCGCTACAGCAACGTCCGCCCGTGCGCCGATCATTTTCGTACATCCGAAGTTCTGTTTGGTGGATGAGAAGATAACGATTCGTCTGACGGGACTAGCGTCCAATCAGATTGTGACGTTTGTTGCTGATGTCAGAGAGAACGGAAGTGTGTTCGAGTCGCGGTGCGTTTACCGAGCAGACGACAGCGGTGTCGTGGACAACTGCACGAGCGAGTCACTAGATGGCACTTTTAAAGGTAAGATGTATAGGCCTGTGAAACCTTTTTCTGATACATGTGTACAACGAGTTCGAAATGAGTAACGACATTTCTCTAAACATGAACGTTATTACGTAAGAAAATAATCAAATGTTTTAGGGAATTAACGAATACCCAACGGAAACCAACTGAAAAGCTTGGTTACCAACGACTTACATAACGTGAGCCCAAGCCGGGAATCGAACCTCGAATGTTCTTCAGTTTAACGCATCGCTTTAATACTCGTCTTACCAGTCTTGCACAACAGAATATCAACGTTTCGACGTAAAGGTGTTTATGTAGACTATATCAATATGTTTTTGTTCTAACCATTAGCGGATAATGACGTCTAACTTTGTGTTATAAGAAACTTCTTTCTTAACGATAGTGTATTCCAGGCGTAGAACAGATGGGCCTGTTCTGGAGTCTAAAATCCGTGGGTGCGAGGGCAGCTATGCGACTTGTGAAGAAAGACGTCACGCGGCCGATGGAGTTCACTATCCGTGTGTTCGACGGGAACCAGGCTGAAGCGCCGGAAGTCCTTTCTGACCCCCTCACTAAGACCGTGGTGCGCCGGACATTTATGGCACCACATGTGAAACGTCTGCCCCTGAGGGATGGCCGCTTTAGGGGAACGGTGTTTCTGCCAGAAGGTTTGAATTTTGTAATAAATGGCATTTGCTACACCATTAATTGTCAGGATAAATAAAATGAATCAGGGATATATAGAGAGTTTAAGAGGTCATATCAAATACATTAGGCAATATGCCCATTCATACACAAGCAGTAAAACATAAATGTGATCTTTCATAGTCAGTAGTCATGCAAATATCAAGCTACATAATAAGAATTTAACCATTTTAACTTAATAATATATTATACTATACATCAAAAACAAACGCGTGAGGAGAGAATAACTATATTGTCAATATTTATCCCTAATTATTATAATAATTGTTTCTTAAATCTAAAGCTTTAAAACATACATGGCTAGTTTCTGTTTTCGTTTTTAGCTCGACTATTCGAAGAATAGGTGGGCTATACTACTCGCCCCATCGTCGGCGTCGGCGTCCGGTTGAAGTTTTAGGGCAAGTTGGGATTTTCACTTATAAGTTCAATACCCTACATTCAATTGACTTAATACTTCACACAGATGTTCAGGGCCATCACATGATGAGGTTAGATAACTCCATATTATTCTTCACACAGATTATGGCCCCTGATTGACTATGGAACTTGGGTTAAAGTTTTAGGGCAAGTTGGAATATTTATTAATAACTTCTATATCCTTTCTTCAATTGACTTAATACTTCACACAGTTGTTCAGGACCATCCCACAATGAGGTTACATAACTCCATAGTATCCTAAATACAAGTTATGGCCCCTGATTGACTTAGGTTAAAGTTTTAGGCAAGTAAAAGTTTTAGGGCAAGTTGGGATTTTCACTTAAAACTCCAATACCATTCATTCAATTATCTTAATACTTCACACAGATGTTCAGAGCCATCACATAATGAGGTCAGATAACTCCATATTATCTTTTATACAACTTATGGCCCCTGATTGACTATGGAACTTAGGTTAAAGCTTTAGGGCAGGTTGGTATATTGTTTAATAACTTCTATACCCTTCAATCAATTGACTTAATACTTCACACAATTGTTCAGGACCATCACCCAATGAGGTTACATAACTCCATATCCTTTATACAAGTTATGGCCCCTGATTGACTTAGGTTAAAGTTTTAGGCAAGTAAATGTTAAGGGCAAGTTGGGATTTTAATAAAAACAACTTCTATACCGTTCAGTAAATGCACTTAATAAAATTCAAAATTATTTATGACCATCTTACAACAAGAAACATAACTCCGTTGAAGCCTAAATACAAGTTATGGCCCTTGTTTTTTTTGTTTTTTAAATTTCCTTTGAAAGGCATATTTGTATATTCTTAACCACATTTTCATAATGGGAAATCAAGTTATTTGTATGACTTGCGTCATTGTTTGGGCGGGCTGGTGGGAGGGCAGCATCAAAGTCACCTTATGTATCAATTTTAGTTAGGTTTGATATAAAGAGACCAAACTTGGTATTATTAAATCGTTATTGTATTCTAAGTCAAAGCGGCGTAGTCGAGCGCGCTGTCTTACGACGACTCTTGTTATTTTGGTGGTGAATAAATTTGCATATTCTCCCTGTCGTAGAATTTTCAAAAAATATCCACAGTGTTTATACTGCATCATACAAACATTATGTGGTCAAGAAAATGCCTAATTATTTAACTTAGTGGTAGGGTCATCTTATTTATATGCACTCATTTAATTCCGTGAATTTTTTCTTTGATCTATATTTGTATCCTTTTCAATAGTAGTTATAAATACACAGGACCCTTTTGAAAAAAAAAGTTGCCTTGCTGTCATGTACACATATTATAAATTAAACTTGCCAGCAATATATCGTTGCGAAGATTTTAGTCCTTGAATAGTTTGTTTTAAATTAAATCTCACACATTGAACATTTTGACACCTTTCTTATTTTTTGTCTAGGAACGAGCCAATTTATACGAAAATGTATGTAAACCAGTCATATGCTGACAAAAATTTAGATTGCAGATTTTTATATAAAAGTTAAAAAGGAATGAGGTTTTATGCATTTTTCTTAATCCGTTAGTAACGGTTTCAGCCATAAAACATTAATTTTGGAACGGAAATATGAACATCTGCGGTCTAATCTTTTGTCAGTAGTCTTTTATCACTTGTTTGCAGATATTTACGCAAAAATTTACTCATTCCAAGACAAAAAAATAAAAAAAAAATGTAAAAACGTTAAATCTGTGAGAGTGCAGCTTTAAGACATCCGAAATATTATGAGTGCCTGTATTTTAGAGTTTTCATAATGTGATATGTTTGGGTGATATTGGGAGGATGTTACGTAATATTAAGAGCATTGCAGTTATATTGATTACGTTAACAGTACCTTAAAAGTTTCATGTACAAATACAAACATTTAGTTAAACGAAGAAGGAATAACATCGGGATCGAAAAAATAATTTCAAAATAGCGATAATTTTGGATAAACGATGTTCGGATTAGCGGTATTCAACTGTATATACACATGTATTGTGTTTTAGCCTAAAATTTAACTTATACTGCCATCTATTCGGGTGGTACCTTTTATAAATAAGAGATAAACTAAGAATTTTCCTGATAAAATTAGTTAAATATATGACAGAATGCTCTATTTTGCCAAAAAGCGTTAGTAACGCTGTTGAAAAATGACTGACTTTAGGCTTGGATTTACCAAAATCAGTTTAACTAAGTACCTGCCAGTCAATTCTTGTTTCGTATTTGTTGATGATGAAGGCGAAATAACAGAATCTGAATACCGTTTGAAAAATAATAATGCCAACATACAATCTGTGAACGAGTCCCAACGACAGACAGCCAATGGTGGTCATATCATTGGACTTCTCAGGAAATAAATATCGATAAGTTGCTTACACCTTGTAAAAAGTTTATAGTGGTCGATCAAAATTACCTTTAGCAAAGAAGTAAATAAACAGCACATTAAGCATGAGTGTATATCATTTTTCACTAAAATAATTTGACAGCAGCTGAGATCTGGATCGGCAATTGTACATTATTGTATTAAATTTAAAACATCGCGGCCTTCCGCTGTTAAACGCCTTTACTCCTGCCATTTCTTCCCCTGTAGGCACGGGGCCATTCCCGGCCCTGATAGATATGTTTGGTGGCCTTGTGTCCCAGGTTGAGACGCGGGCTGCACTATTGGCTTCTCACGGTTACGCTACACTAAGTCTCGCCTACTTGTACTCTGAGGGATTACCGCAGATGCTTATGGACGTGGACATCGACTACATACAGGTATGGTGTACATGGACTCATACGATTGTTCTGAATAGTTTATCTTTTTCTCATGTTGTTTAAAGTTATTCTCACCGATGCACGATCGTCTTCAATTGTGTCTGTCTTGCTTTTAATGAAGTTCATTTAGTGAACCGTGATACCTGAAATTCGTTCATCCCGTATATGGTATGTACTACATGTATATAAACACCGTTAAGCGTATCATCATTTTTGTCGTTGCCGTTGTGATAGTCGATGTTCGTAAACCAAGGTACGCTAGTTTTATTAAAACGGCAAAACCAGTTATGAAGAAATGTAGTATACTATGAGAGGCGTGTATGTTATTTGTTGTACTGATGTCAACACAGTCGAAGTAGCAGTATCTCAGCCACAGTGTGTGTATACCACGTGATAAATTACGTCATATATGCTACGTCGGAAGGCTTAAAATAAAAACTTAAATCAAAGATAATTTTTCCTTTACTACACCATTGAAGGTTAAACAAAGTTCAGTCTAAGCCGCTTAAAGAGCACCACCTTCGTTTTATTACCGAAGTTTAATAAGGTGATTAGTTTCATCAAAAACTTCGACAAACTTGTTTCCAAAATAATGTATTGACAGTGCTCCGTCAGACGGCCGTATTATGAAAAGGTTTGTCTAAGTGTTTTAAGAAACTAAACCCTCAATCAAACTCTGGTAAAAGACCGAAGGTGGGGCTCCGTAAGCGGCGTAGACTGCGCTTTGTTTTATTAAAAATGGTGAAGAAATAGTGAAGTAATCTTTGTTTAAAGTCTTCGTTAGAAGCAAAATTTTGCCTTCCGAAGTAGCATTTATGGCGCAATTTATCACGTGATGTACACACACTGAGTCAGAAATGGTTGAAAATAAATCGTTGAAATAATTATAAAGAAAATAGTGCTCCCCTTCTCTGACTTATACCGTCGCCTATGGTGGCCACTGGAAATGCCGACGGCCAGTGATACTCTTGTAGCATGACTACGTATTACCCCATATTTTCCAGGAGGCGTTTGAGTGGTTCTCACGGCTGGAGTACATTGACGCCAACCGGCTTGGGGCCGTTGGGCTGTGTTTCGGAGGTTTCCTAGCCCTTACTCTGACATCAATCCTACCTCAGGTAAGCAACTATATCCAGAGGTGTTTAAGTAGTACAAGAGTATGTTAACGGCCTGCTGCGTTTCGGATGTTTCTTTTGACATCGATATCCCACAGTGTGAACTATGCTGATATCCGTTGAAGTATTCAGTCGGTGTATGAATGATGCCGAGGCAGGGTGTATGTAGCTTTTCTCCTATGGTTATTATCTTTCTCGATGACTTTTCAAAAGGAGACCTTGCCGCAATATCACAAAAATACTTAAGTCAAATCTCAGTCTTAATCTCAACTCATTTCTTCACATTACAGTATGACATTATTAAACATTACTAATGGTTTACTATTTTTAAAGCACATTCTCACATGCATAATGCTGATTAACATTATTGTTCAATATTCTAAAAAATATTTCTACAGCACAAATGTACTAATAATAAATTGGACTCAAGTACATTTTTTGCTCTCATTTTGTTTTCGTTAAAATATTGACAACATTTTTAATCAACATAATAAATGAGAGAATGAGATTTTAAAAAGGGTATTTACAATTTTGAATCATATGATGTTGTAATTTGATAAAAAGAGTTGAGACTGAGTTTGAGATTTGACTTGAGTATTTTCGTGATAGTGGGGCCTGTTTGAGGTTCTACCTAGTGTTAAATGTTAAGTATTTTAAAATTCAATGAGAATAAGGTGTCATTTCGTAAAACGTATGAAGTGTACACAAACAAACATCATACCCTGGCCGTTTAAAATAAGCGGTAGAAAACACCAATGATGTATCCATTATTCAGCGGTAATAAACATCATCAGTATCGATAAATGTGCATGTTTCGGATTATTTAAAGCGGTCGTTAACATCATCGGATTAACGATAAATGTGCATGTTTCAGATTAAAGCGGTCGTAAACATCAGCAGTATATTCATAATTTTGCATGCTTTGGATTAAAGCGGTCGTAAACAGCAGCAGTATACTCACAAATCAGCATGTTTCAGATTAAAGCGGCCGTAAACATCAACGGATTAACATGTGTATGTTTCAGATCAAAGCGGTCGTAAACAGCAACGGATTAACGATAAATGTGCATGTTTCAGAATAAAGCGGTCGTAAACATCAACGGTATATTTATAAATGTGCATGTTTCAGATTAAAGCGGTCGTAAACATCAACGGTATATTCATAAATATGCATGTTTTAGATCAAAGCGATAGTAAACATTAATGTAGTATCGATAAATGTGCATGTTTAGATCATAGTGATAGTAAACATCAACGGATTATGATAAATGCGCATGTTTGGGATTAAAGCGATCGTAAACAGCAACGGTATATTCATAAATGTGCATGTTTCAGATCAAAGCGGTCGTAAACATCAACGGTATATCAATTACTCCTGGTGAACATTTTGGTAAAATCGACAGTCTTGGAAAAGAATGGTAAGTTTCTTCTATCATAACAATCATAAGTGAATCATAGTTCTTATGACAATTATACAATTAAAGTACATGTAGAACTGTACGATATACATTAAGAGCGACCGATCCATTCCAGACATACAATTGTTCATGTATAACCGATTTCTGGTGATTTGTAGTAAAAAAAATCCTTTTGGCTCAGGCCTGTTTCTACAGCAATATATCTGACTGACGAAGGTTTAGTGACACGTGACAAATTTGACTGTCCAAATCCTGTACCCGTAAAAGTAAGTCTAAATGTAATCATGGCAAATTTCTGCCATCTTCATATGATAGTTTTGTGTATTGAATGCTACATAACACTAATACCAAGCTTGTTAATAACTGTGTTTCTACTTGCTAATGTCGAACTAACCCAACTACAGTATAGACTTTACAGTAAGCAGTATCAGTACGCACGTATTGTTGCTGATGTATGAACCAACACAAAACTAGGAGTCATTTGAGTGTTTTCTCTTTCCATATCCAGTTAAGCCATAAAGTAAAAAATAGTAGTACTATATGCTTCTACAAATATAAAGGAACACACCACAAGCAACACACACTTGGCAAGGGGTCTCTAATGGTGATGGTGCATACAAAATACCGAAGCTCTGTTTCGTCTGGGTGCTTGGAATATGTTTTGTCTTCTATAAGTACATCAGACCATTTAGAACAAATGTGTACCCTGGCGGAGCAAATGCTGACCATGGAAGAACAATTTCAACATACTTGGAAGAGGACATCGAGCTGAACCTAAACACCACGAAATATCAACTTCGGACACGATTTTTAAAAAGCATTTATTACAGGTTATTTAAAGGCCTAGTTAAAGGATTTTTTGGCATGACAATCCCCTGCTGTGCATCTCCTGCTAGTTGCACCGATGTCACAATAGGGGCCATTTTTCTGTGTATTCGTTGATTGGCTCAGGGCTGTTAAGGGTCCATTTCTATAGTAAAACCCCTAAAACTGCACAGCAGGAGATTAAGATCAGAGATCTGATAAGACAATTAGGTAATTAGAATAAGATCAATACACAGAGATTGTGCACAATAACACGGTTTGGGGGTGGGGGACACTTAAAGAAGGATTTAACTAGGCCTTTAAGATCAAATATCACACCCAGACCCTCACGTTAAACAATACGGGATTCGGAACCTTATGTACAATAGTGAGCACATTGATATACATTCAGGCCGAAGAAGGAAGGAGTGGAGATTACTGAGGAAGGACTCGACCTTACACCGGCGTATGAATGCAAAAATCCCAGAGCTGTGCCTGTAAGTCTTACATAGTCCGAGCACGCTCACTTTAAGGACAGGACTTAACTTCGATATGTTAAGATACAAAAATACTTAGAGCTACACATTTTAATATTACTGTTGTTAGTCCCCTACCGGTTTAACGGGGTTGGACTGTAATTCAAGTATAGTCTGGTCGACACCAGGGTCCCGTATATTTGAAAATCCAAGACGACAAAATAATTCCTGATTACAATCCGGTATTACGATAAGATGTAATTATTGCAATTCATTCATGACAACAGTTTTCCTAAGTATGTTTGACGATGAAACTGAGCCCAGTTGCATGTACGTTCACATGTTGCTTCACAATAGATATATTGCACCTTAGCAGTGTTGTATCATGAGGTGATATAGAACATGGCTAAATGTGGATCAACTTTGAGAAAACAACCTTTACATTAAACTTCTTTCGTACCATGTTGAGGAGTGCTTTCTTTGTTTCCACATTAACTCCCATATGAAAACAGTAACAGGTAGGCAAAGCTTAGTCATGCTATAAGTAGTGTGCAGATAAGTAACAGCGCTATTTACTTATACGCCTGCTAGTGTTCAACTCTAGAGCTTGCATTTTTTTATCTGGTACATTATATCGCTTGCGGTGATTGATACTGTATATCCAGGTAACATTTAAATCACTCTGACATTTGACCAGTGACAAGTGCTCAATGCCGGGATCATAACATATCGTATTTGAGAGTTAAATTCCAATGCCCGTGTCCTTCTAGAACTGTTTATGTCCCTGTTGAAATATATATATATTGGATGGTCGGTCGGACGACCAAGTATTGTCTGCAAAACTCGAGAACAGTTTGATATAGGAACATGACACATCAGTTGTATATTGTCCTTGACCACTAGATGAACCTTGAATTGTTTTTTAATGTCGGTAAGTTAAAGGTTATGGTCACAGCCAACACGCTTATGAAAACTTTGACCACAAAATAACACGAAAATGGTTTCACTTAGGACCCTGAAACAGCAGTGGTAGGCACCTCTTGACCATTAGATGACCCCTATTGTTTGAGGGTCATTAGGTCAAATGTCAAGGTCATAGTCAAATGTAAAGTCGAGATTGGATTAGGATCACGAAACTTCAGTATTAGGTTTTAATTGACCGGTAGATGATCCTTATTGTTTAGAGATTTACAGGCCACAGTTATATCAAAACGCTGTACATATGATGACCCGAGAAACGTTTTACCTAGGACAATGACACTTTGAGAAAACGGATAATGTTCTAGGACTGTTGCAAATCAGTATTAGCTTGCAATTGACTTGTTTGCTCCTTTTTGAGATGGGCGTCAGTAGATCAAATGTCAAGATCACAGAATCTTGAAATTTTGACCTAAATTTATAGTCGTCACTTTTAACAAACGCGTTTTGCTATATTTCATCATCAATGCATTTCTTTCTTAAAAAAAACATACTAGTATTTCTTTAATCGTCCACAAGTTACTGACAAAGTAGCGCTTAGAGGCATATTGTTCGACAAACTTCTCTTGATCTTCAAAGATGTTAAAGACAAAGTTGGTCAATCTTATTATTAAAAAGGCATTGGTTAAATCTCCTAGATAAAGATATACATAGGTATTAGCATTTGGAAAACTTATTGATTTTAAACAATACTTTAGTAATATAAAGTGTTTAAAGAGTGTTATGACACTAGTTTAAATTTATTTTTATTTGAAGTTTGATGGGCGTCCTTCATGAAATGTCTCAAGATATTATTCATTCATTTGTTTCGAAATGTAGAACAAAAACGTAAAAATACTTCCTAATGTGACATTAGGACGACTGAAGTTGTAACAGTGTGTCCCTTACCCTCCATAGGCGTGGCAGCACGGGGCCAAGATCCTAGTTGTAGTAGGGGAAGATGATAAGCAAGTCCATCCCAAGTGGCACACGTTCTTCCAAGACAACATACCTGCACAGTTCAAGGACAATTTGCAGGTTTGTGTAGTCATTATCCTATAAATGTACTGTAACAGTACATGTCAACTCAAAGTGTTTTGTCTTGGTCATTAGATGGAAACATAACGAGAATTACATGTATACCAGGGGCAGACCCAGGATTCGACGCTAGAGGGGGCGAAACTGAGGGGCGTACCATTTTGACTTTCGCCCCTCCCTTAGAAATGAAATGTTTGGTTTAAAGTGTTGGCAGGGGGTATTGGGGGATTCTCCCTTAATACAATTTTAACAATTTCTATTCAAAATGATGGTGTATTTGGACGTTTTTTATTCCTTTTTTTCTCCTATATTGAAATAAAAAGGACGATTTTCTTGGGAGGGCTCGCGCCGGGTGCGCCCCCCCCCCCCCGAAAACCGCTAGTCTGTACAGCACAAGTTGAAGCTCAGATTAGAAACGTCCAATGCGGACTCGTGTTTGATACGTTTTCTTTTTATTTACTTACATGTATAAATATCAGTGTGTGTGTATACCACGTGATAAAGTGCGTCATAAATGCTATGTCGGAAGGCAACATTTTGCTGCGAATGAAGACTTAAAACAAAGATAACTTTCCCATTTCTTCACCATTTTAAATGAAACGAAGTCTAAGCCTCTTACGGAGCCACGCCTTCGGTCTTTTACCAGAGTTTGATTGAGAGTTTAGTTTCTTAAAACACCTCGACGAACCTTTTCACAATACGGCCGTTTGACGGAGCACTGTCAATACATTATTTTGGAAACAAGTTTGTCGAAGTGTTTGATGAAACTAATCACCTTATCAAACTCCAGTAATAAAACGAAGGCTGGGCTATTTAAACGACATAGACTGCTCTATGTTTCATTTAAAATTGTGTAGTAAAAGGAAAGTTATCTTTCATTGTAAGCAAAATATTGCCTTCCGACGAAGCATATACAGTCGAACCTCGTTATGTCGACTTTTTCGGGACCTAGTGAAAAAAGTCGAGATAACGAAAAGTCGACTCATCCGAATTACAAAAAATATCACCAATTCCAACACGTTTGAGTTGAATTGTACGATGTTTACATCCACAATTGAGCGGTCTTGTTAAATATTTTCGTCGTGAAAAGAGCAAACTTATTATTGAAAAATAAAGTGAAACAAAAGAAGAATTATTTGTGTCAAATTTCTTTCTTTTACGTTAATGGATCACACAAAACACATATAAATCCACAATTGCATACATTTGTACATTGTAAGATTTTATAACGGGTTCTTCTCTGAATTGGTCGACCAGAGCAGTGGAACTAACATTTGACATTTTGTAGTTATTCTTTCTGTTCCTATTCGGGATTGATATCTAATCAATAAAATGTTCATGTTTTTAGGTTACACACCACCATTGTTATTCCCTATATAATTCAATGTACAATTATAATTTTTAGACAACATTTAAAGGCATTTCGAGCGAATGCAGGCTATGATAACCACATATATTCTTAAAGTATAAGCTTTAAATTACCTTTTAAGCCAATAAAAAAGGGGGGTCAAGTTATTCTTAAGAAAAATCACTCCACTTGAAAAACAAACTCTAAAAATCGCACCGTCCGCCATGACAGATCTTCCAAAATGACCTTTCAACTATAGGGCAGCGGTTTATGCTTTAATCTCTACTCTTAATGATAAATCAAGCAAGAATAGATACTTAAGGTATAAAAGTTTCAGGAATAATGATAGTTTTGATTTACAGTGTATTGAGCATGTGAAAACATGTCTATCAATCATAAGAACTTTTTTTTTCACACATACACAATGGAAGTACATATGACGTAATGGTGACGTCATTCCTTTATACAATATCAAAGAGCTTGAGCAATACATGTCCCTCTAATTAAATACATACACAAACAACTTTAATTATTCGCACTTACCAATTACATTTTTGTATTCCTCAATTATGACAGTTTGTTATATTGACACGCACGGTATTTTGCGACGTGCCGCAAACCGTCATGAATATTTTCACACCTACGTCACGATCTACAGTTCGACATAAAGAACATAGGAAATGTGTGAAATTAGACCACTGGAACTGAAAAAAACGGGGTCGACATAGCGAAAAAGTCGAGATAAAAAAATCGACACGAACAGATTTATTTTAAATAGAATGAGAAGGAATAAATTCGGGACCGGAAAAAAATGTATGACGTAATTTATCACGTGGTATACACACACTGAAATATAATCATTAAATGTGTGGATATTATGATTAGCTTTTATTATTTTTAGTATATATAGAAGTTTCTCTTTTTCAGTTTGGGGATTAAAAAATGCAAAGCTATACATTTGGAAGTAACAATATTATATCAATGTTCCCAGGTTATACGTTACCCGGACACTGGCCATCTTATAGAACCACCACACATGCCATTCATCCGAGCAATAGAACCAGGCAGAAAACGTATGATGACCCTCGACTTCATGCCAGAAGAGTTTAAAGGTTTGTGAACAAGAACCGGATTTTCAGACTCATCATTTTAATATATATTAAAGTATTCCCTATTATTTACTTAGACCAAACCTAGCTTACCATTAACTTTAGGGAAAGAACACGTGAGGTCTTTATTAAGCAGTTTATCAAAGTACGTCTTGCTTCTTCTACAGCAGATCTCGAACTCCACGAGATGTGCTCACAGACCAGTGACTTCAGCACTTCATGTGTCAACTGGTCAAAGAGTGCACTCGCACTACACTCTCCCCCTGTTTCTTTTGTTGGGACGGCACCGGGGTCTGTAGAAGGCTGATCAAGTCAAAAGTATCTGACAAGATCACTGCTAGGGCTGGTCCAACCAGTAAGTTGAACGAACCACCGACGTCTACCAAAATATCTACATCAGTAAATATTTTCTTCCAGCACTTCTGGGTGAGGCTACATGGAGTAACCAACTGCAACTAGGTGTTATGGGCTCAACTCTTGTAAACCCATCTACTTCACCTTCCCCCTCCCACCTAGAAGAAAAGGAAGGCAGCTAATCCTGTACTTCAGGATATTGCCTACAGCCGCTGACCATAAGCGTTGGCTGTCATTGATACTTCATGCCCCCCTGGATCCCATGTCCTGCTTTATGCTGTTGTCGGAGAAGCCTGAGTATTAGGCTCAGTTGAAACGGCTACTTCAGAGACAGCTATTTGCTGAGAGCCCACTTTGTCCACCAGCTTGCCACTGTCGTAACAGACATGGTGTTGTTGCTCTGTAATGTATTGAGCACTCGCTGATCCCCTGTGCACAATCTCACTCTGTATCATTGAGCTCTCCGGCCACGAGATACTATGTGCCCGTTGTGTACTACCCAATGTGGCTGTAGCCCCCACTCCCTGACAGACGCTCCCGGATGCTGGGTTCATGAAGGCGCGACCTTCCCCAACCTCAGCCTTCTGCGCTGTCATCGGAACTACATCTACCTTCCGGGAAAATGAACCACATTGGTTGTCAGCCCTCACACAATAATTACAACCACCGCAAGGAAGATCTTCAACTGCAACTCCAGCTATATATGAATTGCAGTGACCAGGATGTGACTTCTTTCCTGATCGGCACTCCAAGACCATGTTGAACTGAGCCAATTCCTCAATCCAACAAGTTAACTGATCCTGCGGTTCTTTGTAATTCAATAACCAAGTCAAACTTGAGTGGTCGGTCCGGACCTTAAAAGGTCTACCAAGCAAATAATGTCTATACTGCCGAGTAAATCTTACAACTGCTAACAGCTCTTTTCTCGTAGTGCAGTATTTCTGCTCTTCTTCTGTTAGGATGTAACTGCCATAGGCAATGACATGTTCTGTACCATTCTGAATATGCAAGAGCTTCGTACGGACAACATTGTCCGACACGTCGCAATTCAGAACAAACTCGCATACCGGTTTTGCTAATGCTGATATGGATTTCAACAAACAAACCTTGACAGGAGGTGCAATCTCGTCGTCTGTAACGCTACCAATAGCTGGCAGAGATCCTGGAGTCGAACAAGGAGCAGGGACCTCCCTTTGTTCTTTTGGCTGGATGTCATTAGTGGTCTCATTTAATGAAACAATGACCACAGACGGGGCGTCTGGTGCTGAATTGGATGGTACGGTCTCATTAGAAACAAGTTTGCTACATACCTCGTTTCGCTCTTCTGGGTTTGAGCCGGAGTATTCTTGGGTCAAGGATTGGCTCCCTATCCTGACCCTTTTGCGTTTATAACAAACGCCTTAAAGTCCTTCTTGTGGGGACATTCAGCGATCAAGTGCGACTTACTATCACAAATGTAACAGCCATACGTACCTCGCGGACGGTTGAAATGCTGTTGTCTGTTACGCAGTTGAGTGGGCCTAGCTTCTCCAAGCCGCTTCACCTCTTCTCGCAGACTCTGTAGTTCTCTCTTGAGAACGCTCATGTCTAACGCAGGTCCAGAAGGATTCTGAACGGCGTAGACATTTGCTACATCTTCGTCATAATCTACTGCTTTATGAATATATTTTTTCTTACCCATAGCACTCTTTGAATGCTGAAACAACCTGGTGTTATTCATGGCCTCTTCAATGGTTGTATACTTAGTTTACTTACGCATGAAGGTGCTATGACCAGCTTCTCGATCTTGCAGGCCTTGACAGAAGCGGTCTATCGCCTGCTGGTTTGTGAAGGTCTCCGGCAGTGACCGGAAAGCTTCAGCCGCTAACTCTTGTACCCTATCTGCCCAGTCTTCCATACACTCACCTTTTTCCTGGGAAGCGTCAGCGAACTTGGCTTGCGCAGAGGCGGGAAACTCTGAGCCGAACCGCTCCTTAAGTTTGCTCAATAAAGAACGGTAAGGCATTTTTGGACTGCATTGAAGCAATCGAGCACATTTGTCGAGTGCCTTCCCTGACAAACAATGTAATAAGCAGAGTTTACAATCATCTGTACTCCAGCCAAATGATTGTGCACACTGCTGAAACTTCATTTCGAATGAATACCAGCTCGATTTACCATCATATACCAGAGATTTAGGTATATCCTTCAATGCATGACTACCCTTGCGCACAGAGTGGCAATGA
The DNA here is from genome assembly GCF_026914265.1 of Mya arenaria. Lineage (NCBI taxonomy): Eukaryota > Metazoa > Mollusca > Bivalvia > Myida > Myidae > Mya > Mya arenaria. The sequence continues at coordinate 80,795,996 of NC_069127.1, forward strand.
GGAGACGCCTGTACTGCCTCTTGTGGATATTCCGTATGTTTTTGCGAAATATGGTCCTTATCAGGTAAGGAAGAATGTAACTTGACTTGCATTGGGGCTTGTCTAGTGTCGGACTCATCAGTAGATGAATCAAGACGGTGAAGGGACAGGAGTTTGGAGTGAGGTAACCGACTGCTTTTATGCATACGTACCTTTTTCCATCGGGTACTGTATGAGCGAGGGATACCAGACGCTGACTGGACACCCTCGTCACTGTCGCTTTCTCGCAGTCTACCCAGGTCCAACCTTTGTTGAACGGGGTACTGGGGTTTCAGCTGTTGTGGAGTTGGCATATAGTGGTGGGCCATTGGAACAGGGGCATTTGTCTGATTGTAAACACTGGGGCGTGGCAATACATGATCAGATTTATAGTGCTGTGGGACACTAGGTAGCATTGATGTAAGTTGATCAATGCGGTCATTCAACTGCTTTTGTGCAGAGGCAACCAAGGTCTCAAACCCGTCAACCTCTGTCTCAATTTTTGAAACAAGAGGGGTGGTATGGGATGTTTGTACACCTTGAGGAGGTGGGCAGGTGTTGCCGACCAAGTCTCTGTTTGGGGTGAAATCCAAATCTTGCATGACAGTGTCCGGCAGTTTATGCCGAAGCATTGTCTGCAAACTTTCTGGTGTGAGATTGCCATAATGCTCACGCAAATCCACAATAGTAGATGCTAACCTTGGGCCAATATTTGGAATTGTCTGCAAGTCTTCAACAGACAAGAAGTTTACAAGCACTTTACTACTGGCCATGCTTACTAATCAAATGCTCCTGAGTAGAAGATTAACTTGATTGTACAACCACCGACCTTGTTTGTCTTCTGTCCGGCTACTCTTCCCGTCCGAAAAGTGGCTAAGGACGCTTATAAGGCCTCAAAAAATAAACAAAAGCAAACGAATGGGCCGGGTTAGTGGCAGTCCATGGAGACTACGACGTAGTATCAAATAATCAACTGGTAAGACCAGAAGAAAATTAACAACGGCCAAAAATTGACGAAAAAATGTGGCTTCAAACGCGGGAAAATTCTCGAGGAAAATTTGCCAACAAAAGTTGCAAAATTTCAGCAACAGTTGCACTGGAACGGCTTAATAAAACACCGCTGCCACCATTAAAGTATTCCCTATTATTTACTTAGACCAAACCTAGCTTACCATTAACTTTAGGGATAGAACACGTGAGGTCTTTATTAAGCAGTTTATCAAAGTACGTCTTGCTTCTTCTACAGCTGATCTCGAACTCCCCGAGATGTGCTCACAGACCAGTGACTTCAGCACTTCATGTGTCAACTGGTCAAAGAGTGCACTCGCACTACAATATACAGTACAAAGTTTATATCCATAAAAAGTTTTTTTTTCAATATTCGTTCACACTTTTGGTATACTATTTTATTAACTTCGGAATAATAAGATTTAAAAATAAATAAATAACGAGTTTGAAAATCCGATGCCAGTGGGTGGTGTGTGTGCCAGATGTTTCACCAACACAGTTTAGATTTCAGGAATATTTTATGCCTTCGATTAAAATGTAATAATCGTTGTTGTTATGCAACTTCAATTTATTTTGTTTTAATTTGTTTTAAATGTTCATATTTAAGTTTTTGTTAAATATAAGTGAAGTCCAATATGCTTATATTGTTTATTTTGTTTTGTTGTCTAGTGATGTTTCATCTTCTAATATTGTGTTTTTTATTGTTCAGTTGAAGTTTCAGCTGCTGTTATTGTTTATTTTGTGTGCATAGAGTATGTTTCAACAGCCAAGATAATTGATTGTGTATGATGTTTAATCATAAATTGAAAGTGACACTCTTATTCAAAATCATCACATACACATGTATAACGAACATAATTTTTGAGTGATATACCTTTAACTACGTACTAAATAATGCATTAATGGAAAATATTAAATACTAATAACAAGATTGTAACCGTGTATTTAATATCTGAACACGCCAAAAAATCAAATGGTTGGTGAATGCTAAATATTTACTGTGATCTTCTGTAGTCCCATAAGGTAGATATACCATGTTTTCTGCACCTTTCTTTTTCATAAAACTAGGTATCCTTCATAAAAATCCTTGTGGTCGACATTTATTCATCCTTTTTGGTATATCAAAACAAGTTACAACTGCTTGTGATACACTGTTGTAGTTACAACCGCTTGTGATACACTGTTGTAGTAACAAGTGCTTGTGATACACTGTTGTAGTTACAACTGCTTGTGATACACTGTTGTAGTTACAACAGCTTGTGATACACTGTTGTAGTTGCAACTGCTTGTGATACACTGTTGTATTTACAACTGCTTGTGATACACTGTTGTAGTTACAAGTGCTTGTGATACACTGTTGTAGTTACAACTGCTTGTGATGCACTGTTGTAGTTACAACTGCTTGTAATACACTGTTGTAGTTACAACTGCTTGTGATACACTGTTGTAGTTACACGTGCTTGTGATACACTGTTGCAGTTGCAACTGTTTGTGATACACTGTTGTAGTTACAACTGTTTGTGATACACTGTTGCAGTTACAACTGCTTGTGATACACTGTTGTAGTTACAACTGCTTGTGATACACTGTTGTAGTTACAACTGCTTGCGATACACTGTTGTAGTTACAACTGCTTGTGATGCACTGTTGTAGTTACAAGTGCTTGTGATACACTGTTGTAGTTACAACTGCTTGTGATACACTGTTGCAGTTACAACTGCTTGTGATACACTGTTGCAGTTACAACTGTTTGTGATACACTGTTGTAGTTACAACTGCTTGTGATACACCGTTGCAGTTACAACTGTTTGTGATACACTGTTGTAGTTACAACTGCTTGTGATACACTGTTGTAGTTACAACTGTTTGTGATGCACTGTTGTAGTTACAAGTGCTTGTGATACACTGTTGCAGTTACAACTGCTTGTGATACACTGTTGTAGTTACAACTGCTTGTGATACACTGTTGTAGTTACAACTGTTTGTGATGCACTGTTGTAGTTACAAGTGCTTGTGATACACTGTTGCAGTTACAACTGCTTGTGATGCACTGTTGTAGTTACAACTGCTTGTGATACACTGTTGTAGTTACAACTGCTTGTGATACACCGTTGTAGTTACAAGTGCTTGTGATACACTGTTGTAGTTACAACTGCTTGTGATACACTGTTGCAGTTACAACTGCTTGTGATACACTGTTGTAGTTACAACTGTTTGTGATACACTGTTGTAGTTACAACTGCTTGTGATACACTGTTGTAGTTACAACTGCTTGTGATACACTGTTGTAGTTACAACTGCTTGTAATACACTGTTGTAGTTACAACTGCTTGTGATACACTGTTGCAGTTACAACTGCTTGTGATACACTGTTGTAGTTACAACTGTTTGTGATACACTGTTGTAGTTACAACTGCTTGTGATGCACTGTTGTAGTTACAACTGCTTGTGATACACCGTTGCAGTTACAACTGCTTGTGATACACTGTTGTAGTTACAACTGTTTGTGATGCACTGTTGTAGTTACAAGTGCTTGTGATACACTGTTGCAGTTACAACTGCTTGTGATACACTGTTGCAGTTACAAGTGCTTGTGATACACTGTTGCAGTTACAAGTGCTTGTGATGCACTGTTGTAGTTACAACTGCTTGTGATACACTGTTGCAGTTACAACTGCTTGTGATACACTGTTGTAGTTACAAGTGCTTGTGATACACTGTTGTAGTTACAACTGCTTGTGATACACTGTTGTAGTTACAACTGCTTGTGATACACTGTTGCAGTTACAACTGCTTGTGATACACTGTTGCAGTTACAACTGCTTGTGATACACTGTTGCAGTTACAACTGCTTGTGATGCACTGTTGTAGTTACAACTGCTTGTGATACACCGTTGCAGTTACAACTGCTTGTGATACACTGTTGTAGTTACAACTGCTTGTGATGCACTGTTGCAGTTACAAGTGCTTGTGATACACTGTTGCAGTTACAACTGTTTGTGATGCACTGTTGTAGTTACAACTGCTTGTGATACACTGTTGCAGTTACAACTGTTTGTGATACACTGTTGCAGTTACAACTGTTTGTGATGCACTGTTGTAGTTACAACTGCTTGTGATGCACTGTTGCAGTTACAAGTGCTTGTGATACACTGTTGCAGTTACAACTGCTTGTGATGCACTGTTGTAGTTACAACTGCTTGTGATACACTGTTGCAGTTACAACTGTTTGTGATGCACTGTTGCAGTCACAACTGCTTGTGATACACTGTTGTAGTTACAACTGCTTGTGATACACTGTTGTAGTTACAAGTGCTTGTGATACACTGTTGCAGTTACAACTGCTTGTGATGCACTGTTGTAGTTACAACTGCTTGTGATACACTGTTGTAGTTACAACTGCTTGTGATACACTGTTGCAGTAACAACTGCTTGTGATGCACTGTTGTAGTAACAACTGCTTGTGATGCACTGTTGTAGTTACAACTGCTTGTGATACACTGTTGCAGTTACAACTGTTTGTGATGCACTGTTGCAGTCACAACTGCTTGTGATACACTGTTGTAGTTACAACTGCTTGTGATACACTGTTGCAGTTACAACTGCTTGTGATGCACTGTTGTAGTTACAACTGCTTGCGATACACTGTTGTAGTTGCAACTGTTTGTGATACACTGTTGTAGTTACAAGTGCTTGCGATACACTGTTGTAGTTACAACTGCTTGTGATACACTGTTGTAGTTACAACTGCTTGTGATGCACTGTTGTAGTTACAACTGCTTGTGATACACTGTTGCAGTTACAACTGCTTGTGATACACTGTTGCAGTTACAACTGCTTGTGATACACTGTTGCAGTTACAACTGCTTGTGATACACTGTTGTAGTTACAAGTGCTTGTGATACACTGTTGCAGTTACAACTGCTTGTGATACACTGTTGCAGTTACAACTGCTTGTGATACACTGTTGTAGTTGCAACTGCTTGTGATACACCGTTGTAGTTACAACTGCTTGTGATACACTGTTGTAGTTACAAGTGCTTGTGATACACTGTTGTAGTTACAACTGTTTGTGATACACTGTTGTAGTTACAACTGCTTGTGATACACTGTTGTAGTTACAAGTGCTTGTGATACACTGTTGCAGTTACAACTGCTTGTGATGCACTGTTGCAGTTACAAGTGCTTGTGATACACTGTTGTAGTTACAAGTGCTTGTGATACACTGTTGCAGTTACAAGTGCTTGTGATGCACTGTTGCAGTTACAACTGCTTGTGATACACTGTTGTAGTTACAAGTGCTTGTGATACACCGTTGTAGTTACAACTGCTTGTGATACACAGTTGTAGTTACAAGTGCTTGTGATACACCGTTGTAGTTACAACTGTTTGTGATACACTGTTGCAGTTACAACTGCTTGTGATACACTGTTGCAGTTACAACTGCTTGTGATGCACTGTTGTAGTTACAACTGCTTGTGATGCACTGTTGTAGTTACAACTGCTTGTGATGCACTGTTGTAGTTACAACTGCTTGTAATACACTGTTGTAGTTACAACTGCTTGTGATACACTGTTGTAGTTACAACTGCTTGTAATACACTGTTGTAGTTACATATGCTTGTGATACACTGTTGCAGTTACAACTGCTTGTGATGCACTGTTGCAGTTACAAGTGCTTGTGATACACTGTTGTAGTTACAAGTGCTTGTGATACACTGTTGCAGTTACAACTGCTTGTGATGCACTGTTGTAGTTACAACTGCTTGTGATACACTGTTGCAGTTACAACTGTTTGTGATGCACTGTTGTAGTTACAACTGCTTGTGATACACTGTTGTAGTTACAACTGCTTGTGATACACTGTTGTAGTTACAACTGCGTGTGATGCACTGTTGAAGTTACAACTGCTTGTGATACACTGTTGCAGTTACAACTGCTTGTGATGCACTGTTGTAGTTACAACTGTTTGTGATACACTGTTGTAGTTACAACTGCTTGTGATACACTGTTGCAGTTACAACTGTTTGTGATGCACCGTTGTAGTTACAAGTGCTTGTGATACACTGTTGTAGTTACAACTGCTTGTGATACACTGTTGTAGTTACAACTGCTTGTGATACACTGTTGCAGTTACAACTGTTTGTGATGCACCGTTGTAGTTACAAGTGCTTGTGATACACTGTTGCAGTTACAAGTGCTTGTGATACACTGTTGTAGTTACAACTGCTTGTGATACACTGTTGCAGTTACAACTGTTTGTGATGCACCGTTGTAGTTACAAGTGCTTGTGATGCACCGTTGTAGTTACAACTGCTTGTGATACACTGTTGCAGTTACAACTGCTTGTGATACACTGTTGCAGTTACAACTGCTTGTGATACACCGTTGCAGTTACAACTGCTTGTGATACACTGTTGTAGTTACAACTGCTTGTGATGCACCGTTGCAGTTACAACTGCTTGTGATACACTGTTGTAGTTACAACTGCTTGTGATGCACTGTTGCAGTTACAAGTGCTTGTGATACACTGTTGCAGTTACAACTGTTTGTGATGCACTGTTGTAGTTACAACTGCTTGTGATACACTGTTGCAGTTACAACTGTTTGTGATACACTGTTGCAGTTACAACTGTTTGTGATGCACTGTTGTAGTTACAACTGCTTGTGATGCACTGTTGCAGTTACAAGTGCTTGTGATACACTGTTGCAGTTACAACTGCTTGTGATGCACTGTTGTAGTTACAACTGCTTGTGATACACTGTTGCAGTTACAACTGTTTGTGATGCACTGTTGCAGTCACAACTGCTTGTGATACACTGTTGTAGTTACAACTGCTTGTGATACACTGTTGTAGTTACAAGTGCTTGTGATACACTGTTGCAGTTACAACTGCTTGTGATGCACTGTTGTAGTTACAACTGCTTGTGATGCACTGTTGTAGTTACAACTGCTTGTGATGCACTGTTGTAGTTACAACTGCTTGTGATACACTGTTGCAGTTACAACTGTTTGTGATGCACTGTTGCAGTCACAACTGCTTGTGATACACTGTTGTAGTTACAACTGCTTGTGATACACTGTTGCAGTTACAACTGCTTGTGATGCACTGTTGTAGTTACAACTGCTTGCGATACACTGTTGTAGTTGCAACTGCTTGTGATACACTGTTGCAGTTACAACTGCTTGCGATACACTGTTGCAGTTACAACTGCTTGTGATACACTGTTGTAGTTGCAACTGCTTGTGATACACCGTTGTAGTTACAACTGCTTGTGATACACTGTTGTAGTTACAAGTGCTTGTGATACACTGTTGTAGTTACAACTGTTTGTGATACACTGTTGTAGTTACAACTGCTTGTGATACACTGTTGTAGTTACAAGTGCTTGTGATACACTGTTGCAGTTACAACTGCTTGTGATGCACTGTTGCAGTTACAAGTGCTTGTGATACACTGTTGTAGTTACAAGTGCTTGTGATACACTGTTGCAGTTACAAGTGCTTGTGATGCACTGTTGCAGTTACAACTGCTTGTGATACACTGTTGTAGTTACAAGTGCTTGTGATACACCGTTGTAGTTACAACTGCTTGTGATACACAGTTGTAGTTACAAGTGCTTGTGATACACCGTTGTAGTTACAACTGTTTGTGATACACTGTTGCAGTTACAACTGCTTGTGATACACTGTTGCAGTTACAACTGCTTGTGATGCACTGTTGTAGTTACAACTGCTTGTGATGCACTGTTGTAGTTACAACTGCTTGTGATGCACTGTTGTAGTTACAACTGCTTGTAATACACTGTTGTAGTTACAACTGCTTGTGATACACTGTTGTAGTTACAACTGCTTGCGATACACTGTTGTAGTTACAAGTGCTTGTGATACACTGTTGTAGTTACAACTGTTTGTAATACACTGTTGTAGTTACAACTGCTTGTGATACACTGTTGTAGTTACAACTGCTTGTGATGCACTGTTGTAGTTACAACTGCTTGTAATACACTGTTGTAGTTACAACTGCTTGTGATACACTGTTGTAGTTACAACTGCTTGTAATACACTGTTGTAGTTACAACTGCTTGTGATACACTGTTGTAGTTACAACTGCTTGCGATACACTGTTGTAGTTACAAGTGCTTGTGATGCACTGTTGTAGTTACAACTGCTTGTAATACACTGTTGTAGTTACAACTGCTTGTGATACACTGTTGTAGTTACAACTGCTTGCGATACACTGTTGTAGTTACAACTGCTTGCGATGCACTGTTGTAGTTACAACTGCTTGTGATGCACTGTTGTAGTTACAACTGCTTGTGATGCACTGTTGTAGTTACAACTGCTTGTAATACACTGTTGTAGTTACAACTGCTTGTGATACACTGTTGTAGTTACAACTGCTTGCGATACACTGTTGTAGTTACAAGTGCTTGTGATACACTGTTGTAGTTACAACTGCTTGTAATACACTGTTGTAGTTACAACTGCTTGTGATGCACTGTTGCAGTTACAACTGCTTGTGATACACTGTTGCAGTTACAACTGTTTGTGATGCACTGTTGTAGTTACAACTGCTTGTGATACACTGTTGTAGTTACAACTGCTTGTGATACACTGTTGCAGTTACAACTGCTTGTGATGCACTGTTGCAGTTGCAACTGTTTGTGATGCACTGTTGTAGTTACAACTGCTTGTGATACACTGTTGCAGTTACAACTGCTTGTGATACACTGTTGCAGTTACAACTGCTTGTGATACACTGTTGTAGTTACAACTGCTTGTGATACACCGTTGCAGTTACAACCGCTTGTAATACACTGTTGTAGTTACAAGTGCTTGTGATACACTGTTGCAGTTACAACTGCTTGTAATACACTGTTGTAGTTACAAGTGCTTGTGATACACTGTTGTAGTTACAACCGCTTGTAATAGACTGTTGTAGTTACAAGTGCTTGTGATACACTGTTGCAGTTACAACTGCTTGTGATACACTGTTGCAGTTACAACTGCTTGTAATACACTGTTGCAGTTACAAGTGCTTGTGATACACTGTTGCAGTTACAACTGCTTGTAATACACTGTTGCAGTTACAAGTGCTTGTGATACACTGTTGCAGTTACAAGTGCTTGTGATGCACTGTTGTAGTTACAACTGCTTGTGATACACTGTTGTAGTTACAACTGCTTGTGATACACTGTTGCAGTTACAAGTGCTTGTGATACACTGTTGCAGTTACAAGTGCTTGTGATACACTGTTGTAGTTACAACTGCTTGTGATACACTGTTGTAGTTACAACTGCTTGTAATACACTGTTGCAGTTACAAGTGCTTGTGATGCACTGTTGCAGTTACAACTGCTTGTAATACACTGTTGCAGTTACAAGTGCTTGTGATACACTGTTGTAGTTACAACTGCTTGTGATACACTGTTGTAGTTACAAGTGCTTGTGATACACTGTTTCAGTTACAACTGCTTGTGATACACTGTTGTAGTTACAACTGCTTGTGATACACTGTTGCAGTTACAACTGCTTGTGATGCACTGTTGTAGTTACAACTGCTTGTGATACACTGTTGTAGTTACAACTGCTTGTGATACACTGTTGCAGTTACAACTGCTTGTGATACACTGTTGTAGTTACAACTGCTTGTGATGCACTGTTGTAGTTACAACTGCTTGTGATGCACTGTTGTAGTTACAACTGCTTGTGATGCACTGTTGTAGTTACAACTGCTTGTGATACACTGTTGTAGTTACAACTGCTTGTGATGCACTGTTGTAGTTACAACTGCTTGTGATACACTGTTGTAGTTACAACTGCTTGTGATACACTGTTGTAGTTACAACTGCTTGTGATGCACTGTTGCAGTTGCAACTGCTTGTGATGCACTGTTGCAGTTGCAACTGTTTGTGATGCACTGTTGTAGTTACAACTGCTTGTGATACACTGTTGCAGTTACAACTGCTTGTGATGCACTGTTGCAGTTGCAACTGTTTGTGATACACTGTTGCAGTTACAACTGCTTGTGATACACTGTTGCAGTTACAACTGTTTGTGATGCACTGTTGTAGTTACAACTGCTTGTGATACACTGTTGCAGTTACAACTGCTTGTGATGCACTGTTGCAGTTGCAACTGTTTGTGATGCACTGTTGTAGTTACAACTGCTTGTGATACACTGTTGCAGTTACAACTGTTTGTGATGCACTGTTGTAGTTACAACTGCTTGTGATACACTGTTGCAGTTACAACTGTTTGTGATGCACTGTTGTAGTTACAACTGCTTGTGATACACTGTTGCAGTTACAACTGCTTGTGATGCACTGTTGCAGTTGCAACTGTTTGTGATGCACTGTTGTAGTTACAACTGCTTGTGATACACTGTTGCAGTTACAACTGCTTGTGATACACTGTTGCAGTTACAACTGCTTGTGATGCACTGTTGCAGTTGCAACTGTTTGTGATGCACTGTTGTAGTTACAACTGCTTGTGATACACTGTTGCAGTTACAACTGCTTGTGATACACTGTTGCAGTTACAACTGTTTGTGATACACTGTTGTAGTTACAACTGTTTGTGATACACTGTTGTAGTTACAACTGCTTGTGATACACTGTTGTAGTTACAAGTGCTTGTGATACACTGTTGCAGTTACAACTGTTTGTGATACACTGTTGCAGTTACAACAGCTTGTGATCATGATACACTGTTGCAGTGCAAATGCTTGTGATCAGTTCGCTGTGATCCTAGCTTGCTTTCCATGTGTATTTAGTGCTTTTTTGTTCATTTCAGATGAGAAGGTCATGTGTGGCGGCCACATGGTGGCACACAGTCACGCCCAGGAAGACGCCTGGCGGAGAATACTCGACTTCCTCAACATGCACTTGGGCACTGGGTCAGGGAGTTGACAAACACATGTGTTTAACAAAATTGTTCATGGTGCCATAGTCTAGGGTTACTTTGCGAGGTAATTTGTTCAAGTCAGACATTCAATGTTACAATAAATCCCGGTGTTGGCTGAACATGCCGTTTCCGTATTGAGATGAGAGTAATGCTTCAAATTCCATTTAGCAAAACATGTAATAAACATTTTCTAATATACAAGATTGTGTTTATAAACTTTTATAAATATTTATTTAATGTTTGTTGTTTTGTGGCGTTGGTCTTGATTATTGTGCCCCTAAACAAGGGATAAGTTTCTTGGCTACAGGCTTGTTTCAGTAATTTCAATTGTTGTATTAAATAGAATAGAAAAAAAGATCAGATGTTATCGACGGTGATTTGTATAAAAAAAAATTATTTAGGTTTGTGATCTTAATCTGAGTTTTTTTGTACTTTTTCGATTGAGAATACCGGTATTTGAATTCAGGAATCATTAACATGTAGAATTTAATCTGTTTAATAATAATATATGCGTGCTATGTATAATTAACTGTTTCATGACTTGGCTGTTTATGATATTTGTTAACGCAATCTATACGGATGTAAACTGGGCAGAATATACCTAAAAAAAATGTACTTGGATAACTGACATGGTGACAACCTTTATTTACCTATAGCTAGTTTTAATTATCCCCCGCCTTGAAAAGGCGAGGGGATATAGTAATGGTAGGCGCGATTCCGTGCGTGCGTCCGTCCGTCCGTCCGTCCCACATTCATTTCTTTGCATCTCCTCTTAAATTTCTCATGCGATTTCTACCAAACTTTCACAGATTGATGATCATAAAGTGAAGCAGCGCATATTGTCGGGCTTTCCCGATTCGACCATTTTTGAAAGAGTTATTGCCTTTGCCTTATTTTAAAATTAAAATTGGTTTCTTCGCAACTCCTCTTACGTTTTTCGTGCGATTTCTACCAAACTTTCACAGATTGATGATCATATTGTGGAACAGCGCATATTGTCGGGCTTTCCCGATTTGACCATTTTTGAAAGAGTTATTGCCCTTTGCTTATTTTACATTTAAAATTGGTTTCTTCGCAACTCCTCTTACGTTTTTCATGCTATTTCTACCAAACTTTTACAGATTGATGATCATAAAGTGAAGCAGCGCACATTGTCGGGCTTTTGCGATTTGACCATTTTTGAAAGAGTTATTGTCCTTTGCTTATTTTACATTTAAAATTGGTTTCTTCGCAAATCTTCTCACGTTTTTCATGCAATTTCTACCAAACTTTCACAGATTGATGACTATATAGTTACGCAGCCCATATTGTCAGGCTTTTGCAATTTGACCTTTTTAAAAGAGTTATTGCCCTTTGTTTATTTTACATTTAAAATTGGTTTCTTCGCAATGACGCAGCGCATATTGTCAGGCTTTTGCGATTTGACCTTTTTTTGAAAGAGTTATTGCCCTTTGTTTATTTTACATTTAAAATTGTCTACGGGCTTTCATGAAGGGTTACTTTTAGGAAGAGTTATAGCCCTTTCTTACTTTTGCGCATTTCTTATGTTCCTGAGAAACTACCCTTACCATTGATTGGCTTTCGTTACAAAAATGCCCCCATGAGGCGGGGGATATAGCTGTCTGTGACCGCTCTTGTTTATATACCAACGCATGCTTCAAGCACTCCTTTGTGCATTTTGTTTGCATATTGACCGCAGATTTCTCGACTGTGCCTTTATTTTACTACATGTGTTTTCTTAAATCCCACTCACAGCATATTAGAATATACATTCATTTATAAATTATGTAAAAGTACGACTTGTAAAAGCTGAAACGTCATAAACAAAATGCAAATGTAAGATGTTGTTTTACTATAACTTTTTCGGTAATTAATATTGCAGAGGTTAACATATCAGCATATGGCAATGTTTGAGTGGTTAGCGCATTAAACTCTGGCGATGTTAAAGTGGTAAGCACACAAGACTCTGGCAATGTTGGAGTGATAAGCACATCAGACTCTTGCAAGTTGGAGTGATAAGAACATCAGACTCTGGCAATGTATGAGAGGTTAGCACATCAGACTCTTGCAAGTTGGAGTGGTTAGCACATCAGACTCTGGCAATGTATGAGTGGTTAGCATATCAGACTCTGGCAAGTTGGAGTGGTTAGCACATCAGACTCTTGGATTGTATGAGTGGTTAGCACATCAGGCTCTGGCATTGTATGAGTGGTTAGCACATCAAACTGTGGCATTGTATGAGTGGTTAGCACATCAGACTCTTGCAAGTTGGAGTGGTTAACACATCAGACTCTTGCAAGTTGGAGTGGTAGGCTCATCATACTCTGGGAATGTATGAGTGGTTAGCACATTAGACTCTGGCAATGTATGAGTGGTTAGCACATCAGACTCTGGCAAGTTGGAGTGGTAAGCACATCAGACTCTAGCAATGTATGAGTGGTTAGCACATCAGACTCTGAAAAGTTGGAGTGGTTAGAACATCAGAATCTGGCAATGTTGGAGTGGTAAGCACATCAGACTCTTGCAAAATGGAGTGATAAGCTCATCAGACTCTGGTGATATATGAGTGGTTAGCACATTAGACTCTGGCAATGTATGAGTGGTTAGCACATCAGACTCTGGCAAGTTGGAGTGGTTAGCACATCAGACTCTGACAATGCATGAGTGGTTAGCACATCAGATTCTGGCAAGTTGGAGTGGTTAGCACATCAGAATCTGGCAATGTTGGAATGGTTAGCACATCAGACTCTTGTAAGTTGGAGTGGTAAGCACATCAGACTCTTGCAAGTTGGAGTGGTTAGCACACACGACTCTGGCAATGTATGAGTGTGTAGCACATCAGACTCTTGCAAGTTGGGGTGGTTAGCACATTAGACTCTGGCAATGTATAAGTGGTTAGCACATCATACTCATGCAAGTTGGAGTGGTAAGCACATCAGAATCTGGCAATGTTGAAGTGGTAAGCACATCAGACTCATGCAAGTTGGAGTGGTTAGCACACACGACTCTGGCAATGTATGAGTGTGTAGCACATCAGACTCTTGCAAGTTGTGGTGGTTAGCACATTAGACTCTGGCAATGTATGAGTGGGTAGCACATCAGACTCTGGCAATGTATAAGTGGGTAGCACATCAGACTCTTGCAAGTTGGAGTGGTAAGCACATCAGACTCTTGCAAGTTGGAGTGGTTAGCACATCAGACTCTGGCAATGTATAAGTGGTTAGCACATCAGACTCTTGCAAGTTTGGTTGGTTAGCACATCAGACTCTGACAATGTATGAGTGGGTAGCACATCAGACTCTGGCAATGTATCAGTGGGTAGCACATCAGACTATTGCAAGTTGGAGTGGTAAGCACATCAGACTCTTGCAAGTTGGAGTGGTTAGCACATCAGACTCTGGCAATGTATAAGTGGTTAGCACATCAGACTCTTGCAAGTTGGGGTGGTTAGCACATCAGACTCTGGCAATGTATGAGTGGGTAGCACATCAGACTCTGGCAATGTATGAGTGGTTAGCACATCAGACTCTGGCAAGTTGGAGTGGTAAGCTTATAAGACTCTGACAATGTATAAGTGGTTAGCATACAAGACTCTGGCAATGTATGAGAGGTTAGCACATCAGACTCTGGCAATGTATGAGTGGTTAGCACATCAGAATCTGGCAATGAATGAGTGGTTAGCACATCAGTCTCTGGCAATGTTGGAGTGGTTAGCACATCAGACTCTGGCAATGTATGAGTGGTTAGCTCATCAGTCTCTGGCAATGTATTAGTGGTTATCATACACGACTCTGGCAATGTTTGAGAGGTTAGCATATCAGAATCTGGCAATGTATGAGTGGTTAGCTCATCAGACACTGGCAATGTATGAGAGGTGAGCATATCAGAATCTGGCAATGTATGAGTGGTTAGCTCATCAGACACTGGCAATGTATGAGAGGTGAGCATATCAGAATCTGGCAATGTATGAGTGGTTAGCGATTCAGACTCTGGCAATGCTGGAGTGATTAGCACATCAGAATCTGACAAGTTGGAGTTGTTAGCACATCAGGAATCTGACAATGTATGAGTGGTTAGCATACAAGACTCTGGCAATGTTGGAATGGTTAGCACATCCGACTCTGGCAATGTATGAGTGGTATGCACATCAGACTCTTGTAAGTTGGAGTGGTTAGCACATCAGACTCTGACAATGTATGAGTGGGTAGCACTTTAGACTCTGGCAATGTATGAGTGGTTAGCACATCAAACTGTGGCAATGTATGAGTGGTTAGCACATCAGACTCTTGCAAGTTGGAGTGGTTAGCACATCAGACTCTTGCAAGTTGGAGTGGTTAGCACATCAGACTCTGGCAAGTTTGAGTGGTTAGCACATCAAACTCTGGCAATGTACGAGTGGGTAGCACATCAGACTCTGGCATTGTATGAGTGGTTAGCACATCAGACTCTTGCAAGTTGGAGTGGTTAACACATCAGACTCTTGCAAGTTGGAGTGGTAGGCTCATCATACTCTGGGAATGTATGAGTGGTTAGCACATTAGACTCTGGCAATGTATGAGTGGTTAGCACATCAGACTCTGGCAAGTTGGAGTGGTTAGCACATCAGACTCTAGCAATGTATGAGTGGTTAGCACATCAGACTCTGAAAAGTTGGAGTGGTTAGAACATCAGAATCTGGCAATGTTGGAGTGGTAAGCACATCAGACTCTTGCAAAATGGAGTGGTAAGCTCATCAGACTCTGGTGATGTATGAGTGGTTAGCACATTAGACTCTGGCAATGTATGAGTGGTTAGCACATCAGACTCTGGCAAGCTGGAGTGGTTAGCACATCAGACTCTGACAATGTATGAGTGGTTAGCACATCAGATTCTGGCAAGTTGGAGTGGTTAGCACATCAGAATCTGGCAATGTTGGAATGGTTAGCACATCAGACTCTTGTAAGTTGAAGTGGTAAGCACATCAGACTCTTGCAAGTTGGAGTGGTTAGCACACACGACTCTGGCAATGTATGAGTGTGTATCACATCAGACTCTGAAAAGTTGGAGTGGTTAGCACATCAGACTCTGACAATGTATGAGTGGGTAGCTTTTTAGACTCTGGCAATGTATGAGTGGTTAGCACATCAGACTCTGGCAATGTATGAGTGGTTAGCACATCAGACTCTTGCAAGTTGGAGTGGTTAGCACATCAGACTCTTGCAAGTTGGAGTGGTTAGCACATCAGACTCTTGCAAGTTGGAGTGGTTAGCACATCAGACTCTGGCAAGTTTGAGTGGTTAGCACATCAAACTCTGGCAATGTATGAGTGGGTAGCACATCAGACTCTGGCATTGTTTGAGTGGTTAGCACATCAGACTCTGGCAATGTATGAGTGGTTAGCACACAAGACTCTGGCAATGTTGGAGTGGTAAGCACATCAGACTTTTGCATTGTTAGAGAGGATAGCACATCAGACCCTTGCAATGTAGACTTGACCGAGATATTCTGCACATACACACTAAGACCATTATACACGTTGACCATTTTGGTGATGATTAGGCAAAGGCTTCTAAAGTGATTGATCGGACAAGACCTATTTTAGGTAATTAATTTCTATAATCACTGGGCGATAACTCTCAAATAACTTAAGCAATATGGTAGGTTATAGAACTTGTCCGAGATATTTTGCCTATACACATTCCGACTACATTTTGTGATGATTAGACAAAGGATTCTAAAGTAATTAATCAGAAAAGAACACTAAAGTAATTTCTATAATTTAAGGGCAATAACCTTTGAGTGAAAAATGCAAAAGAATGGGAAAAAACAGAACTCTTAATATATGGCTTCACCCAATTTATTCAAACATTTATGTTGAGAGAAAATCATTACATTTATGAAAAATATACAGTTTAAACAGGGCTTAATAGAAGTTCCACTGGACCAAAAAAACCTGGTCATGTTATCAATACTTGTTTACAACATACATGGGCACATACAGGTGTTTGTGATGAATTGATGTATGACTGAATATAAATTGATAATATCTTATTTTGAAGACGTTATATTAATATGATGCAAAAAAATCTAATAAAGTCATAAATATCACGTTTTATTTTATAACCCATAAATAACAGTTTCGAAAAACATGACACCAAAATATGTCATGTTTCATGAGTTTGAGTTTTCCCCTACTCATATTCATGGTCTATAAATAACCCCTAATTGATACCCGTTTCATCAGTTGCAATGTCTCGAAATGACGGCATTTTATCAGAGTATTATTGGCACACTTTTTGGTTCTGTCTTAAATTTTAACTGGTTTTTTTCCTGTGTGTTTATGAATTTTTTAGATTTTTTTTACCATGTTATGGAATACAAAAGTTCACTAGGGAGCCAAAGAACATATAAGGTATAGCATGATAGAGCTATTCTGACAGTGTGTATCATGTTGAGTGCAGTGTGTAAACAAGTATCCCATACAGGTCAATACAGCTGCATGAAACAAATATACAAAACAAGAAGTGATAAACAGGCCCCAATTTCTCAAAACTTCTTAAGACTCTTATAACAGGATTAAGTTAAACCCACTATTTTTGTCTTTCAATATTTTGCATTTAATATACTCCTTTAAATGTTTTAATACTTAAGATAGGAATTATTGCTACAATTATCACAATAAACCATTTTTCATTTATTAAAATTCATGTAAAATTCAAGTATGTATTTTGGCTACTTGAAATAAGCAACTTAAAACTTAAACCTTTCAAGAAATTGGGACCAGGTCGACGGGTCTTTAGAAAAGCGCCCTATCGAAATATCATTTTTATTGTTTGCCAACTTTGATCAAGTCACTGCATTCCTTTGAATATACACACAATTCGGCAACTTAATTATTTCAATGAATTTTTTTCAGGAAATAGAGTGTGTTCTTTGAAAAGATATGTTACTGATCAATAAGTTTAAAAAAAAGATTAAAAATCACTTTGTAAAAGGAAGCACTCAACCAACAGCACTAGGATGGAACGGGATCAAAACAGGACAGTGTCATATAGATTTTTCCATATAGCATGTTGGATATGGAAAAGGATATTTATGGGCATAGGTTATGACACGATATTCACTGGCCGAAAAACATATTTATTTTCAGCTAGTCAATATCAGTAGACAAACAATATGATTTTTAAATAAATTAAAAGGCAAAAAACCTATACCGAAAAAGAAGTAGAAAGAAAGTCTTAACACATTAGTATCACAAGAGTTTAACAGCACTTGTAATTTAATGTTTATACATGTCTTCATAGGTGTCTTCAAAAACATGTTTCGATCACAATGAAAAAGTGTACTCGTGTATTAAACTCTTATTTATACACTATAAATATAAATTGTGGTATTTACAATAACTGCTTATACATATCATACACTTTAAACAAATGCATTTCAATAATAAGGTATATTTCCAAGAATCACTTTCAACAGCAGTTCATTCAGTCTTCTAGATATCTGTACATGGTTTCCCAGTAAGAAAACAGTCTAGACTGAGCCAAACTCGCTCATCCACTCCTTGTATTTCTTGAGGTCGTCTGCAGATACACTCTTGTTCACCTTCTCCTTCGCCTCCAGGAAGTCCTCCATGGACGTCGGCAGACTCCACTCCTCCTTCGGGATATTCCGAATCTCCTCAGGGGAGAGGCCGCGGATACGGCGCCGGAATGACATCATAGCAGCGTCTCTGAAATATGTTGCATTGTACTTGTAGTGTATAGAACAATCAAAATAACCTTTAAATAAGAACTTTGTAAAAACACCCGTGACACCTCTTTCAGGAGTATAAGTTATGGTTAAACAAGAGCTGTCACAGTATGTGACGAATGCCCCCGAATGTGACATTGACCTACGCACAAGGTCAGTACATGAAAAGTTGATCTTGCCTTTACGTGTCAAATACATATGGCAAGTTATTTTAAATTGCCTCTGAACATAAAAAATACCACCCATACTTGACGACCTACACTGTTATGTCCTTATATTCAGAATTCCCTAATGAATAAACACTTAGTGTATCTTTCACCTTAGAGGTAGGGACATGGGTCTTGCACACGACACGTCGTCTTTGAATGTGGAACACATGTACCGGTAGCAAGTTATTTTAAAATCTGTCCATACAAGAGAAAGTTACAGCCCGGACACGACAACCTATACCCTATGTCCTTGTATGCAGCACTCCATTGTGAATAAACACTAAGTGTGACCTTGACCTTTGAGGTAGGGACACGGGTCTTGCACGCAACACGTCGTCTTGGTATGTGAAACACATGTGGCAAGTTATTTTAAAATCTGTCCATACAAGGGAAAGTTACAGCCTGGACACGACAACCTATACTCTATGTCCTTATATGCAGCACTCCATTGTGAATAAACACTAAGTGTGACCTTGACCTTTGAGGTAGGGACACGGGTCTTGCACGCGACACGTCGTCTTGGTATGTGGAACACATGTGGCAAGTTATTTTAAAATCTGTCCATACAAGAGAAAGTTACAGCCCGGACACGAAAACCTATACTCTATGTCCTTATATGCAGCACTCCATTGTGAACAAACACTAAGTGTGACCTTGACCTTTGAGGTAGGGACACGGGTCTTGCACGCGACACGTCGTCTTGGTATGTGGAACACATGTGGCAAGTTATTTTAAAATCTGTCCATACAAGAGAAAGTTACAGCCCGGACACGACAACCTATACTCTATGTCCTTATATGCAGTACTCCATTGTGAACAAACACTAAGTGTGACCTTGACCTTTGAGGTAGGGACACGGGTCTTGCACGCGACACGTCGTCTTGGTATGTGGAACACATGTGGCAAGTTATTTTAAAAACTGTCCATACAAGGGAAAGTTACAGCCCGGACACGACAACCTATACTCTATGTCCTTATATGCAGCACTCCACTGTGAATAAACACTAAGTGTGACCTTGACCTTTGAGGTAGGGACACAGTCTTGCACGCCACACGTCGTCTTGGTATGTGGAACACATGTGGCAAGTTAAAACTGTCCATACAAGGGAAAGTTACAGAGCCGGACGGACGGACGGTGCGATTTTAATATGCCCACCTTCGGGGGCATAAAAACAACGTTTTTAAATAATATAAAAAGAACAACAACATGCAACCAGAACTTGTTCAACTGCAGCCAGAGGCCATGCTGTGGTTGCGTTTACCTGCACACATTGGTGATATCAGCCCCAGAGTAGCCATCTAGGGTTGCAGCAACCGCGGCCAGGTCAACATCTGGGGCCAGGGGAACCTCCTTCAGGTTGATCTTCAGCAGCTCCTCACGCCCCTTCTCTAGAACAAAAGGTAGATAGAAATTGTAAAGATGAAACACAGCCTAGCCAAGAGAGGCTGCTTCAGATAAGGTGGATGAGACAAATCCTGTATTGTTATGAGCTACTTATACAAATTGTTACCAATATCTGAATTTTTTATGCAAATATTATCTTCGAGAACTGTAAGAAACTTTTTCACTGGTGTACAAGCCGGTCGGTCACCTGTTGGTAGAGGAATGTAGATTCGCTTCTCTAGGCGACGACGGAGAGCCTCATCTAGATCCCAGGGGAAGTTGGTTGCGGCGAGAACCATCACGATCTTCGTAGAGTCCTCGACCTCACACGCACCAGCAACACCTTAAACAGATGTTTGTATAGAAACAATAAGGACATCAATTAATGTTACATTGCCCACATGATTTACCAAATAACAGCAATTATCTTCACATTTCCCCATTTTAACACAAAAGAACAGAAAAGAAATTGTTGAACTTAAAATCAAAACTTATTGCCAAAATAACAAGAGCACCGCCTGCGGGTGCTGAAGGCTCATCTGATTTTACTGTTTATTTATTTCATTTATTACATTTGAAAGTGAACAGGTATTCCAGTTTGAAAGTGATAGCTTTTGATAGTTTGCTTGAAGTGACCTAAATGCAAAACTTAACCAACAACGACAACGACAATCAAGTGACGACAATAGCTTGTCATTTTTTTCAAAAAATAAGACGAGCTCAAAATCTCTTTTTAAGGTCAGCAAAACAATAAACCTATGGTGGATAACCATTGATTTATGGTGTAACACTGTTTTGAAATCATCTTAAGACAACTAAGTTTCATCAAAAGATTTTACTGATTGTTAAACATGTGAAAACCTTTGGTTGTAAAATAACAGATAAAACTTTCTAGATAAAGATGGAATTTAAGTTACATCAAAATAAAAATATTAAGTAGACATAGACGTACCATCCATCTGTATCAGAAGCTCAGACTTGACCCTGCGACTGGCCTCATGCTCCGAGCTGGATCCCCGCTTGGAGCAGATTGAGTCTATCTCATCAATAAAGATGGTGCTAGGGGCGTAAAACCGCGCCTGAAACAAGGGCAAACCATGATAGATGTAATTTTAATTAATTTTCAAATTAAAATGCTTTTTTCCCAGGCTCTAAAATTGGCATACCTTGTCATTTTTACCTCAATACCTTATGTTTTGAAGATTAATTTGTATTTATATGATGATAAATTTCTAAAAATCAATTTAAAATTCAATTTATTCCTGCATATTCAATTAAAATTTAAAAACATGAAGCTCTATTTAACATGAAGCTCTATTTTTTTCATAATGCCAATTGTTATTGTCAAACAAACGATTATATTATTTCTGCTTGCTTAAAACAACTTGTGAGTATTGACGGGTGCTCTTGCTTACCAACGTACATAAACTTTATTCAACATTAGTTCTTATTTTCATATATCTCTACTGTTTTGTTTAATTTCCATAAAAACGCTTATAATACATGTATATCACTATACTGGTTAGGGACCCATTTGAATTAAATTTCATACAGAGAAATTTGGGCCCCTCATCTAATAATCAGTATAATAGGTTTTAAAATTAAAGCTAATGAGTTCACTTGCCAAACATACTCAGGAAAATCCAAAGTAATGACTGTGTACTGTACCAATAATTCACTCACTTTAAAAATTGTTAACTGAAAAAAATCTAAAAAAACAAATGATAATCACCTCCTGAAAAAAATAAGGTGCAAGCTTGTGCAGTCCAAATGTTGCTGATAAACTGCTTATTTTCATAGAAAACTTTAGCCTTCCAATTATGCTTTATTCAAACAAGCTATCAATCATATGAAAAACGATCATAATGGATTCCCTAAAAGAGGGCTTTACAGGGTGACTGAATAATTGTCGCAGGTAAAACAAGAGCCGTCGAAAGACAGCGCGCTCGAATATGCTGCTTTGACTTAGAATACAATAACGATGTAATAATACCAAGTTTGGTCTCTTTATGTCAAACCTAACTAAAATTATTTGATACATAAGGTGACTTTGATGCTGCCCTCCCACCAGCCTGCCCAAACAATGACACAAGTCATTCAAATAACTTGATTTCCCATTATGAAAATGTGGTTAAGAATAAACAAATATGCCTTTCAAAGAAAATTAAAAATAAAAATAAAAGTTCAAGGGCCATAATTTGTATTTAGGCTTAAAACTGAGTTATGTTTCTTGTTGTAAGATGGTCGTAAATAATTTTGAATTTTGTTAAGTGCATTTACTGAACGGTATAGAAGTTTGTTTTTTTAAAATCCCAACTTGCCCTTAACGTTTACTTGCCTAAAACTTTAACCTATGTCAATCAGGGGCCATAACTTGTATTAAGGATATGGAGTTATGTAACCTCATTGGGTGATGGTCCTGAACAATTGTGTGAAGTATTAAGTCAATTGAATGAAGGGTTTAGAAGTTATTAAACAATATCCCAACCTGCCCTAAAACTTTAACCTAAGTTCCATAGTCAATCAGGGGCCATAATTTGTATAACAGATAATATGGAGTTATCTAACCTCATTATGTGATGGCTCTGAACATCTGTGTGAAGTATAAAGTCAATTGAATGAATGGTATTGGAGTTTTAAGTGAAAATCCCAACTTGCCCTAAAACTTTAACCTGCCCTAAAACTTTAACCTAAGTCAATCAGGGGCCATAACTTGTATTTAGGATAATATGGAGTTATGTAACCTCATTGTGTGATGGTCTTGAACAACTGTGTAAAGTATTAAGTCTATTGAACAAAGGATATAGAAGTTATTAATAAAAATTCCAACTTGCCCTAAAACTTTAACCTAAGTTCCATAGTCAATCTGGGGCCATAATCTGTGTAAAAATAATATGGAGTTATCTAACCTCATCATGTGATTGCCCTGAACAACTGTGTGAAGTATTAAGTCAATTGAATGTAGGTTATTGGACTTATAAGTGAAAATCCCAACTTGCCCTAAAACTTTAACCAGACGCCGACGCTGGGGCGAGTAGTATAGCCCACCTATTCTTCGAATATTCGAGCTAAAAAGTAGTCCCTAAGTTTGACTTGAAAAACTGTGGTGAATTATTTGTGAAATTTAGGGAAGTACATAAACAACTTTGAAAGAGTGAATAAACCAGTGTTTGTTTACAAACAACTGTGAATATTTAAAAACAATGTTCCTGTTATAATTTTCCTACTGTTATTCAAACATTTTAAATTGGAAGAAAATAAGGCTTTAAAGTTCTTATATTCATATGCATTTCTATTTTCTGTCATTTTTCCCACTTTAAGAGAACATACCTCAGGAAATATTTTCACAATGATTGATGACATTTGCCACACATATTCATAAAGTCTGTCATGCTTAAGGTGTACCAAGTTTCATGCAAATACCTTAAATAGTTTTTGAGGCCAAAAAGATTATTTTGAAAAAAACAAGATGACACCGCAGATGATTGTCAAACAATAGATGTACACAACTATACCTACCATCTCAAACAGCAACCTCACAAGTTTTTCAGACTCGCCGTGCCACTTGGAGGTGAGGGCAGCGGAGGAGATGTTGAAGAATGTGGTACCACACTCTGTGGCCACACCCTTGGCCAGCAAGGTCTTCCCCGTTCCAGGAGGGCCAACCATCAACACGCCCTGCACGAGACACACGTTGCAATGCTTACAACTAGGTACTACATACTCTGGTTAATGGTGAATTTAGTAGTAGTTTTGTGGAAACACACAAGAGTGTAAAGATCAGGCTCTTTTTTGTTGTTGGAAGAAACTAGCTGAACTAAATAATGCCAGATTAATATGGATGTTTTGTTTTAAAATATCATCCAGCTCAAAAGAGTTGTTTTGTTGCAATAAGATAAGCATGATGAACCTTTTTTAGTAATATCCTTCAATCTTTCACAAAGTGCCTTTCCACATCCCTCCACCATGCATGTACCATCTACCCATCTGCCAGCGAGCAAAACAGACCAATAGATGGACCAATCTACACTTCATATATGTCCCAATCTTACCATCTCAAATAACAGGCGAACCATTTTCTCTGACACTCCCCGCCATTTAGAGGTAAGACTGGCTGCGGAGCAATTGAAGAAAGTAGTTCCGCACTCTGTAGCCACACCCTTTGCAAGTAGCGTCTTCCCCGTCCCCGGCGGCCCTATCATGCATACACCCTGCAGCCAGCACCACCACAACATGCGACTTAGTCTGTCTATACACCTATATAACCTGCAGACAATCTGCATATCCCAGCTTCTACGCTCATGGTCATATTAAACTTGTGAAATGTCAGAGATTTCTTTACATTCTGAACAGCCACTCATTATCTTTATAAGACAATGATACCTAAATCTCGCAAATTTCATTTTACCTCAAGACAGTCTGAAGAATACCATCTGCAGTTTCACCAGGATTTCATCAAGGCTGACTTCTGTGCAAATAACTTGTCTTTAAACATCACTAGCTTTTTCACTCAAAGCAGACAAAATAGTTGTCTTGCCATTGATAATATATAAATGATTGGAGGATGCATAAGATTTGACATCAATGAATTACACTGAACCTGTGATAGGAACATGGATCTAGTGATGGACTTTCCTAGGATTGAGTTAAACCTTTCAGAAGTTTTTTTTTCAAAGTCTTGAGAGAGGAAGAAAACAGTTACAGTCCAAGCAAGAGAGAATTGATGTGCACAAGATGATTTCAAATCCTCAAGAGAGGAAGAAACAGTTACAGTCCAAGCAAGAGAGAATTGATGTGTACAAGATGATTTCAAATCCTCAAAAGAGGAAGAAACAGTTACAGTCCAAGCAAGAGAGAAATCATGTGTACAAGATGATTTCAAAGTCTCAAGAGAGGAAGAAAACAGTAACAGTCCAAGCAAGAGAGAAATCATGTATACAAGATGATTTCAAAGTCTCAAGAGAGGAAGAAAACAGTAACAGTCCAAGCAAGAGAGAAACCGTGTGTACAATATTTTTTTTGAAATAAGCTGATCTCTAATTTGTGTCATAGATGTATAGTTGCTATAAACAGTACCAAGCATGAAGCTAGGATATTAAAATAAAGTCATATTTGAGAAAATATCGAAGGCCATACCAAAATGATTCTATGTTAAGCATCAGGTTCCAGTCACTTAACCTACCTACCCAGCAGGAAAAAACAAAGCACAAAGAATAAAACATAATAATATATCTTATTCTTTTTTCAGCAACCTTGATATCACATAATCAATGAAAATCATAAAGAAAGAAGCATATATACATTTGCAGGTTAATACACCTTAAAAATTCTTCTTATCTGTAACAATCTATTTTGTTACTCAGAACCTTGTTACATTAACTAATTACCTCTATAACATCATGTTTCTTTGTTTAATTAAGATACTGGTTTGTTTTTTTTTCATCTGAAAGCAAAATATCTAACCGCCCAAAGAGGCTAAAAAAAACATAATATTTGTAATCACCTTATTTAAAAGCTGTTGCCTACGGGGGTATTTCAATACACACTCTGGGTGACCAAGTCGGCAGATACTTAATTCATAAATGGGTCATAGATAGTGTCGGTCATGATTCCCCCCACAAACACACATGTGGGCCTCAGATAGTGTTGGTCATGATTCCCCCCCACACACACATGTGGGCCATAGATAGTGTTGGTCATGATTCTCCCCCACACACACATGTGGGCCCTAGATAGTGTTGATCATGATTCCCCCCACACACACACATGTGGGCCATAGATAGTGTTGATCATGATTCCCCCACACACACACACACGTGGGCCATAGATAGTGTTGGTCATGATTCCCCCCAAACACACATGTGGGCCATAGATAGTGTCGGTCATGATTCCCCCCCACACACACGTGGGCCATAGATAGTGTCGGTCATGATTCCCCCCACACACACATGTGGGCCATAGATAGTGTTGGTCATGATTCCCACCCAGACACATGTGGGCCATAGATAGTGTTGATCATGATTCCCCCCAAACACACACACACATGTGGGCCATAGATAGTGTCGGTCATGATTCCCCCCAAACACACACACACATGTGGGCCATAGATAGTGTCGGTCATGATTCCCCCCAAACACACACACACATGTGGGTCATAGATAGTGTCGGTCATGATTCCCCCCCCCCCCACACACACACACATGTGGGCCACAGATAGTGTCGGTCATGATTCCCCCCAAACACACACACATGTGGGCCATAGATAGTGTCGGTCATGATTCCCCCCCCACACACACACACATGTGGGTCATAGATAGTGTCGGTCATGATTCCCCCCCCCCACACACACACATGTGGGCCATAGATAGTGTCGGTCATGATTCCCCCACACACACACACATGTGGGTCATAGACAGTGTCGGTCATTATTCCCTCCCCCACACACACACATGTGGGCCATAGATAGTGTCGGTCATGATTCCCCCAAAACACACACACATGTGGGCCATAGATAGTGTCGGTCATGATTCCTCCCCCACACACACATGTGGGCCATAGATAGTGTCAGTCATGATTTCCCACACACACACACATGTGGGCCATAGATAGTGTCGGTCATGATTCCCCACCCCCCCAAACACACACACATGTGGGCCATAGATAGTGTCGGTCATGATTCCCCCCACACACACATGTGGGCCATAGATAGTGTCGGTCATGATTCCCCCCACACTCACACACATGTGGGCCATAGACAGTGTCGGTCATGATTCCCCCCCACACACACAATCATGTGGGCCATAGACAGTGTTGGTCATGATTCTCCCCCACACACACGTGGGCCATAGATAGTGTCGGTCATGATTCCCCCCCTCCACACACACACATGTGGGCCATAAATAGTGTCGGTCATGATTCCCCCCCCACACACTCGGTCATGATTCTCTCCCACACACTCGATAGTGCCATAGATAGTGTCGGTCATGATTCCCCCACACACACACACATGTGGGCCATAGATAGTGTCGGTCATGATTCCCCCCCACACACACACATGTGGGCCATAGATAGTGTCGGTCATGATTCCCCCACACACACATGTGGGCCATAGATAGTGTCGGTCATGATTCCCCCACACACACATGTGGGCCATAGATAGTGTTGGTCATGATTCTCCCCCACACACACATGTGGGCCACAGATAGTGTTGGTCATGATTCCCCTACACACACATGTGGGCCATAGATAGTGTCGATCATGATTCCCCCCCCACACACACACACATGTGGGCCATAGATAGTGTCGGTCATGATTCCCCACACACACACACACACACACATGTGGGCCATAGATAGTGTCGGTCATGATTTCCCCCCACACACACACACACATGTGGGTCATAGATAGTGTCGGTCATGATTCCCCCACACACACACACATGTGGGCCATAGATAGTGTCGGTCATGATTCCCTCACACACACATGTGGGCCATAGATAGTGTCGGTCATGTTTCCCCCACACACACACATGTGGGCCATAGATAGTGTCGGTCATGATTCCCCCACACACACAGTCATGTGGGCCATAGATAGTGTAGGTCATGATTCCCCAACACACAAATGTGGGCCATAGATCGTGTCGGTCATGATTCCCCCCACACACACATGTGGGCCATAGATAGTGTCGGTCATTATTCCCCCCACACACACACATGTGGGCCATAGATTGTGTCGGTCATGATATCCCCCCACTCACACATGTGGGTCATAGATAGTGTATTGTAACATACAATTTTGTGAAAATGGTTCCAAATGACAAGTTTGAACCAATCCCAGAGGGACTGTTACAATACCTTCCATGGCCTTCGTATTCCCTTGAAGAAGTCTGGAATGATGAGTGGCAGCACGACGGCCTCCTGTAGTAGTTTTTTGGCCTCTACCAGGTCCGCTATGTCACTCCTGGGGACATACCACAGAAGCGTTAGTACAATCACATACCACAGGCATACACCTGGCCCCAATTTCTTGAAACAGGCTTAAGTAGCGTATTTCAATTAGTTAAAATACATACTTAAATTGAGCTATTATGAAAGGAAAATGTTTTTTGTGATTATCATAAATTTAAATTGTAACTAAAGTACAAAAGTTCTTAAAGAAGTAAATATTATGCAAATCATTGAAAAACAAAATTAGCCAGCTTAGCTTAATCCTGTTAAGAAGTTTTGAGAAAATGGGCCCTGTACTTATGAGCACTTTGCTACAAATATGTGTAAGTTATAAAATTATTTAGAGAAAAGTTTAAATGCTACAATAAGCAAAATTGATTCTAAAAAATTGGGTTAAGACAATTTCTACATTAAACCTGTTAATTACACAACAGCCAATAGTATAAACTTCGATAAGTTGTCTACAGGTTGTTTTTAGTCTAGTTTGTAAATTTTACTGATATGATTGGTTAAATACTGCATAAGTATTGACCAATCAATAAACATTTTGGCTTACTTGGACCGAACGCAAAATCCTAACAAGTTTTATACAATTGGCTACAGGTGTACTACATGTATATGTAGGTTCACAGATCTATGGAACATACCAGTGAACATTGGGATTCTTCTGTACAATGTCTCTCTCCAGGTTCTCCACAAGGTCCTTGTCATGGCCTTGAGGGTCAAACTTCTTCTCATCTCCTTCCTCTGGCTACACAACAGATATTATACAGGGTTTGTTAGTTGAACAACCACACAGGCAGATAATTCATCTTGCCAGACCAAAAAGAAAAATACATTTTTCCAGACAAACAAGAAAAAAAAAATTTTGCCAGATATAAAAAAAACTATTCATTTTGCAAGACAAACAAAAATATTACCTAATAAATCTTGCCAGACAAACAAGAAAAAAAACACCATTTTGCCAGACACACAATATTTTGCCAGACATACAATAATAAAACATATAATGCCAGACACACAATGATAAATTTTATAATGCCAGACATGCAATGATAAAACAAAGATCATACCAGACATACAATGATTAAACATATAATGCCAGACATACAATGATTAAACATATAATGCCAGACATATAATGATAAACATATAATGCCAGACATACAATGATAAAACATATAATGCCAGACATAAAATGATAAACATATAATGCCAGACATACAATGATTAAACATACAATGCCAGACATACAATGATAAAACAAATAATGCCAGACATACAATGATAAACATAAAATGCCAGACATACAATGATAAAACATATAATGCCAGACATACAATGATAAACATAAAATGCCAGACATACAATGATAAAACAAATAATGCCAGACATACAAGAATAACACATATATAATGCAAGCCATACACAAATAACACATATATAATGCCAGACATACAAGAATAAAACATATATAATGCCAGACATACAAGAAAAACATATATAATACGAGGCATACAAGAAAAACACATATAAATATTATAAAGTCAGACATACAAAAATATCACAAACAGAATGCCAAACATACAAGAATAACACAATTATAAAATACCAAGCATACAATAATAATATTTAAACTAGAAGCGCCGCAATGCGACGAAACCAGGTTTTTGTTATGGGCAATCAGAAATTATAGCGAATTAATTTGTTGTATGACTTTATCTTTACTTTCATCAAAAAGAGACGCCCCCCTCAAAAGCAATCCCAAGCTAGCTCTTTACATAAGCTACCCACACACCAAGTTTAATCAATATCTATCAATGCTATCAAAAGTTATTTGGCAACAAACATTTTTCTATTTCAAGTAACAGTGACATTGACCGTAGCCCCTCCCCACTCAAAAGCACTCCCAAGCTAGCTCACATGCTACCTACACACCAAGTTTCATCAATATCTGTCAATCCTTACTAAAGTTATTGGGCGGAAACCATTATTCTATTTTTAGTAATAGTGACCTTGACCTTAGCCCCTCCCCACTCAAAAGCAATTCCAAGCTAACTCTTCACATAAGCTACCTACACACTAAGTTTCATCAATATCTATCAATGCTAACTTATGTTATTGGGCAGAAACCATTCTTTTATTTTAAGTAACAGTGAGCTTGACCATTTTACTATTTTAAGTAATAGTGATCTTGACCTTAGCCCCTCCCCACTCAAAAGCAATCCCAAGCTAGCTCTTCACATAAGCAACTTACACACCAAGTTTCATCAATATCAGTCAATGCTTACTTAAGTTATTGGGCAGAAACCATTTTTCTATTTTAATTAACAGTGACCTTGACCTTAGCCCCTCCCCCCTCAATAGCAATCCCAAGCTGATTCCTCACATAAGCTACCTACACACCAACTTTCGTCAATATCTATCAATCCTAACTCAAGTTATTGGGCAGAAACCATTTTTCTATTTTTAGTAACAGGCTACCTTGACCGTATCCCCACCCCCCTCAAAAGCAATCCCAAGCTAGCTCTTCACATAAGCTACCTACACACCAAGTTTCATCAATATCTGTCAATGCTAACTAAAGTTATTGGGCAGAAACCATTTTTCTATTTTAAGTAACAGTGACCTTGACCATTTTTCTATTTTAAGTAATAGTGATCTTGACCTTAGCCCCTCCCCACTCAAAAGCAATCCCAAGCTAGCTCTTCACATAAGCAACTCACACACCAAGTTTCGTCAATATCTATCAATGATAAACATTGCGTCACGCGTCATATGTTAATTAGGGACACATAGTCGGAGACTATAAACAGTACCCGTAATTTTACAAAAACTGGCTATAAGACAAGTGGCATCAAACAACTTTCAATTATTTTCGGTAAATTCTAATGACCATTATTGGATAATAAACGGAATCGGCAACCAAAGTGGTGTCATGGCTGTCAATTAAGCTGTGCATTATTGCTCAAATCGCCGTAATGATATGGATGACATGTGCTAGTTATATGCTGTTTTCCATGTTTCGATATAACATTCGTGCTTTGAAATGTAACTGTATAGAATAGCAATTTAGGTCATTGTTATACAATAGATGGGTCAAAATTCAGGGTTATTTTCGTTTTATTATTTATCTAATTTCCGAGTAGGTTTGGTGTTTTCATAGTTATATTTAGTAGATGTCAATCCCAGAACGAGGCCGCTCGTCCTACAGAACGACCCGTTGGTGCATCATGACATTCAACCAGGCATTTACGATCTTCGCCTTTTTCAGTGGCTATTGCTTTTGTTCGATATTTTTGTAAATGGGGAATTTCATTGCCAATGTTTGGAAAAATCAGGGTCCTTCGCGTATACCGGCTACAACGAAGAAGGGTTAAAATGCCCCGGCTATTACTAAAGCAAACAATAAAAGTTGTTTACTACATTTCTTATACATTCATATTGGTAATCGAATATTCGAATATTCGATCGAAAGAATTAACGAATATTCGAATATCAATTTTGCCATTCGTTTGCATCCCTAATAAATATGAAAGTGATTACTTGAGTGATACCCACTGATTGTCACCCCGATTTTGCTTATACCTTTTTCTTTGCCTGTTGTCCCCTGCTGCCCCTGTCCCCAGGTCGAGACCCACGCTGCTGGCCATAGTTGGCCGGGGAGTTGTTGGATGGCTTTGAGCGATAACGGCTGCTTGACTCACTCTTCTTAGGGGCCGCCCTCGGAACATTACCACGGATATTTGGCGAGGGTCTGATAATGAAAAATCCAGTTTTAATCAACTTGGAATTAGGCAATAACTTTCCCAATAAGCATTAAGGTTTAATAAGTCTATGTTCATTTGCAGATATTGACGACATGACTTCAATTGCATTAATTAATTTCAACTTCTTATGTATAATTTGAAGTATTTATGCTTGGCAAAGCAGTGTGGCTGTTGTCTTATTTAGTTCAATTACATTAAAAAAAACTTTTTACCCAATAGATTTATCTTACTGTCACCATTTTCACCGTATTTTGAGCAGCTATTTTGCACTGGGGTAAAATTAAGCTTCTTCCAATGATATTAATATTACATTCAAAGTTAAGTACCCTTTTCCCTTTTTCATAATTGTAAGTGATTTTAGTTAAACACTTCAGGTAATATATAGATATGGTTATTTTTAGAGTCAGAGTGTGATATTTTTCTTTTCTATAAATTATAACTGATAAAAAAAAAACTGATAAAAATTCTGTTTTCATTGTTTAAGAATCACAAGAAACACCACAATGCCACGAAACCTGGTTTTCGATATGGGCAATCAGAAATTATAGCCAATTAATTTCTTGTATGAGTTAGGAAAAAGTAGCACCATAAAGTTATTGGGCGAATACCATTTTTCTGTTTTTATTAACAGTGACCTTGACCCAACCCCACCCTCCAAAACAATCCCAAGCTAGCTCTTCACATAAGCAACATACACATAGACTTTCATCACAATCCATCAATTCTAATTATGTTATTGGGCTGAAACCTTTTATACTATTTATAGTCACAGTGACCTTGACCCCACCACCCTCAAAAGCAATCCCAAGCTAGCTCTGAACATAAGCTACCTCAAACCAACTTTCATTATATCCATCAATTCTTACTTAAGTTATTGGGCGGAAACCATTTTTCTGTTCTAAGAAACAGTGACCGTGACCTCAACCCCTTCAAAAGCAAACCCAAGCTTACTCTTCACTTAAGATACCCACACACCAACTTTCATCACTATCTATCAATTCTAGCTTAAGTTATTTGGCGGAAACCATTATTTCCACCATTTCTCTATTTTAAGTAACAGTGACCTTGACCTTGACCCAACCCCACCCTCAATAGCTATCCCACGCTAGCACTTCACATAAGTTACCTTCACACCAACTTTCATCACTATCCATCAATTTCTACTGAAGTTATTGGGCAGAAACCATTTTCTATTTTTGTTACAGTGACCTTGACCTTGATCTCAACCCAATCCCAAGATAGCTCTTCACATAAACTACCTACACACCAACTTTCATTTCTATCCATCAATGCTAGCTTAAGTTATTGGGCAGAAACCAATGTTTCCACCATTTTTTAGACTATCTGCGCATGCGCGCAGGTAGTCTTAAGACCGCAAACTCCAAAGAACTACTTCTATTCATGTTGTTTTAACCCATTTTTTTGTCTCAATGCGCTCTATCTTTAGCAGAATGACGTCGAAACCATAAAAATAGATTAGTTGTTTTGCAGTCTGAGTATGAGTTCTTGCTTGTTCGGCTATTTTCGCGCTGTATTTCTGTATCCCGGCGTTTTATTTTTAGCAGAATATAACTATTTTTAAATCGCTATATTTATCAGATTGATGTAGGTTAAAATAATGGAGGATCTGGTAGGAAGGTTACATAATGATATTCACTCTGAGTTTAGTCCAAGATGTTCCAGATATTATTACCGACTGCAAGTGTCCAATCGCCTGCAGGGTTTGTTATTTTAACCTGACGTGACCCTGAAGCACGCTTATTTGTAATGGTGCATTTCTTATATTACTTTTATGAGATAAGAAACAAAAATGATTGTCTGAGTGTCAAAATAGCTGTATATCAGGTTTCGCGTTGCTATTGCTTCAAATACTATGATTTGCCTGCTATTCACTAACAAAATACTATTCATTCTATGATTTTTAGGCGTTTATATTATTAATAAGATGATTTCATTTTTTTTTAATAAAAGCTTTGTTCCAGTGTATTCTTGGCATAGCTTTAGACATTAGGCTTTCCTCCCAAGCTAGCTCTTCAGATAAGCTACCTACACACCAACTGTCTTCATTATCAATCAATTCTTACTTAAGTTATTAGGAAACCAATTTTCTAAAAAATACATTATTATCGCCATCGGTGACCTCAAAAGCAATCCCAAGCTAGCTCTTCACTAAGCTAGGATCACACTAACTTTCATTACTATACATCAATGCTAGCTTACGTTATTGTGTGGAAACCAATGTATGACCCCGCCCGCCCGCCCAACGACATCCCCATTCTCATAACCCAGATTTCATTGAAAACCTGGTAAAAACAATAAACTCTGGAATATAACCTTCAGAGCATTGCATATGTTGACATACATTTTTCATGAGAAAATCTTAAAACTTTCCTATTTCTAATAATGTAATATCCATAAAAAAATGGAATGCTATTGAATTAAGTATGTATTAGGACTTCTGTTACCTACTCCATCCAGACCTTAAGAATTAAAATAAAAGTTTTATGAAAATAACTAATCGAAAAAACTGTACTACCAACACTTCGTCAAGCTTTGCATCAGCATTGTGATTTATCAGCAACAGAAAGATCTTAATATTTCAAAGATGCACTATTACTCCCAAATAAGATTTAACACATTTAATACAATAGTTTAAATACACCAAAAAGGATGAACAAATGTCAAAAACAAATACCAAGTTTAATTTGAAAGAAATGTGCAGACAACACAGTATTGCTAGCTTATGAGACGATAGTTAATCACAGTAAATCTTTTAACATTCACCAATCATTGAATTTTTTTGCGTTTTCAGCCATTAAATAAACGGTTATAATATTGTTATCAGTAATTCATATTTTCCATAAATGCATTATTTAGTAAGTAGATGAAGGTTTATCACTCAAAATTTGTGATTGTTATACAATGTGTATGTATTGATTTTGAATAAGAGTGTCACTTTAAACATTATTAACATTCCAAGAAATTCTTCAAACCAAAAAAGAATTGTTCATTATGAATTGGCTGATGCGTCATTGACACTACAACCGTTGTGGATGTTTAAACAAAATGGGCAATTTATACTTATGTTTATTGTGTGTACATTATCTATATTTTCTTTTGACAAACATTTTTATGTTAAGTGATAACTTAAACTCAAAAGCATGAGTTTATATACTATAATTGATCTAAAAGTTAATATATGAAAAAATAGAAAATGTATACCAAATGATTGCCTCTACTTAATGTCTCATATTTCCTCAGTTGATAATCACAATTTAAGAATCATTCTTACACATTGATGGTTACTGATAGATATCACTTTTTGTATGAAAATATCTCCTTTCTTCTAGTGATGCATGTGTGTTGAAAAGACTCTTTTTGGGGGGTACTATCAAAGCAGAACAAATAATTGATATTAGAAAGCAATTTATCATTACAATTGATAGAACATCACATGGGCCTATGATTTAAACATAACAAATGCACAGAAACTTGGGATTTATGTATGTCATACATGGTAAGCAATAAAGTGCTCAAAATACTGTAAAAATGGTACGTGCTTAAATTATTTTCAATGAAAGAGACGGTGCATTACATTTAATTTGCACCCATTATTCCATGTTATATCAAGTATAGTGTAATATCACACCTGTTTTCCACGGGTGTGGGAGGTGGCCACACATCTGGGTCTCGTGTCGGCTCTTCTTGCCGGGAATAATCGTCAAACTGAGACCCATAGTCTGGCTGCTGACGGGAAAATCGGCTCTCTGATGTCAAACATGAAAGGGTTTTCTGGATATCCTTCACTTGCTCATACTCGGAACTCACCTTTGAGCGTAGCTGAAAATATTTCAGTTGTATACATTACTAAAATACATGATCAAGATGTTTATATTGCCATGAATGTTTCTCAATTTGAAAAACTAAAATTCTGTAAATGATCGCAGATCAATCGAATGTGTTGCCTGTAGGGATCACCAAGTATTCTGCTAGTAAATGTCGTCATGATCTTTACCTATTGACCTCTAAAACAAAAGTGTTTATCTATTGAACCTTACAAATGTGAAAGCCAAGTTTGAAGACTTAACAGCAGGTCATACAAGTTATTGACCAGAAACACAATTGTGACGCCAGTCAAAGTAAGTATCTGCCATGACTCACTGATTTTAATTTATGAGGAAGGCTGGATTCATACTATTATTAAAATTGGCCTACTAAACTGAACCTAGATATGCAAGCTTAAGCTGTTTGGTATACTGTTCAATGACATAAGTTGGTATGCTCTCTGTTATGTACACAATGTACAGTTGAACACCGCTAATCCGAACACCGTTGATCCAAAATTATCGCTATTTGGAAATTATTTTTCGGTCCTGATTTTACTCCTTCTTTATCTAACTAAATTTTTAATCTTTAATCTGAAATCCCTAGTCCGAAATAATTGCTATTCAGAAGTAAAAATTACGGCCCCGATTTGGTATTTCACACCCATTTATCAATTCTTATTTCGAACTCGATCATGTCATAGATTTTCACACCATGCATACTTCGAATGCACTTGGGCATCGGCTTGAGGTGACAATGGAGCACAATTAGCCTTTGTTAAAGAATGACATTGAGCACGGGTATGTTACAAACATCGATGTCAGAAAATAAGCGATTCATTTGGGTAATGTTGTGTGTATATTATTGCTGGTCAACACAACCTGAATATCATTCGAAAATGTCTATCTCATCAGATTCGATTGCTCACTCGACCCGCTACCAAAGAATCCGTGCTTTGTTCCGAATGCATGTATGCATGTGCTGTAATTTAGTTTTAATTGTTTTATGTTGTTTTAATAAAGAAGTATAATAACAAATTATTTGTCATTTATTAAACAATAAATCAACAAATATTTTTGTATACGAAACATCACTCAAACCCAATGTATCGTATTGTAACGTATAACCAACATGCAATTTTCACGACTTAGTATTTCATGTCATCTATATTTCGCGAACACTGTCATTTTCTGAAAATTGTTAATCAGAAATATCGCTATTCCAAAATAATTTGTTGGGTGCGTACGGTTTCGAATTAAAGGTGTTCAACTGTAGTTAAAAATTAAAATAATTCTACCTTCTGATATTCATTCTTCTTCTCTGGGTCCCTGATAACGTTCATGAGCTTCTGCATCTGCTGTAAGAAGCCCTGGTAGTAGACAACAGATGTGTCATACTTCCCAAATAATGCCTGCTCCCGTGCTTGCTTCAGGTTCTCATACACTTCTTCAAAGTCAGCACCCATCCTGAAATATATACTTGAAGGTAAACAAAACATACAAAACTACCTACATTCCTACACTTAAACATGTGGATAGGGAAGCACATACCCACACCTAAACATGTGCGTAGGGAAACATGTACCCACACCTAAACATGTGGGCCCACACCTTAACATGTGGGCCCACACCTTAACATGTGGGAAGGGAAACACATACCCACACCTTAACATGTGGGTGGGGAAACATGTACCCACACCTTAACATGTGGGTAGGGAAACATGTACCCACACCTTAACATGAGGGTAGGGAAACACATACCCACACCCATGTTCGTGGGTAAACACTTACCATACCTAAACATGAGGGTAGGGAAACACATGCCCACACTTTTGAGTACAGTGAATGATATAAATTATAACTTTGATAACCTTCAGTTATTGTAAATGATGGGACCAAGTGGCATTTAGAATCACAGTGCACTGCATTCACCATTGAGTGAATGTCTTTTGACACCAATTTTTTTCTATTTTCTATAACATTAAACAATCAGTTTCATTTTAATGAGTATAGTGTCTATCAACGTATATTGTGCCCTTTTAATGATCATTACAAAACAAACATAAGATTTTTGTAGAGATAAAGAGAATACTAGGTTAGTGCCGTGGACGGAGGAAGTTTATCTGGCAAGGCGGAGGAATTTATCAGGTGAGCCAAAGACTTTCTCCATCCACGGCACTAACCTAGTATTCTATTTAAGCTTAAAGTCAAAGTCATTGCATTTTAATACGTCATTATCAATTCAAAACATATAAACCTTTTAAAAGTGCATAAACATAAATCAGTCACCAAACATTATCTGATAATGTAACAATTATTCCGCAAGTTACAGAGTACACTACACAGGTCATGGTTCAAGATCACGAGTGTTCACATGTTAAATGGATTTAATTCATGTTGATAGTGTTGGATGTTCAGAACCGCAACGGCAAAGAGATCATTTATTTCTGTTGTAAGTGAGATTTTGTCATTCACCACAGAAATGGAACTAACTATCGCTGAATGCTGCACACTTTCCAGCATTTGCGGGTGGGGTAAGATTTTCACATCACAGGGCTCATCCTACCAGGCGACTTAGGCGATTAAGTCGCCCTGCCCTGCCCACGGCGACTTCGCTATTTTCTAAGATCAAAGCGAAGTCAACTTCGCAGACTTTTTCAGATATCAAAAAAACGATATCGCTCTCAAATACACCAGACATCGATCAGAACTACCGCTTGTCAAAACAGAGCGACTGCATCCCGCCTGTAAGTGCGATTGACAAATAGCCAATCGTGTTAAACATAGTAAATTTGCTACATTGACTTCGGCCAATGAGAACGCTTGTTCTATTCAATCGAGGCACGTGTTTGCACCATTGAATTTGTGTACATGCGCTACGTCATCGATGTAATAAAATTGTAAGGGATTAACATTTACACTTGCCGTTGTTTGTAAATGTCAATAAGTGCCAATAAGGATTTATACTTTATGACAATAACGGTTTAAACGATGTGCACTGATGAAACTGGTGTGATTACCGCGAAGTTAGCGAGAAGGGCAAGTGCGAATCACACTTCCAGGTTTGTTGTTTTTATTTATTTTGCTTTCATTATTATTTTTTCTTTGATCGGTTCACATCAATATTCTATATATGAGATATTTTGCATTCTGTTTAATAGTAATCATCCTTTCTACGTGGCTTCTGCGTTCCCCAGGCCTGAAACGTAAAGCTGACGATGTTGAAAGTGATGACATGATCGACAGTCCAAATAAGATATCATTCAAAAAGTCAAATTATCAAAATAATTTCAGTTGGTACAAACTTTTTATATGAAATATTTTGTGTATTTTCAGCCAATCAGCATATGGCCACCTTAGAGAACACAGTTCTGCTGTCCGAGGAGTCCATGAAGAAAATCGTACTGGCCAAACTGTCCAAGGATACGAGCTTGGTGTCAATCTCCTTAAGACTGCCTACCACCTGGCCAAGCGGGAGCTCCCGAAGGAGGAGTTTCAGTGATGATGTATTGACTAGTTTTTGTTTTTTTTACAATTGATGTCATGTTGTTTGATATAAGCTAGTTCTGTTTGTATTAGCTTATTTGATTTATTTATGCAGTATTTAAATTCTGATATATTTATGTGTGCATGATAAGTTTGAATTAAATAAAATGTTTGAAACTTGCATTGTTTTATTTTTTTTAAAAGGTCAGGGCTTTTTCTATAGTACCCACGGGTCGGACTATAGGACCCATTCCCAAAATAAAATATAAGATTTTTTTCCCAATCTTCAGAAAAAAATCCCAATCAAAAGTTAAAAAAAATAAAAATATGTGATGTTAAGTTTGGGGGGTGATTGAATTTAGAATTAATTGTTTTTATCACATTCAGAAATCAGTATGAAATATTATCTGTCATGATTTATTACAATTGATATTTCAGCCTTTTCATGTCGTTTGTAAGGGAAAAGAAACTAATATTTAATAATATCCTCATTCGCAGGAGACTGTAAAAATTCCGAATTTCTGCATATTATTTCGCGACGAAAGTTTTCCCAAAATGTCTAGGGTCTTTTTCCCCAAATGGGCAGAAAAAGCCCTGAAGGTAAATACTAACTAAACACAACCAGTATGACCATTAATTTTTAAAACAAGAACAACACCTATTTGAATGCATAGAAAAGTTGTCCAGGACACACCAGAACCCACCATTTAACATTTAAAATCTCAAAATTTTCAGAATTGACAGAGGGGGAAACCCCATCCCATACCCTCCCCCAATCTCTCTTCTCCCAAAAATTTCTGTGTAGGATGAGCCCTGCATCACGTAGATTTTCTGGTCGATTGTTCTGCCAGTGTCATTATTATGCAGGGTGATGGGACATTATGGGCGAATGATTGTTGACGTCGGTTGTTGGCGGACTATTGATAAAATACTGAAACATTATTTGTGCGTTTCCTCTTGACATTTCAGAATAGAAAAAAGTCTGCTTTCGCGGTCACATGACCAACTGACTGTAGATAAACATCACGTGGTCTACTATCCTAATAAACTTATATTTACACAGCACCTGAAATGTTATTGGACCAATTTGTATGCAAGTGACAGTATAAAAAAAGATACTAGCCTTCATAATTGGCGTTTTCTAACTAATAGCTATGAGGCCACATATTTCCCAGTCAAAACAGCACAAAAATATCACTTTTGTCTTTTCATCTGTACACAAAATTTGAAATCATATGCTTTCTTGTTTTTTTTCTAATTTTTTTTCAACAGCCAACTGTCATGACAAACAAAGATCAAATAAATTTTATTCGTTTGTCTGTATTTGTTGTATCATTTGTTCAGAAAAAATTGCTGTGTGATTTCATTTTAAAGACAATGGAAAGGCTTCAAATTTACTATTAATTGGTTGTGTAATATGCAAATATAAAAAAAGTTAAGACACCATTTCCATAAAATGTCAGAAAAATTTTGAAATAGAATTTGACCCCATCTGTTAAAGTATTTAACAAATGTTCTTGAATTTCAGTTATTTGACATTTGTGTTATGTTTCCAACTTAAAATTTCAGTTAAGAAAGAGACGAAGTTCAGTTTTAAGAACAAAAGTATGGCCTATGGGATCTCTAAACTGATCAGGAAGGTTTCTTGAAAAGAATAAAAAAAAGTGCCCAATATCTACACCCCTACTAACAGAAGGTATTTTTCAGTATTTTTGTCGGAGTCTCGAAATTACATGACAACGTACAAAGCCAACGATAACATTTCAATCGTGGTTTAAAATCTGTATCAAGCTGACTCAGTAAACTTCAGATAACACAATAGAAAACAGATTTGATGTTCAATGATTTAACAGCTATTTCTCTCACTTACTTGACAAAATTCGTTTGTTTTACTTTGTGGAATGTCACTTCGTACTTCTGCGATACGTACACCTCCGTTTTCGTACCTGTATACT
The DNA here is from genome assembly GCF_026914265.1 of Mya arenaria. Taxonomy (NCBI): domain Eukaryota; kingdom Metazoa; phylum Mollusca; class Bivalvia; order Myida; family Myidae; genus Mya; species Mya arenaria. Next base: position 80,837,236 of record NC_069127.1, read on the forward strand.
TTCGTACAATTTGCAAAGTATTCCGAGCGTTTTTTATATATTGAGAATTTTCCTCTGGCTTCCTGCCTTTTTGATAAGATCCCAATGATTTGAAAAATGATTTATATTATTGGAGTTCGCTAAATTAGAAAATAACGAACATTCTAAATACCCAAATAAATTTGAATTGGCTTTCTAACGGGTCTAGCTAAATGGCCGTCAACGAGTCTCTTTACAGTACAGGGGTAATACATAAGCAATGTCAAAATAGTACAAGAAAGACCATTGATGCAAAGCATCAAAGGGCGCCGTTTAATAGTTTATGCACTTGTTATATGCTGATAAACAAGAAATGCCAAGGCCAACAAGCATATTATGGTGCATTGAACCGCATCTATGAAATTCTCAAAATGTTTGTAGTTTTCTGCATGACAACATAGGCAAAAGCATTGAAATGGAAGATTTTCAAGTTGAACATTTCATTAGGGGTGGGGTACATTAATGAACAAGACAGAATGAGGGTGCTTGTGCACTGTACTTTTTGTCATTGCCACATACCCATATACCAAGTTTTATTTCAATACCATAAGTAGTTTTAAAGTAATGCTCTGGTCAAGAAAAAGCGGCAAAGGGCAATAATTATGTAATTAGCTTAAAAACAGCTATAGTCATTGTGCACTGCACTTCCTCTCGTTGTGCTAAATACCATTGAATGATGTTTAATGAAATTCCAAAAAAAGTAGTTTTCTAGTTATGCTCCGGACAGGAAAAGATACAAAGGGAATAACTCTTGCAATACGCTGAAATAGATTTATTGTTCATGTACACTGCAGTTCTAATCATATAGGGGGAGGGGGCAACGTCACCATGCTGGAATGACAACTTGTAGGGAAGAATAAGTTACCTCATTCATCATGAAGAAGTGATATGGAATAACAATTTAACAATTTGTGTAGTACTTTAATAAATATTATCATTTCGTCCGAAAGTTGCAAACATAAATAGAACATAATTATTGAACTGTAAAGTTGCAAACATAAATAGAACATAATTATTGAACTGTTATATAAAAAGTGAACATTGTTTACTAGATGAAATGCATTTATAACATAACATGCCTTGTTTTTAGCTGTTTAATAATACTAATGTTAACTTCTTCATTTACATAGTAAAGAAGAGTAGAAAATGGATGTTTTAGTTGATATTAACACAAAAACAGCATGTGTCTTATTGGACAATGGCATTTTTTTCAAATATGATAAAAATAACGCATTCAAACTGAATATGTATCAGACTATGTATGAAGAACATAATACTGTTTCTATTTTTCACAAAGGTTTTGAAATACAACAATGCACATATAAGCATAAATAGGTGCGCATGCGTCGGCTTGTCTACATCGTTCGAAATTTGCTCCTCATAAATTTCGGTTTAAAAACATTGCAAACTTATCTGATGTGACGATTTTCCATGTCAATCAGTGCATTTTGGAAATATAACATTAGTTTCATTCAAAACTTTGCATAATTTGCTATTTTAAGACCAAAAGATAACTTTTTTCTGTCAACTGTGGCTTTGGCCTTGACCTTTGTTTTGTATTCCCGCACTTCCGGCGGTGAAAAGTCGTCATGTTTACAGGTATCTTGTTACAATTTGTGCTGTTATCAGCAGTTATGTCTGTATGTCATACTCCAAACATCTTTCAAAATGCAAAATCCATATACACCTTGTCTCGTGGAGCTTCAGACTGCTTACCATCCAAAAACTCACTCTCTTGTGGAACATTTTTTGTTGGTTTGAGATCGAGATTTAAATTCCATAAGCCACTTCCAATTCATATAAATAATAACAGAACACTTTCCCACTTGGCAATACTGCTTCTCTCTATATCCTGTGACGTTGAGTTGAACCCAGGTCCAGACTTCCCATGTGGATCCTGTAGAAACGAGGTCTTGGACTCAGATCATGCTGTTGAATGTGACAAGTGCAACACTTGGTTCCACATTACATGTCAAAATCTAGATACAAACTGGTACAGCCAACTACATGTAGTTGAGAATGATCTGTCCTTTGTATGGACATGTACCCTCTGTGAATGCCTAAACCTTTCAAATTCCTCTAGTATGTCCGTATCGACAAATAATAGCTTCAGCTCTCTTGTTGACGAAAACATTCCCACACAAAATTCCTTACCCACATCTCCACAACAAAATATTAAATCCATACCAAAACAACCCAGATTTGTATCAAAACTTAAAATACTCTGTATAAATTGCCAGTCAGTTGTTAACAAAAAATTGGAACTTCAGAATCTTATATATAATGAAAATCCAGACATAGTTGCAGGCACTGAGTCCTGGCTAAAAAAGGACCATTATACAAGTGAGTTTTTTCCTCCGTCCTTAGGGTATACTGCTTTGAGAAAGGATAGATTGAAAGATAAAGGCGGGGGTGTGTTTCTTCTTGTTAAAAACAACTTGGTAGTCTCTGAGCAACCAAAATTACAAACAAATTGCGAAATTATGTGGGTTAAACTTGAAATAAAGGGTTGTAAACCCATGTATATTTCATCCTACTATAGGCCACATGAGTCTGACCTTCAGAGCCTTCTTGAACTTGAAAAGTCACTGGACCTTGTCAACAAATTAAAGGGTACAAAACTTATTCTTGGAGATTTTAACTTTCCAAAGCTTACCTGGGATTCAGAACATATGCCACACTTAAAACCAGGTTTCAGTACCACAACTGTCTATGACAAATTCCTTGACATCATAAATGATCAAAACATGACACAGATGGTCAGTGAAAACACTAGAAATGATAACATCCTGGATCTTTTTCTAACAACCAACCTTACATTTGTAGACAAAGTAAATATCATACCTGGAATTAGTGACCATGACATCATTTCAACCATTGTTAATGCCCGTCCAAACATACTCAAACAAAAGCCAAGAATTGTACCCATTTATCGAAAAGCAAACTGGGATGACTTCAAACAATTCATGAACACTACCAAGTCTGACATCCTACAAGGTTCAGACAGTCTATCAGTTGAGGAGATCTGGCTTAGATTCACAGATGCTATCAAAAAAGGTATTACTCAATTTATACCTGTCAAGAAAATTGGTTGTAAAAGAGCACTGCCTTGGATTACAAAAGAAATTAAGAGACTTATTCATAAAAGAGATAAACTCTATACAAAATTGAAAAAGAATCGCACTGATTCAAACATTAGTGACAAATTCAAATCATTAAAGGCAACCATCAAAAGTAAAATAAAAAACGTCTCATTTAACCTACATTGAAAACATCCTTGATATTGCTAATAATGAGCAATCGGTTGATAAACCAAGCAAGTTCTGCACTAAAAAGTTATACTCATTACTAAAAAACTCTAAACAAGACTCTCAGAGTGTGTCATCGCTCAAAGATCCCGTTACAGATAGCCTGAAATCTGATAACACGGAAAAAGCAAACATTCTGAATAACCAATTTCAATCGGTATTTTCAAAAACATCCCTCTATCTTTAAAACAAGCTTGTTTGCAGAAATTGAGATCCCTTGTACCACAAAATTATTGCAGTTACCCCACGATGAGTGATATAACCATTCACAGAAATGGCATACTGAAACTTCTTGCCAATTTAAAACCCAACAAAGCTGCAGGGCCAGACCGTATAAGCCCTCTCGTCCTTAAAGAGTTAAAAAAAACGAGATTGCTGATATTATAACAGTCCTCTTTCAAAAGTCATTAGCCACAAACTCTATCCCTGTTGCCTGGACGAAGGCTTTTGTATGCCCACTATTTAAAAAGGGTGATTCCAGCAACCCAGCAAACTATCGACCTATCTCACTTACATGTATTTTATGTAAATCATTAGAACACATTATTGCCTCAAATCTCTCTGCACATCTGACCGAACACAATATTCTCTATGACCTACAATGGCTTTCGAGAAAAGCGCTCATGCGAAACTCAACTTATTGAGCTGACCGACGATCTTGTAAGAATCACTTCATCAGGTAATCAAACTGTCTTAATTCTTTTGGACTTCAGCAAAGCTTTTGATAAGGTAAATCATCTCAAACTTCTATTCAAACTACAGGATTATGGTGTTTGTCCACAGGTTCTCAAGTGGTCTGAGGCATTTCTCCTTCATAGAAGTCATACAGTAGTCTTGGATGGCGATCATTCTGAAGAAGTACCCGTAACATCTGGTGTACCTCAGGGCTCTGTACTGGGTCCCTTGTTTTTCTTGATTTACATAAATAACCTCCCTTCTAGTATCAAATCACAAGTTCGACTTTTTGCAGATGATACTGTTGTTTACCTTACCATCAATTCTCCCTCTGACTGTGCTATCCTTCAAAATGATCTCAAACAACTGGAATTATGGGAAAATGATTGGGATATGGAGTTTAATCCCTCCAAGTGTCAAGTTTTGCACATAACAAAGAATAAGCATATCATCAGAAATCAATACATTCTCCATGGCCAGATCTTAGAGCCAGTCAGAAGTGCTAAATATCTTGGTGTTGACATATCAGCAGACCTCACCTGGAACACTCATATCTCGAGAATTACCACCAATGGAAATAATACTCTCGACTTCATTAAAAGAAATATAAAAACAAAAACAGAAAGTGTCAGGACTTTAGCTTACAAAACCCTTGTCCGTCCACAGTTAGAATATGCAAGCACAATTTGGCACCCACACACAAAATCAAACACCAATAAAATTGAAATGGTTCAACGTCGGGCTATCCGTTGGGTTAAACATGACTTCTCTCCTCTCTCCAGTGTTCCCGACTTGTAATGTTTTACAACATATACCATCATCATGTTGCTATTACGCTGCCATCTTATATTCAAACACCAATTAAGATTTACCAGACTAATGCACCCACTATGTTTCAGACAAATTCAAGTAAAAACTGACTATCACAAATTTTCATTCTATCCTCACTCGGTTGTACTTTGGAACAGTTTGCCAAATCATATTGTCACTATCCCCACCCCTGACACATTCAAGGTGGCTGTGGCAACCATTAAGCATTAGATAAGTGAGCAGTGTTTTTATCCTTTTACCAGTTCACCAATCACTTTTTATCATGTTACCTAAATTGTGTTCTCTTTTATACCCTAGTTCTCACTTTTCTGATGTGATTTGCCTCATCAGTGTTTTATTTTTTCACTAACAAGCCGGCGCGCACCGTTCATGTCAGTAACACTCGGAAGAGGAGTTGACATTAAACAGAGATAGATAGATAGGCCAAATATGCAAAAAAATAATAGTAAATAATGTGTGAAACTGAACACTTAAAATAATTTCTTTGTGCATTAAATGAATATATACCAGAAAAGCAATACTAAATCAAGTCCAAAATGTATAATAACATGAAGAACACCCCTTTATGAATATCTTCATAACAAATCAGAGTACATGTAAACAATAATCATTTATATCATTAGTATCAAATGTGTCCAGTTTAAAGTGTGTTTTCATTTGCATTAAATTACATTGTAATATATACCAGAAAAGCAATTATAAAAATCCTTAAATGTATAAGAAACTGAAGACAATAAAGAATAACACCCATTTAGGAATATCTCCAAAACAAATCAGAGGTCACTTATATGTAAAACAATAATCATTCGTATAATTAGTATCAAATGTGTCTAGTTTTTGTGTGTCTGTTCATTATCTTTAAATGAGCATCTTTAAAGTGAAACTCTTATTTGAAATCAATACATATAATTGTATATATAACACACATCAAATTGAATGAAAAAACAATAACTACTTACTAAATAATGCATTTACTGAAATATCGTTTACTGATAACAAGCTTGTCACCCTGTTTATAATAGCAGAATGCATGACAAATATTAAATGATCAATTGGTGATTGCTAAAAGATTTACTGTGGTCTACTATAGTATCACAAGGCAGAAATACCATGTTTTAAGTTCATTCTTATTAGCAAATTGAACTCAAGATCCTTCATTAGAAACATTGTTGTTGACATCTATCAACCCATTTTGAAAAATGAAAACAATAATATTAATTATCATAAGTCTTATTGGGGAGTAAGAGTGCATCTTTAAAAATAGTGTGTGTGTGTTTTCACTTAAATATGTAACAATTCAATTTGACAAATGAGACAAAAGTTAGGAAATAGAAGTAGTAATTGTACATAAAACAAAACATCAACACAAATTGACAAAGCTCAATATAACAGGAACTCTATATTATGAAAACACAAATCCTTAAAGGCCATAATGATTTGAACTGGATTAAATTATAAGTAATACACACTTTTAAAAAGCTTTTACGGACAACATGGTCATTATTATGGTACGTTATGGGACTTTTATCCAAATTTTGAAGATTTTTTACTGTTAATTAAAAATATTTTGTCTTTATTTGATTTTTTTTTCACATTATCAGAGATTATGAAATAAACACAACAGTTTCTGGTAAAATAAACTTCAGTTAACAGAAAAAATACGTTCAACCGAACATATTACTGATACACATGGAAAAAAATCATTTTGATTGATCTTGTGAGTCTTCGGAACAGAGCAGTATTTCGATGTTTGAAAATATATAGCAGTTTTATAAATTCATAAAAAATAGTTAATAATAAGACAACCTGCTGAAATCATTTAAATATTTTCTATGATGTCTAATGAACAATTCAAAAGATAATTTATGATAGTTTACCGTTCAGTTTTGAAGAAAATATACATAATGTCATGTAACTATACATTTTTATAACTAATAAAATGCTTAAAAATCAACCTTTTTCTTGTAAAAAGCTCAATTGGACTTATTCATAAAATGTAATCATTCAAATAAATGAATTTTACTTATGATACTAACTCAGAATTCAGATTTAAAAACAATGAATGTACTTTTAAATTAAAATATGTAAAGAAACAAGAACACTAAGTAGGCGATAATGCCCCTCCAAAAATGTCAGAGTGAAAGTTCTCAACTAATGTCTTTTGAATATTATAACATGTAAACAGTCTCTGTTGGTAATCGATGTCTATTTGTTTTATTTAGTCAATGGTATTCTAACATTTAGAACTTTTCAGAATAATTCTTCACTCTTCAACATTTGAAGTTTGGTTTGTTTCCATGCGTTTGTACTTGTAGTGTCTGCACAGATGAAAATTACTCAATGCTGAGTCAATGCTGATTTAACAGGTCTTTACCCATCTAGAATGTTTAGTGCTGTAAAAGAAAAAAAGTACTTTCTAACTAATTTGTAAAGATAATAATACTGCCATACATATACAAAATAAAATATAAACAGTTTAATATTTCTCAACATTATTTAAAAACAACAACAATAAGCTGATACATACATATATATAATATAAAGAAATTTACTAAATTTATCAATAAAATTCATCATCACCACCACCATCACCACCACCACAACCACTGGATTATTGAAAACAGTGAGTTTATAAAACAACAAACACCAACTCAAATATGTTTTATATGAAATACTCGCATCATCTCTATCAGATGTGGATAGACATGGATGTCAAATCTGTCTCAATGATCCAACAAAGTATTTAATGCAGGCTGGAATTCTTCATATAATAGTAATATTCAGTCCTTTTCCTGCCTGAAAGAAATTAGACTTCTGATTATCAACCAACAGAAACTACAACCGTAAAATACAAATGCACATGTATTAATTATACATTCTGCACTAAAATCCGTTTTAGCCAAGAGTAAGGGTTGGTAGGCACAAATTTGTAGATGTTGTGCATATGGTTGATAATGATTTACAACAGTATGGCGTTCAACGAGACCTACACCAAGCAAATGAATGTCGCTTGTGTCTAAGCTGTTGTGGCTTCCAGCCCGAAACCATGAACATCTTTTAATACAGGTTTATTTTGAAAATATGCAGTTTGTAAACAAATAATGGGTATTTTTAAGTCTAATATTTTTCTTTGTAAACAAATAATGGGTATTTTTAAGTCTAATATTTTTTCTAAGATAAAACAATCAAACAAAATGTTACATACGCATATCATATACATAAATGATGTACATAAGTACATTTAAAAATATGTAACATGTACATAATGCACCAGTCAATTGTAACCACGGCCCTCCAGGTCTGGGGATATGCCGGGGATATGCCGGGGAAATGGGCTGTGTTTTTAACTTTCAGGTGGCCTCGCAGTGCCGGGTGAATACGGTGGTTTTGTCTTTGAGCCAGATATAGCAGGGAATATGCCTTACCTAGGCTCCCTGGGGTACGGGGCATATGGCGAGGATTTGACCATCAGTTCGTCCGACGAGGATTTTACCCGGGGTTGGCTGGACAGAAAGTCAAAGTCCCAGCTGTTCCTCGGACCTGGTGGGGCTTTAGTTACAATTGACTGGTGCATTATAAGTAGATGTAAAGTATGTAACATGTATATTTATAGTACATGTAGAAATATTAAAACGCTGTCTTAACGTTTAGCAAATAAAAATGATTTAAGAATTCCAAAGAAATTAAAAAACAAACATTTTTGAACACATAAACTTACACAACTACTCAAGGATACTTACATGAATAGCCCTTTGATACGAATATCCCAATTCCATGCTGATTGTTGACATTAGTTTTTTCGACAGAAAATCTTCTCTTACGCGTATAATTCACTTATAATCCATGTTTTACTGTAATGACTCAAATTGTTAGATGTATCGTAATCAACTGTCAGTGTGCACTTTTAGTGTTTACTTATTTTAAACGTATATTCATGACAAAACCGAGTTTCCAACTATTAATCGACGATGTAGAAATTCCATTATTGACCTATGAATAGCGGGGAAATACCTTCTGGTTCTAAAAATAGCAACATCCGGATATGTGTAGTGTTCTAAAAATAAAACAATTCGGGGGCAATCGTAATACAATTTTACTAATGTCACCTTCAACACATTAAAAAATAAAGTTAGGTGATGATTTAATCCAATATCGATTAAATTAAAGAAAACAGCTTAACTCATTGTTTATCAATGCAGTAAACATAACAAAACAACATAAAACATAATTATTCCCATTCACATAATTACCGGTCCACACATTTTACATTTCATTCGGAACTCCTCCGAATATTTACATTTCCGGCACATGATATTACAGTTAACCAATCGGAAAACGTAAACGAAACGGGAACAGTTATTAAACTTATTTGTCGTTCTTCAAATATAATGTTTTGAAGATAAATTGAAGACAATCTATTCAACCACAAATAGCATTTTTAACACCCATGCAATCGCCATCCATTTGCATTTTTTAATCATAATAAAATAACAGTAAAACCCAACTGTCAATCAACTTAAAAACCGCTCCTACCACTAACTAAAATAAATTCCCATTCCATAATAGGCGCGCTCTTCAGAGCGGCGCCAAAAATGCATCAATGAACGCTCATCATTGTAGCTAGCTGTCTAATGTGATCTCACAACCCCACAGACTTCAAACACTTAATAAAATCTCAAATACTACTTTCCCTAAGCCTTAATAATTTCAACATCTCTCTCTGTGCCACTTGCAGATAAAAACCTATGGCGCCAAACAAGAGGTCCAGACCAGAAGCCGTTCAGCGTATAACTTTAAGAGTTAAAATGACTGCTTCCTAGCCACTATAAATTAATAGTAGAAACTTTCCTCACCTAAACCATGGCCAGCTTTATCTCTAGATAAAATCCTACAACACCAAACAAAAGGTACAGACCAGACGCGTATCAGTATATACGAGAGAAAGTTGATGCAAGACATCTGAATGTCGCCGGAAAACTTTGCATACGTTTTAATCACGTAATCACGTGCTTCAATGTCGAGGTCTTTAATTAAAATTAAAATTACATTTTTAATGTACAGACTAAGTCACTTGAGACACAGTAAGAGTTACCTGCATAATACCTTCTTTGTGTATGTTACCTATACGCATTCGCCAATCTAATCTGCTGTACTATAACTATATGTGTTCTGCGTTTTATATCAAGGACCAGAAATTGATTATTATTAAAAATAGCCAATATTACAGACACCAAAGCATTGTCCGATATATAGCATTACAATATGTAACATAAACAAATAGTTTTTAAAACAAATTCAACCGTTTATCAAGGCAATTAAAAGTAGTTTATTGTACTCTTTTATTAACAACGTCTCCTACCATAAGCAAAATGAAAAATAAGTAAAAATAGAGTCGCCGCCTTCTGGCTGGCGACTAATAAGTTCAATAGTTTCAGCGACTGTTTCCTTGATATATAAGGGTAGGAACCATAGGCGATCAAGGGGGGGGGGGGCGGACCCGGCGCCCCCCCCCCCTAAAATTTTCTTAGTATATGTATAATTTTAATATCGTTCCATCATTGTAGATTTTAAGGTTATGATTTGCTCCACACAAAAAAATAGATCTCGATTTACCGTGGTTGTATCGAACATCTATTTGGCCACATTGGACTCTTACGAAACATAATTGGTCCGAGACGTTGTGGAACGCTCTTATCGATTAAATTATCTATGATGACGAGTTCAGTAGAATGTGTTAGCGTTTGGCTATCATCCGTTTTTACGGCTATACGCAGGAAAGTAAAACGCCGTTCAATCGGACACATGCGTAGTTTTGTAGTGAATATCGGACGGCTGAAATACATGCGGGGAATATCGGACACAACAGTTATTTTAATAAAATATGTTCTGGTTTTATTCGACATTGTGTTGAATGTATTAACCCTGAGAAGTCAGTGAAACAGACGTTTGCTCGTCTGTTTCACTTTTCGGATCGTTCGTCATAATGACTAAATACAATGTACAGAATAGCACCCAGCAGACTACGTTCTGTGCAAACAATTTTTTTTATATGTCTTCACATTTCTATGACTTTAGAAGTATTTTAAAGTTTATTACTATAAGCGACTGGCTTATGCTAAACAAATCTGTTCGAAAGATTGATATGGCGGGAGTGTCAATTTAAACAGCTTTGAATCATATCAGACGCCGAGTAGCTTGTCATCTTATATGGATCCAAGCTGTTTCCATATTAATTATATCATCAGCCGGAAAGGAGTTAATATTTCACCTTCTCTGATTATATTCGCAGAAGTCAGTATAAAGCGACTTAAAACAATAAACTAGAAATGAATGGCAGTAAATTTAGAATAAGATCAGACGCTGCTTTGGATGTACGGCATATGATCTGACTCTGCACTGTTAACAACTCAAAATAACCACATGCCGTCTACATTGATAAGTTAAGACCCTGCTCAGATCAGACGACACGTAACGTAGAATACTTAATCGGACAAAAACATTGTCATACTGTAGTACAATGCTAACGTCATCATCATCATCCTCATTAATCGCCAAGTAAGATATCAATTTTACCGAGTGCAAAAGTCAGAGGTGTCTTTAGATCATAAGACATAAAAAAAGTATCCACGACAGTTCATGCAAATCTATGTGGATTGCTTGAATTAATGCATTAAATGAAACTTGACATGAGGAGAGTTTCAAACTACCCTTAACATATTTGCCGGGCGTCTAAAACTTTACAAAACAGGACTTTTAAATTTTAAACTTTATAAATATAGCGTACATCTGGATCTACAACCTTTTATAATTATTTAAATGAATATAAGATTTCTAAATGATTTAATAACATGTGTGTTTTCTTATTTACCGACTGCCACCGCCCAGACTTACTTTGTGAGAGGTAGCATCGTTAAAAACTCAATCGACCGTACGGAGAAATTGCTAAAATGAATTACCTTGCGAGCTTTTAATTCACTTTCTGCTCACCGGTCAAATTATTTTGCCGAGGTGTTCCAACTGGTAAAAAAATATGGCTGATCCTCCAAGTCCAAAGCGCGGAAAATTTCAAATAAGAGGGCAAAGAACAGTTACCAGTTTTTTCACAAGGAGGATTCCGGATTCTGAACAAAAAATGTAATCTAGTAATTTACAGTGTAATATAATAGACGTTCTCGAATTCATATTTGGGCGAAACTATTATTCTATATATAGCATTTGCATAACGCATTTCGCAAGAAGCATTGAGCCCCGGCGTTCCATAGTAAACACATGCAATAGTTTAAGAGCTTGAGGCCGTCGCGAAGGCCTCCGACCCCCTGAATTACCATGAAAACACATGGGGGCCATAGCGGCTAACAGAAGTCAATTTCAGAAGTTACGCCCCCCCCCCCCCCAACTGAGAAACCTGGATCCGCCACAGGGAACTGCCCTTACTTGAACGCTTGCTTTAATTGTCTCTCAGGACACCGCAAAGGCCCCAACGCTTTTACTCTTCAGATTTATTTGACAATCTCAAACATTCTCAGAAATGAAAACAATAAACGTCCGTCCGGTGCTAAGCTTAGTAGTATTAACAGCATACGATACAAATTCAATGAAATTCGTAAAGTTCCTATTGATAAACTTTCAGATCTGCTTCAAATCGCTGAAACCAAACTCGACGACAGCTTCGAAAACAACATTTTCACCGCAGACGGATACAGGCTAGAAAGATTTCTAATTTCATGACGGAGGATTGATGGCCTTCACGTGAGTTCATCTCCCCTTCAAACGCCGCAGAGACCTAGAAAGTGACCCAATTGATTGTTTGTGCTATGAACTGTAACTCCAGATCACGGCCTCTAAACGCCAGCTCCACCACTTTACGGTGGTGAAAAGAACAAGAGCTGTCGACACTTCCGTGGTGGAGCTGTGCCTTATATTTACATAAACAAACGTGAGTATGATTTATATTTTATTTGATAATTTCATTAAGCGGACATATTTCGAAAATCGGAGAATGTGGTACCGTGTAAGAACACTTCTACTGTAGGCTGGTTACTATTTCGTTTCAATATTGTGCAAACTGTGGTGTCAGGAGCTTTCCTCCCGAATCGAACTGGTGCATATTTTGTGATCTGATTGCATAGCAAGTACATTTCGATGCTTACACACCCCGTAAGAACATTCTCACGCATGCAAACATAACTGTTATGTATAGTACTTATGCAGGAACACAACAAAACTGATAAGCACTTCTTAAAAAGGAAAAATGCACATATTTATAATAGTGGTGGCGCTGTTGCCCTAGTGGTGGCGCTATCGAGTATGTTTTGCGCTTGAAGTAATATAAAATGTAAACGCTTTTGGAATGAATACAAAAGTTGCTTAAACTGCAGGTCCAGACATATTGATGTCATTCTTGGCAATGCAAAGTATTTTATGTGTAAAACTGTCAGCTTTAATTGCGGTCTTAGCGACTGTCACAACCTCATAGCAACTAGTTTATGAGAACAATGTGAGCCATTTATAAGAAATAAGGTCACTTTTAGGTCAAACAAGAATTCATAGAACAACTCTTTTATTGAATATCTTTCCCATGTACCTCCCCCCCCCCCCCAAAAAAAAAAAAAAAAAATCAAAAAAAAAATCAGAACATGGCAAACATGGCAAACTGGTAAGGCGACACAAATTCCAGAAATCTTAAAACCAAGGTCAAAAGAGAATCTATCGCTGTCTATTTCCAAGAACGGTGTAGTGGGGAACCCAAATCTTAAGACTTCTGGCCGAAAATTAGGCATTTTCTCTCGCAGAAACCTAAAATAAATTGGATAACCCAATAATACTAAAACACAAAATAGGAAATTTGGTTTCTTAACAAAAGCTGGTGGATAATAAAATGAACTCATATAGCGGAAAATTTTGGAATACATGTTTTTTGAACTCATTTAAAGATAAACACAGTATTGACAAAATAAGGAACATTGCCAAATGTAAGCTGATTTTCATTTCGCCCTTGTCACCGATAAAGATATTGCAAATATAGTTTTAGGTTGAATCCAAAACAATCAACTGGAATAGATCTGATTCCTCCTAAAATCATCATTGCTGGTAAAGATACTTTTAAAAAACATGGCCAGTGAAATCATAAGCCAAGGATCATATCCAAATAATAGTAAGCTAACAGACGTTACCCCTATTATCAAGAAGGTTGACCCCTTTAGTCTCCCAAAGGAAACAAGATGCTCACAAAACTACCTAGAATTTAGAAGGCTGGTCCGCATTTGGACAGGTATCAACATAAAATAACAATGGCTAATGTTTAAATTTTGATTGTTTAAAATGCATATATCATTAACATCTATCGAACACATACAAACACTGTGTTTTTTTTGTCGGCAAATTTTGTTAAGATGTAACGATCTCGTATATTCAATAAACATTCTTACACAGTGGTAGGTGCTGATATTGTCAGGGCGGTTGACGGGCAGCGATTTGGATGGTTAACTGTAGGTAGGGATTGACTCAAATCATAGGAGCAACCATGTCTGTGTACGCTGCTGTTTCTGATAATGTCAGTAAAATATAGTATTCTTTAAATTACATGGTATAGCCCGGAATAGGAAGTTGAGTACATTGCATCGGAGTATATAGTAAATGTTTTGTTTTTTTTTAAATAGTTTAGACCCTCTATTTAAGGAATCCGTTTGGTGGCCACGTGCAATCCTTGGGGAAATCATGATGTTAAAGGATGCCACCAAATTTGACCTAATTAATAACCAACTAATTTGTAATCTTGTTTTTAATTATTAAATTTCTGCGCAAAACTATATCATAATTAATTTTTGTGGCAAACCGGTCAATTCTAAAATATTTCACACCATATTTAGGCCCTCATGGCGTCCAAAACGCCAAAACAAAAATAATTGACCATTGAGTTAGTTTTTGTTGCAAATACCATCATTTTTTGTGCACATGAATTTAATTATAACAAATAATGTGTTTATACAAAATAGGTATTCATTTTCTTTATTCATATTTACTTCTAAATGAAACATTTGTTAGAAGTAGTATAGACAGCATGGGCTCTTGCAGAGCTGTCATCTAGAAGTAGAACATGCAAGCTACGCATAAACTGTGTCATAAGACCAGTGCCGATCGTGTTGCATTACGTTATAGCTAAAAGAGAAACTGACTGGGGTATACATTTGGTAGCTATTAACTCCATGATCCCCTACTTCTTTGCAACAGGACACGTCATGCATAATGCTTAATAGTGTTTCTTAAATTTACCATCTACGGAGTCTATGCCCGATTGATGTGAGAAATGTTTCGGAAAGGGGGGCATGTAATGAGTCTCATTCCTGGAGTTTCGAACGACATTTTGAATGATCTACATTGATATAACATTTATGACGTACGGGTATAATAGCACCTGAAACTGTAAATGTCGATCAAGATGTTGAAACTGGAATCAAATGAATAAAGTTCAGCAAGGGAGTTTTAATGACAAGATAAGTCAAAATCAGGAGCAGTATTCACTTACGTCTTGACTCTGAGTTTTAGACACAGGCTTAGAAAACTTAATTCTCAAATGTTTCAAAATATCTATCATATAACTAATTTTTACAAAATATGTATGCTTTATTGTAGAATATATTTGTATAAAAGATAAAGCACTGTTGACCATATTTACTACTGTAAAAGCATTTTTACAACAAAATTAAAATTTCGCTTTTCTGAGCTTGATTCTCAAACACAAAAAGGTATACGAGTTACTGATATGGTTATCCCATGACGTGGGAGATATCAATATGTTCATTCACGAATTTAATCTCTGTGTCTCAGACACTTTAAAGCAATACTGAAACAATAATATATCTAAATCTTCTAGGTGTGGTCATTATAAAGTGTTCAAGTCCATTCTAGATATTGATTTTTACCTAAAGCTGAAACTTCCTTTTTATCTACGTAAAAGCTTTTCGAGATTTAGGTGTTCTAGTCCTAAGTTGGGTATTGCAGTTGAAAAGCATACTGGGGTTCCTAGACAGGAAGGTTTATGTATTTTTTGTTTTGTTTTGAACATAATATAGATGCGATTGAAGATGAATATCATGTTTTGATTTGGTTCAACAGTATAAAAACTCATATAAATATAGGTGCAAGTTGAGGTGACAGCCCGTTCTTCAACAAAGAATGTGTCATCGAATATTATAAACGGTTCTGCAGTTTTATCATAAACGCTGGCCATCTGTGGGAACTGTTGCTGACTACATAACAAATTTCCGACGGATTTGCAGAAAACGATTTCGATCTTTGACAGGTTCATGCAATACAGCACAAGAAGTGAAACACGGGAAAACAGACGAACGCATAGCGCGTACTACATTAGTTGTCAACTGCAATAAAAACTTCTCTTAAGAAAGTGATCAACAAAGGTCAACTTATTGAATTGATTGTGTCGGACTGGTGTATCTATATTATATTCCATAGTAGCTTAGTGTTACTGGAGATTCAGCTTCACTAATTGAACTTACACCAACTGTAATAATTACGCGTCTTGATATGCGCAACACACAGGAATAAGCTGACAACACTATTCCCCAACAAATGATTGGTATAGCTAAGGAAAACCATGGAGGCATTTTAGTAATTTCAGACGATACCGATGTTTTTTTTGTACTTCTTCTTCACCATTACCTGGAACAAAGCATCGAAATCAATGTGGAATCACCAGTGAAAGACAGATCATTGATAGATTTAACAGACAAAGTCAAGAAATACAAACTTTAACATCCAGATTTCCCAGCGGCACACGCTTTATCAGGATCAAATACTACTTGCTGCTATGGCATGCATGTTATTGAAGATGCTGATATTAAAGCAATTATCACTCGTGTATGTTTGAGATGAAACATCTGACTTCTCGACAGTCAACCGAGCAACAACTCGTTTCATTTCGCCATGTAACAACGTGACAGATAGCGACATGTCACAGGTTCGACAGAAGGTAGAGACTTCTTAGGTTGGAAAAGCGACACCATGTGCACCAAAGCTTGCTTCCCTACCCCAAACAACAGAGGCATTTAATGAAAATGTCAAGCGAGCACATTTTCAAACGTGTGTTTGGAAGTGTGTAGTTAAATCAGACCCACCAGACCTGGACTCGTTTGAATATGGTTGGGAAAAGAAGGACACGCGGTAAAAGCAAGAAGTAAAGATTCTTGTATCTTATATCTTGTACCCTTATCCCTCAAATCGAATAAAAAATGTAATGATTCTGTTAGTTTATTTTGATCAGTATGAATGAATGTTTTATAGTAAATTCTATTGAGCTAAGTACTTTTGAGTATTTTGTTTAATTGCAAGGAATCATGCTTTATTGAATAATGGGATAGAAAATTTGCTACTCTCACATGGCCCTGCAAATCATGTCAAGTTGAAAATGAATCCGATGTGTTTGGCTTTGAACAACACAAGCTGTTGTCATTAGGCGCAGGAAGAACTTTTGTTGAATTACTCAACTGTGTATAAAAGGTTGTTTTTTTCGGTAAACTTGAACAAATAAAACACAAATTAAATATGTAGGAAATGGTTATCTATGAAAAACTATCAAACCTTTCGTAAAAAATAATAATATGCAACTTGTTTTAAAAAAGGACTGAAATGTTTATAAACACATACCAATACCATTTCTTTGTCTTTCTTTAAGACTCATATGCATATCAAATGGAGTGCTAAATTTTCCTAATGCATGAATTCAATAAACAGCATATGAACTCCTTTGCATTTAAGAGTTCGAGATTATACTTTGTCCAATGGGATGAAATTATTTTTCAAATCTGCTATCCTTTTATTTAGGCAAATCAGTAGTCGGCAATGTTTTACATTTTAATCAGGTTAACAGAGGTTTGACCAGTAGACACAATATAACCTCAAACAATAAGCTGTTTAAAGGGTTGTTATAAAAGTATGCATTTACAAAAGTAAATGCCTATTTGACACAGTTTATGGTAACTTAATATGTACAACCTTTAAGAAATGGTTTAAGTTGTAAGTACGTACTTATAAAAAAATGGTTCGATGCGACGCAGTGCCCTACATAATATTGTGTCAACGCATTGTTGTTTATTTGAGTTTTTCAAGGTCTGCCAGCGCCCATTGGCTGCATTATGGCTTAACACCGCCGTTTCCGAATGGACGCCATCACGACTTAAATTGTGTTTAAATGCCATAGGTGACATGAGATAGAAGTGACAGCAATTCACAGTCAAATCCGGACATTGAAAGACTTAAAGAAACAGAGTGAGTTACAAGAGATCCGGGTGCTATACCCTAACTCTTTGCGAATAGACCTCTTGGTTCTTTAACGTGCTGATGTAAAGCACCAATACACGGGATACAACTTTCCTGGGTTGAACCAGTACTGAGTACACCACTTTTCCAAGCACTAACTTTTAAATGCCGAGCGCCAGGCTACTTGTACCAACTTTTAAAGTCTTTCGGTATGGCGCGGCACGGGATCGAACCCACGACCTCCCGCTCTGTAGGCGGACGCCATAACCACTAGACCACGGAGACGGTTATTGTGTAAACTTCCCACTAACACTGTTTATATTTACCGCTTCACATACCACAGTGACATTTTGTACCCAACAGAAGAAAACATTATCTATTTCGGCGCTTTTTAACTGCGGAAACTGTATCCCACGCACGTAACTATTAATTGAAAAAAGAAACATATATAAAGGCTAATATATTTCTATCCGTACACAAACCGTAAGCTTCTTTGTTATGATCGTAAAAGTTCAAATGAGTTTAAAGCTGCACTCTCACAGATTGACCGTTTTTACAACTTTTTTGTCTTGGAATGACCAAATTTTGAGTAAATATCTGCAAACCAGTGATAAAAGACTGGTGACAAAAGATCAGATCGCATACTTTCATATTTCCATTCGAAATTTAATGTTTTATGGGTTAAACCGTTTCTAACGGTTTAAGAAAAATGCATAAAACATCAATTTTGGAACGGAAATATGAAAATCTGCGATCTGATCTTTTGTCACCAGTCTTTAATCACTGGTTTGCAGATATTTACTAAAAAATTTGCTCGTTCCAAGACAAAACATTAATTATTTAATTAGACTAAACTTCTTTTATTTGGATGAAACTATGTATGTGCCTTTAAGGCCACTTGTAAAACCGTACTTGTTGGAGTAATTAAGGCAATTCTTATTGTATACTATTGTTTTAATTTGTTTTCTTGTCATAGATAGATTTATTATTAGTACATTTATCGTAGGAATAATTTTGTGACACAGGTCTGTGATAAAATATATCTATCTATCTTAATCTTTTGAAGTATTCAGCATCTTTAAAGCGGAAATTACACCTTAGGTTCCATTTAACCACCATTGACATGCTTGATGGTGAACAGTTCGGAAAGTGTGGGGTTGTTTTATAAATATAAAGCGTAGTCGGTGCCTTCTCGTGTTTCCTTTATTGCAATAGTCTGGGCTTTGATGGTTTCAAATCTCGGTGCAACTGATGGGCAATATCGTACTCGAGGTTCATACAGGTGAACCGTGTCGAAATAAAAGCTAGCTGAACACTGCCAGCTTGATGCTTGAAATAGGAAATCATGTTTTGTATCTTTTATTACTTATATAGTTCTATACAATACGAATTGTCACGCGATTTTTTTTATATATTACGAGTAAGTCTGGTACAGTATCCCTGTACATAATTGAAACGTTATGACAATTATATATATCCAATTACAACGTTTGTATGAGTATCTTAATTTGCATTCAGATGCATTAAAACACATAAACATTGACTTGGTCGAATACTAATTACTTGTAAAAATGCACGGCCGAATTCGAGGTTTACACCCTCTTCATTTTTTTCTTAATAATGTAAAATGTATTTAACTCTTTTCGACCTAAAGAAACCCCCCAGTTTTAAAACAGTATTGAAAGTAGTATGTGGATAGTATTTAAATATTTCTGCAGCCGATGGGTTTACTATAAAGATATGTGCATTAGGTAAAAATGATGTGTGTTCCTCTTTGGAGAGTATTCACACCTAACAGCTGTTGATAAATCATTGGTTATTAACAATTGTTCGACAAAACATGCCCCGTTCTAGTTCTATATTTTCAATAATGTGCCACAGAAACTAATTTAAAGGTTATTGTAATTTGTTAATTGGACAGTTGAAACAGTTTTAAATGTAGTGCGCAACAACGGCCGTCAGAAAAACCGCTGCAGACGTCACATAAGTAGACATTGCGACGTTGGCGTCAATCTGGCCCCCTCCAAAAGGGCATTTGTTCCTCTCGATCTCTGACCTACAGCTGTCCAACCGCATATAGAACTCCAGGATGGGAGATTTGGTGTTAGCATCTTTCATTGAAGATGCGTACTCTAGTGCGGTCTGCCTTCCAGAACCTGAAATGCAGTAAAGGGGAGATACACATCATAGTTAAACCACTAACATGTCTGTTACAGGTAAACCATGTAGTTAGTGTGTGCTTCACAAATTACTAACATGCCAGTTTTAGATAAACCATGCAGTTAGTGTTCGCTTCACCTATCACTAACATAGTATTTTTCAAATCTAAATCAGGCTGCAACTAATACAAAATGCGAATATCCTCTAAAATATTGTTAGAATGTCATAAAACCAAATAACACATGTTTGTGCTCTAACCGTTTGGAAAATCTAACTTTAAATGAACTGCTAAATGAAGTTCTTATTGCATTTTAGACATTTATTTTGATACCCATATAAGTTTCAAAAAAATGTCAAAAAGCTTACGGAAAAAAATATTTTCAGAAATATACATGACATTAAAGCATAGCAGTTCTTTTGCAGAAACGTTGGGGGGAGAAATTTCGACAAAATGCACATAAAATAAATTGTTTTGTATTTGTAACAAATAATGTTTATGAAAGTGTTCAATTATCAAAAACTTACAGTAAACTCATACCTTAGTCGAATACCACCGGGGAAAAACGTTTTGCGTGTATATTTATTTATTTATATATAAACGGGGGGAAAATCCCCCTCCTGACAGGGGGCAAATTCGCCACCGACGGTGATTTTACCCCCTCTGTAATGGCGTTTATATGGAACTTATTTGTTCCATTCGGTAAAATGGCGATACCGGGTAAATCTCGTCATAAAAATGTGACATAGAGCACCACTATAGTTCTATAACTGACTAGGGCATCCGTGCTTTGAATACGTTAAAAGCCTAGTTTAAGGAATGTTTGGCATGATAATCCCCTGCTGTGCATCTTCTGCTAATTGCACTGCTGTCACAGTAGGGGCCAATTTCCTGTATATTGGTTTAGGGCCATTTAGGGTCCAATATTATACTGAAACCTCCAAAACTGCACAGCAGGATACTCAGATTGGAGATCTGATAAGAAGGCACCAGCAATTAGATTAAGATCAATACACACAGGTTGTGTACTATACACCGATTTGGAGGGGGTCACTTATAGGAGGCTTAAACTAGGCCTTTAAAGACAATTCATATGTTGCTACAAGAGAAAAGATTGCCCTTATGATAAGCTGTATTTTTGCAATCACTGATTTTCATTTAAAAGCCCTATGAGTTGTTTTCCAGAATTCTTTAATTTGTCAATTAATTGGGGCCCCATGAATTGTGCCGTTATGATGATCATTGAACGTATGCATTTAATAGTGAAAACTATGTATACACTGTTTTCAATAGTTACAAAAGAACAACTAATCTCCCACATTGATATTTACAGCAACCATACCTGACAACCAATCTCCCACATTTGCGCAACCAATCTCCAACATTGGCACTACCAGTCTCTAACATTGGCACAACCAGTCTCCCACATTGGCATAACCAGTCTCCCACATTGGCACATACAGCAACCATACCTGACAACCGATCTCCCACATTGGCACAACCTGTCTCCCACATTAGCACAAACAGCAACCATACCTGACAACCGATCTCCCACATTGGCACAACCAGTCTCCCACATTAGCACAAACAGCAACCATACCTGACAAACAGTCTCACACATTCGCACAACCAGTCTCCCACAATGGCACAAACAGCAACCATACCTGACAAACAGTCTCACACATTCGCACAACCAGTCTTCCACACTGGCACAAACAGCAACCATACCTGACAAACAGTCTCCCACATTGGCACAACCAGTCTCCCACATTGGCACAAACAGCAACCATACCTGACAAACAGTCTCCCACATTGGCACAAACAGCAACCATACCTGACAAACAGTCTCCCACATTGGCACAAACAGTCTCCCACATTGGCACAACCAGTCTCACACATTAGCAATAACAGCAACCATACCTGACAAACAGTCTCCCGCATTCGCACAGCCAGTCTCCCACATTGGCACATACAGCAACCATACCTGATAAACAGTCTCACACATTGGCACATACAACAACCAAAACCTCACAACAAGTCTCCAACATTGGCACATACAGCAACCATACCTGAGAAACAGGGGCTTTTGTCCGCCTCCATGGCAACAGTCTTACAAGTCTCCTTGCATTCAGAAAGGCTGCAGGCGTTCCAGACACGCGCACCGAATGCCGTCGATTCCTGCTGGCTGTAAGTTAATGCGTAAATTTTATCAATTTATCACAAATTACTAATTTGAAATTAGTAATAAGCATTATAATTCGGCTGTGCTAACATCAGTAGACTTCTTCAGCCTGGTTAACCTTTTGGTTTGGTTGATTAAATTTTCTGTCTTTATCCAAAAAATGCTATTAACCAATCTAATCATTAAAACAAGCCTTAAGGGCCTTCCACGGTGCAAAAGTCGTTTGAAAGACACAAATTGTTTAAAAAAAGTTTTGAGGTTCAATATTTTGCAGGCAAAATACACATCTCCGTTGCGACATTTGTAGCGGTACTTGTTGATCAGCAACTTTTTCAAAGGAATATTTTATTAGATTACTAATCATTTGCATATTTCTGGAAATGTTTTTTATACCAAATGGATATGTTTGGTGTCAAAATAGTCAGTACTACCAAATGTATTGCAATTGGTAACAATGTATTGGGGATTTGTGGTGATTGCAGCTATTTTAAGAACGATATTTTCCGTTTTGAAACCAGTAAATGAATTGAATCCACTAGTTATTTTATTGAACAAAAATATATTTCTTGTTTGAAAAAAATATCATCAAAAACTCTCAAGACATTGCTAATTTAGTAGTCCAAGTAGGCATATTGATCATAGTAATATTGTTGACAGACTTTTCCGAAAAAAATGCTTATGCTTTTTGGTCTAAAATCTGATAAAATTGTCTTTTCCAATTATTGGTCAACTCCATATTACACCAAAACATGTCACAAAATATGTGTTTTTTACTCCATAAAAAGATTGCATGTTCCTCGGAACGTAATTAAACATAAACTTTTGAAATGTGTTTTTTTTTTGCCTTCCCCACCCGCTTGTGCACTGTGGAAGGCCCATAAACTGTTGATAACCAATTTTTTTTACATATGGATGCAGCTTAACTTCATACAAATACGTAACGAGTACACAAATGATACCTGGATAAGGGTCAGCGATAATGCCCGGAATGGGGGTCAGCGATAATACCCGGATGGGGGTCAGCGATAATGCCCGGAATGGGGGTCAGCGATAATGCCCGGATATGGGTCAGCGATAATACCCGGATGGGGGTCAGCGATAATGCCCGGATATGGGTCAGCGATAATGCCCGGAATGGGGGTCAGCGATAATACCCGGATGAGGGTCAGCGATAATGCCCGGATATGGGTCAGCGATAATACCCGGATGGGGTCAGCGATAATGCCCGGATATGGGTCAGCGATAATGCCCGGATATGGGTCAGCGATAATACCCGGATGGGGGTCAGCGATAATGCTCGGAATGGGGGTCAGCGATAATACCCGGATGGGGGTCAGCGATAATGCCCGGAATGGGGGTCAGCGATAATACCTGGATAGGGGTCAGCGATAATGCCCGGATATGGGTCAGCGATAATACCCGGATGAGGGTCAGCGGTAATGCCCGGATATGGGTCAGCGATAATACCTGTATAGGGGTCAGCGATAATGCCCTGATATGGGTCAGCGATAATGCCCGGATATGGGTCAGCGATAATACCCTGATGGGGGTCAGCGATAATGCTCGGAATGGGGGTTAGCGATAATACCCGGATGGGGGTCAGCGATAATGCCCGGAATGGGGGTCAGCGATAATACCTGGATAGGGGTCAGTGATAATGCCCGGATATGGGTCAGCGATAATACCCGGATGAGGGTCAGCGATAATGCCCTGAATGGGGGTCAGCGATAATACCTGTATAGGGGTCAGCAAAATGCCCTGATATGGGTCAGCGATAATGCCCGGATATGGGTCAGCGATAATACCCGGATAGGGGTCAGCGATAATGCCCGGATATGGGTCAGCGATAATACCCGGATGAGGGTCAGCGATAATGCCCTGAATGGGGGTCAGCGATAATACCTGTATAGGGGTCAGCAAAATGCCCTGATATGGGTCAGCGATAATGCCCGGATATGGGTCAGCGATAATACCCGGATAGGGGTCAGCGATAATGCCCGGATATGGGTCAGCGATAATACCCGGATGGGGGTCAGCGATAATGCCCGGATATGGGTCAGCGATAATGCCCGGATATGGGTCAGCGATAATACCCGGATGGGGGTCAGCGATAATGCTCGGAATGGGGGTCAGCGATAATACCCGGATGGGGGTCAGCGATAATGCCCGGAATGGGGGTCAGCGATAATACCTGGATAGGGGTAAGCGATAATGTCCGGATATGGGTCAGCGATAATACCCGGATGAGGGTCAGCGATAATGCCCGGATAGCGATAATACCTGTATAGGGGTCAGCGATAATGCCCGGATATGGGTCAGCGATAATGCCCGGATATGGGTCAGCGATAATACCCGGATGGGGGTCAGCGATAATGCTCGGAATGGGGGTCAGCGATAATACCCGGATGGGGGTCAGCGATAATGCCCGGAATGGGGGTCAGCGATAATACCTGGATAGGGGTCAGCGATAATGCCCGGATATGGGTCAGCGATAATACCTGTATAGGGGTCAGCGATAATGCCCTGATATGGGTCAGCGATAATGCCCGGATATTGGTCAGCGATAATACCCGGATGGGGGTCAGCGATAATGCTCGGAATGGGGGTCAGCGATAATACCCGGATGGGGGTCAGCGATAATGCCCGGAATGGGGGTCAGCGATAATACCTGGATAGGGGTCAGCGATAATGCCCGGATATGGGTCAGCGATAATACCCGGGTCAGGGTCAGCGATAATGCCCTGAATGGGGGTCAGCGATAATACCTGTATAGGGGTCAGCGATAATGCCCTGATATGGGTCAGCGATAATACCCGTATAGGGGTCAGCGATAATACATGGAAAGGGGTCAGCGATAATACCTGGATAGTGGTGACTTCAAAGGGGTTCTCACATGGGTCACCATTGTCACAACCAATGTAAGCAAGTAAGTGACATTAATCTCTAAATACCTTTTTTGACAGAAAAGATATGAAAATATGTATTCGCTTATAAAGGACTATGTTATTTTTCTGCTTCTAAACGTGTGTTATATTTTAGATTTGCTTTTATTTTAATGATGCAATCATTGGCCAAAATAGCGTTGCATCGTTCTACAAAATTCCCTCAAGTTGAAATTTTGGCCAAGGATTGCATGATTCAAATACAAGCGATCCGAAATAATGAAATTAGCAATATTTTTTATATCTTTCCTGTCAAAAAATATTTTGAAACTAACGTCACTGACTTGTTTGTTCACATCGGTTGTGACCCGTGTGCGGACCCCTTTTTAAGTTACGTGATTCATCACCCTGTTAATGACAGTTAACTCAATGAGTATTTAATATTACGAATACAAACATGCTGCTTATAGGAATAGTATTCTACATAGTTAAATCAAAGGTTTTGAAATAAAATGAAAATACCAGTCAATGGCTACACAGTTGTCATGTTTACCGGTCTGTATACACTGAGCTGCAATTACAAATTAAGGTTACTGGAATTATAAATCATAACATGTATACATGCAGTATGGTATAATCATAGTTCAAGACTGAATCATCCATTGATGTAATCGTAATAATAGAGAGGATGTTTTTGTAGAATCAAGTTGATGCAATAAAATGACGCACTTTTTAACAGCTATTTCGAGAAATTGGAGAACGTAATGACGTAACATGAGTTCATTTTTTACTCAAACAAGCTTATTTACTAGCGGTCAGTGCTTCCTTGGGATAGTACAGCAGGAAACTGTAACACATCTCGTCATTGGTTGATTCTCCGGAATACGTCATTTCCGTTTTAGACATAGTGTTATACGTGCATGTGACGTTTAGCTCGTGACCTCGACGTACCGTCACTGGATCAAATCTGAAACATATGTGTTGCGAAGCATAAACTAACCCTATCATATCTCATGAATTAGATGGCTTAATACTTTAATTAATATCTTTAGTTTGCAATCAAATTCATTAATTGGAATCCAAATTCTATTTGGAAACGTTTTGAAAGGATTTGCCAGATGCAAACCCCTCCTGGATCCGCAGTGGCCAGCAGCATGTGCCGGATGCGCACCCCTACTGATTTCGCCATTGACCAGCAGTATGTGACGGATGTACACCCGTACCGATTTCGCCAGTGGCCAACAGTATTTGCCAGTGGTCAAAAGCATGTGTAAGATGAGCACCCTTATTCGATCCGTTAGTGTTAAGCAGCATGTGCCGGATGCGCACCCCTACCGATTTCGCCAGGGGCCAGCAGTATTTGTCGGATGCGCACCCCTACCAATTTTGCCAGTACCCAGCAGTATTTGCCGGATGTGCACCCTTCCTGTTTTCCAGTGGTCAGAACTATGTGCCGTATGCACATCCCTAATAGTTTCGCCAGTGGTTTTCTGTCGTATGTGTATCCCTCTTGGATTCGCCAGTGGCCAGCAGTATTTGGCGGGTGTAAACCCCTCCTGGTGTCGCTAGTGGTCAGCAGCATGTGTAGGTTGGGCACCCTTCCTGAATTTGCCTGTAACCAGGACCATTTAACCGATGCGCACCCCTACTGGTTTCGCCATCGCTCAGTATCATATGCCGTATGCGCATCCCTACTAGTTTCGTCAGAGGTCATCTGTCTTATGTGCATCCCTCCTGGATTTGTCAGTGGCCAAGGCCATGTGCCGGACACATCCCCCCTCCTAGTTTCACCAGTAGTCAGCAGAAAGCGTTGTATCTCTCTCCTGGATTCGCCATGGGTCAGCAGTTTGTGCCGGATACGCACCCTCCTGGATCAGCGATTGGTCAGAAGCTTGTGATCCGTGAGTGATCAGAAGCATGATGTTCAGATGTGTAACCCTACTGGATCCGCAGTGGCCAACAGCTTGCATACTTGTACATGTTTATAGATTAGTTATTAACGCGGACGTTTACATGTGGAAAAAGAGAGTTTGTAAAATGCCAATGTTCGTGTACGCATGGACTACTTTTTGACCTGGATGCTTCGTTGGCATAGTAAGTGTACGATTTACTATTGTAATGTGCAAAATGTGCGTTCCACGTTACACAGAGTAAACTAGTGGACAGTGTTTATATTGTATCACATTTACCTACGGAAGTGCCGTTATATCGACACGTGTAAAAGGACAACGTTCTTTAACACAGAAGCAGAAGAACACAAGTACATGTACTTTAACCTGCACATAGAAGCAGAAGAATATAGGGTTAGGGTTAAAGAATACACGTTCTTTAACGTGTACACAGAAGCAGAAGAATACACGTTCTTTAACGTGTACACAGAAGCAGAAGAATACACGTTCTTTAACGTGTACACAGAAGCAGAAGAATACACGTTCTTTAACGTGTACACAGAAGCAGAAGAATACACGTTCTTTAACGTGTACACAGAAGCAGAATAATACACGTTCTTTAACGTGTACACAGAAGCAGAATAATACACGTTCTTTAACGTGTACACAGAAGCAGAATAATACACGTTCTTTAACGTGTACACAGAAGCAGAATAATACACGTTCTTTAACGTGTACACAGAAGCAGAATAATACACGTTCTTTAACGTGTACACAGAAGCAGAAGAATACACGTTCTTTAACGTGTACACAGAAGCAGAATAATACACGTTCTTTAACGTGTACACAGAAGCAGAATAATACACGTTCTTTAACTTGTACACAGAAGCAGAATAATACACGTTCTTTAACGTGTACACAGAAGCAGAATAATACACGTTCTTTAACGTGTACACAGAAGCAGAATAATACACGTTCTTTAACGTGTACACAGAAGCAGAAGAATACACGTTCTTTAACGTGTACACAGAAGCAGAAGAATACACGTTCTTTAACGTGTACACAGAAGCAGAATAATACACGTTCTTTAACGTGTACACAGAAGCAGAAGAATACACGTTCTTTAACTTGTACACAGATACAGAAGCAGAATAATACACGTTCTTTAACTTGTACACAGAAGCAGAATAATACACGTTCTTTAACGTGTACACAGAAGCAGAAAAATACACGTTCTTTAACTTGTACACAGAAGCAGAATAATACACGTTCTTTAACTTGTATATAGAAGCAGAAGAATACACGTTCTTTAACGTGTACACAGAAGCAGAAGAATACACGTTCTTTAACGTGTACACAGAAGCAGAAGAATACACGTTCTTTAACGTGTACACAGAAGCAGAAGAATACACGTTCTTTAACGTGTACACAGAAGCAGAAGAATACACGTTCTTTAACGTGTACACAGAAGCAGAAGAATACACGTTCTTTAACGTGTACACAGAAGCAGAATAATACACGTTCTTTAACGTGTACACAGAAGCAGAATAATACACGTTCTTTAACGTGTACACAGAAGCAGAATAATACACGTTCTTTAACGTGTACACAGAAGCAGAAGAATACACGTTCTTTAACGTGTACACAGAAGCAGAAGAATACACGTTCTTTAACGTGTACACAGAAGCAGAATAATACACGTTCTTTAACTTGTACACAGAAGCAGAATAATACACGTTCTTTAACGTGTACACAGAAGCAGAATAATACACGTTCTTTAACGTGTACACAGAAGCAGAATAATACACGTTCTTTAACGTGTACACAGAAGCAGAATAATACACGTTCTTTAACGTGTACACAGAAGCAGAAGAATACACGTTCTTTAACGTGTACACAGAAGCAGAATAATACACGTTCTTTAACGTGTACACAGAAGCAGAAGAATACACGTTCTTTAACGTGTACACAGAAGCAGAAGAATACACGTTCTTTAACTTGTACACAGATACAGAAGCAGAATAATACACGTTCTTTAACTTGTACACAGAAGCAGAATAATACACGTTCTTTAACGTGTACACAGAAGCAGAAAAATACACGTTCTTTAACTTGTACACAGAAGCAGAATAATACACGTTCTTTAACTTGTATATAGAAGCAGAATAATACACGTTCTTTAACGTGTACACAGAAGCAGAAGAATACACGTTCTTTAACGTGTACACAGAAGCAGAAGAATACACGTTCTTTAACTTGTACACAGAAGCAGAAGAATACACGTTCTTTAACTTGTACACAGAAGCAGAACAATACACGTTCTTTAACGTGTACACAGAAGCAGAAGAATACACGTTCTTTAACTTGTACACAGAAGCAGAAGAATACAAGTTCTTTAACTTGTATACAGAAGCAGAATAATACACGTTCTTTGACTTGTACATAGAAGCAGAATAATACACGTTCTTTAACTTGTACACAGAAGTAGAAGAATACACGTTCTTTAACTTGTACACAGAAGCAAAAGAATACAAGTTCTTTAACTTGTACACAGAAGCAGAAGAATACACGTTCTTTTCGCACCCTTTCTAGTGTATTCCATAAATAGAAAAACAAACCTTGCAGCAGTAGTTTTGGTAATTAATACATGAATGATGTCCATTCTTAGTCATTCATTTTAAATAATTATAGTTTGTGTCATTTTGATACAACGTAAAAGTTGAATCGCCAAAAGTATATGTTTTTGTTTAATTTGATCTCCCTTTGTAACAAAATTTTAACGTCATAAACACATTTGGAACGATACTAGAATTGAATAACTGAATCAAAATGTCGGTACGTACATGTAGAAGATCGGCGCGTTGAAGTCGTATGTTGGATCCCGGGCAAGGTCGGTTAGGGTACCGGTCGCCGGGTCATACACCTGCGACAAAATGGCCGCGCCTGCACCCGTAGAAACAATACATTAATGTTTTTGTCCGTACATCCAATGTCGTACTGGATTTGGGCTTCGGCTTGATAGCTCTAACTTGGATTTACTTTAAGTAGGGCATGGTTTGTATTCAAATAAAAAATAATCTCTGTATGACAATTATGTCTTCATTATTTACCAAGTGCTTAACATTTAGTACCTAAGAGATGCATATGGTTAAACGCCCCCGCAATCTTAAATTCATTGTAGTTCTCTTCATAGATCCGTTCTGCGCATGCACCGGAACAATGCCCTGTAGCTGTGTATGCGGGATTTCGGGGCGGAAGTTGGAGGACGTTCTGACCAATCGTGAAGATGCCCGCATTGTTCGGCCGTTTGTTAGGAGTCAGGGACAATATGAACCCGGAATTGTCTACGTAGCTGTCCAATAGCAGCTGGTTGTCCCAGTGAATCTGTAATAAAAAATGAACGTGGAAATATGTTACATGGTACATAGACAGCAAGGCGTTATTCCTGTGTTATGTGAACGATAGGGTACCGACGAAGTGATTTGAAACAGCCATAACTCACCTCAAACAGGACCTGTGTATACCCGCCAATGCCGACAGCGAATCCGATTTCGTCGGGCAGGCAGAGCCCAAGGGAGCCAACAGCCCAGATGGCTATAATGTCCTCACATCCGAGCTGGTCGCCCATGAAGCACTGGTAAGGGGCAGCCTTGTGTTTGTCCGTGGTTCGGGCTGGACATGTGAGATAAAATATTTAATTAAGTAAGAGAACATTCATGATACAGAACGTTTACGGTTACTAGAACTATGTTTTCTATGTAGCCGGTGCCTTCTTCTATCTTCGATCGTACTTAAAACTGATATCTCCTTTGGTATGATACTTCTCTATAGTATTAATAGTAGTCGTAGTCGTAGTAGCAGTAGCAATGACAGCAGCAGCAGTAGTCGTAGTAGAAGTAGTGATAGTAGCAGCAGTAGTCGCAGCAGCAGCAGCAGTCGCAGCATTAGTATTAGCAGCAGCAGTAGTAGTATCAGTAGTAGTAGTATCAGTAGTAGTAGTAGTAGTAGTAGTAGCAGTAGCAGTAGCAGTAGCAGTAGTAGCAGCAGCAGCAGCATCAGCAGTAGTATCAGTAGTAGTAGTAGTAGTAGTAGTAGTAGTAGTAGTAGTAGCGGCAGCGGCAGCGGCAGCGGCAGCGGCAGCGGCAGCGGCAGCGGCAGCGGCAGCAGCAGCAGCAGCAGCAGTAGCAGTAGTCTTAGCAGTAGCAGCAGCAGTGGCGGTGGTGGTGGTGGTGGTAGTAATGATGGTAGTGGTGGTGGTGGTAGTAGTACTAGTAGCAGCAGCAGTATTAGTATTAGTAGAAGTAATAATAGTTGTAACAAAAACAGAAGAAGTAGCAGTAGCAGCAGAAGCAGTTAAGCAGTTGCTGGAGCAGCAGCAAAATCAGAAGTAGAAGAAGGAAAAGCAGTAGCAGAAGCAAAAGCAGAAACAAAATCAGAAGTAGAAGTATAAAATCTTGTGCAATGATACGCACCATCCGGGCTACATCCCCTGATGATCATGTGATGGGCCACAGTCGGGTTGACGATGTTCGGGATGGCCGCTATGAGGTGATTGGCACCAGAGGTCGCCGATTCTGGTAAGTCAAACGCTTGGCACATGTAAGTCGTCTTCTGACCCGGAACATGGGTTCCCGGAGCGAACGCTATGCTAATGTTAAATACATCTGAAATGCAGGGAATATCAATTGTGAAGTTGGTGATTGGATGTACAGAAATAATGAGCAGGCATTCGTTTGCATGTTTCCATTCAAACGTTGTGAAATCCAATTATAGATCATTAAACAAAGCACCTTGTTGTCTGATGGCGTCACACTCGAATCCCTGATGATCACAGTCAAGGAACGCGTTCTTGTCCGCACAGATCGGGCTGTCAAGGGGCTCACAGATGCCTACAATGATCATAGGTTATATGTCAGATGTAATGCTGATAAACGTCATCGAATCAATGTTTTCGATACAAATATGTATATGTAATCTATTTAGTTTGCATATACATGTATATAACAGTCAAAGAAACCTTATTATCTCCAATGGTCAAAAGATTTATCAATGGCTTTACTTCAGAGTTGCCTTTATGTAATATTAATACATGCAACTACATTTGTAATAAGGAGGGCTTTATTTTACGTGTTCGTGAGTGTACTATTTGTTCTCTCTTTCGCCTTCTTGTTGAGGAAACAATCGCGCTCGTTTAACGAAACCGAGAACAGTCATTCATCTCACTTTACTACGTGCACGTTTTCTTGATGACCACGCAGGAAGGAGTGTCGGGCACAGTACAAATGATATAATCATAACCCATATCAACCAAGCGCGACCGGAACTAACCTGGATGCGAGGATGCAGCCTTGGAAGGTTCGGTGCCAATTGTCCACGTGCATTCCGGGTCCCCGAGCTCCTCTCCGTTCGTTCGTCCATCTCCATCCGAGTCCTTGTTGCAGATGGTCTCGTTCCAGACCTGGCAACCGGATGTTAAGTAAGTACAGTGTGTGTGTGTGTGTGCGTGCGTGCGTGCGTGCGTGCGTGCGTGCGTGCGTGCGTGTGTGTTTCGTAGGGGTGGGTAATCTTGACACACAGTACCAAGTCTTGCAGATTGGGTTTTTAAAGTCCCATACAAAATATTATGCACTAGTCAATTGTAACCACGCCCCCCCCCCCCCAGGTTCGGGGGTTTACCGGGGATAGCCGGGGAAATGGGTCGTATTTATACCTTCCAGGTGGCCCCGCAGTGCCGGGTAAATGCGGTGGTTTTGTCTTCGCGCCAAATATAGCGGGGAATGGTCCTTACCTATGGTCCCTGGGGTGCGGGGGGGGGGCAGTTGGCGGGGATTTAACCAGCAGTTCGTCCCCGCAGAGCGGGGTTTTTACCCGGGCTTGGCTGGACCGAAAGTCAAAGTCCCCGCTATTCCCCGGACCTGGGGGAGCCGTGGTTACAATTGACTGGTGCATTACTATGAAAACAACAGTGGCAAACTCAGTAGTCAAAACAGTTACAACTGACCTCGTCTTTAAGCACAAAGTTCAAGCATGGCCCGGATTTACCTCCACTGATACACACACAGAATAAAAAAAACAAACAACAATGACATTTTACATTTTAATTTATTACAAATCAAAATAGCATACAACCCATCGTGAACTGATCGACCCTGGCATATCGTGTGCGACTTTGCGTGATGTATGTCTTGTTCATACCTGCTCAACCCACACCACCAGTACCCTCGGTGCTAACAGTAAATGGAGGTGTGCGTCTTCTGACGATGGAGCGATACGTGAATTTGATATTGCTTGAGGTATGTGTTGTCAGTGTTTATTTCATACATTTTTTCAAGAATGGATACTGTATTGCCAAGATTCTTTGTTCAATGTAAGGTGGAAGTACGAGCTCGTTGTTAATTAAAGCTGCACTCTCACAGATATACCATTTTTACAACTTTTTTTATTTTTTTGTCTTAGAAAGAGCAATTTTTGCGTAAATATCTGCAAACCAATGATATATTATTGCTGACAAAATATTCAGATCGTAGATTTTCATATTTCCGTTCGAAAATTAATGTTTTATGGCTTAAACCGTTACTAACGGTTTAAGAAAAATGCATTAAACATCAATTTTTAACTTAAATATAAAAATCTGCGATCTAATATTTTGTCAGCAGTCTTATATAACTGGTTTCCATTGATTTTCGCAAAAATTGGCTCGTTCTAAGACAAAATAAAAGTTGTCAAAACGTTCAAATTGTGAGAGTGCAGCTTTAAAAGTGAAAGTAGACCGCATTTCATATTATTTCAAGTGAAAGTATACCGCATTTTCATGTTATTTCAAGTGAAAGTAGACCGCATTTCCATGTTATTTCAAGTGAAAGTAGACCGCATTTTCATGTTTTTTTCAAGTGAAAGTAGACCTCATTTTCATGTTATTTCAAGTGAAAGTAGACCTCATTTTCATGTTATTTCAAGTGAAAGTAGACCTCATTTTCAAGTTATTTCAAGTGAAAGTAGACCGCATTTTCATGTTATTTCAAGTGAAAGTAGACCTCATTTTCAAGTTATTTCAAGTGAAAGTAGACCTCATTTTCAAGTTATTTCAAGTGAAAGTAGACCGCATTTTCATGTTATTTCAAGTGAAAGTAGACCTCATTTTCATTTTATTTCAAATCGTCAATGCAAAATCAGTTAAAAATTCCCAAAACAAAGTATGAAGGATTCTACTGTCGTAAATTAACTTTATCTGAACTATCGTAAATTAAGGCTCTTTAAAATTACAAAATTTAATGTGGGTCGGGAAGGCCTTAAATCAAAACTGTGACCATTCATTTGTCCTTGAGTTTTGAGGTTAAATATTTTTCAATATCGTTAGCTATATGGAGTTTAACAATTTATATATATTTCTAATCTTTTATCAGACTTTTTGTTGAAATTCCGTTTGCCTCATTTATATCTATAACGTATTGAGTATAATATTCTGTTGTAATCGGTATAATATAGCGTCGTTCCGAAGACGGTCATCGTCGGATACCCCCGATACCCCGATACACACTACGCTATACATCGTCGGATACCCCCGATACACACTACGCTATACATCGTCGGATACCCCCGATACACACTACGCTTTACATCGTCGGATACCCCCGAAACACACTACGCTTTGCATCCCCGATGCACACTACGCTATACATCGTCGGATACTGCCGATGCACACTACGCTATACATCGTCGGATACCCCCGACGCACACTACGCTATACATCGTCGGATACCCCCGACGCACACTACGCTATACATCGCCGGTTACCCCCGACGCACACTACGCTATACATCGTCGGATATCCCCGACGCACACTACGCTATACATCGTCGGATACCCCCGACGCACACTACGCTATACATCGTCGGATACCCCCGACGCACACTACGCTATACATCGTCGGATACCCCCGACACACACTACGCTACACATCGCCGGATACCCCCGATGCACACTACGCTACACATCGCCGGTTACCCCAGATGCACACTACGCTCCACATCGTCGGATACCCCCGATGCACACTACGCTACACATCGTCGGATACCCCCGATGCACACTACGCTTCACATCGTCGGATACCCCCGATACACACTACGCTTTACATCGTCGGATACCCCCGATGCACACTACGCTATGCTTCGTTGTGTACCGTGGGCATTCGGCTAAGAAAATCTCGTAATCATGAATAATTAATGAGGCAGTTTCATTGGTTCCGCAAAGTACCAGATGCTTAACGGTTGAAAATCTTTCAGGCGATTGCCGGTGTTGAACCGGGTCCGCCTTCTCAGTACAATAATATATGGCAGTTGTCAAGACCACACTGCCACGGAGGCTACTTACACTGTGATGTAATTGAACAATATTTGAGTGTAACTTGCGAATTCATTGGAAGAAGAGTTTTCTCTCCTGCCTCATGCATATTCATTAAAACGAGATTTTGTCAGTCAATTGTCCAACGGTATGTGTATGAAGTGAAACGGATAAAGTACCGTGGTTGCCGAATTGTAACGGAAAAAAGTACCGTGGTTGCCGTGGTTGCCGAAGTGTAACGGGAAAAAGTACCGTGGTTGCCGAAGTGTAACGGGAAAAAGTAACGTGGTTGCCGAAGTGTAACGGGAAAAAGTACCGTGGTTGCCGACGATTGAAGACGGTTTGTATCCGAACAACTCCTTCAACATCATTGACCTGCAAGTGCTAAAACATTCGAGAATATCACAATGCATGAAACATGTATGCTTGTACAAGGTTGAACCACAAGCATACAATAACTTGACTTTTTGAAGATGTTGTGTTTTGGTTCTTCCATCCCACCTTTTGCCTTGTGGTGTTACATTAACGTTCCCATAACCCATTGGGCAACTTGAATACTATAGACTGTAATTGACAGTTTATTAAGGTTTGTACAGTTTTCACCGTCTCCTTGCCGACTTACTTAAAAGACAACTTAAAATTAAGCCTTAAATTTCAATTCGTCGTGGTATAAATCTCCAACGGAAAGTTTTTGATTCGGAGATTACAGCGCAAATCTTAACTTGTCCACCCATAATTTAGCACGAAATGCAGACATTTAAACATGTTTATTTCATTTTTCAACTTTTCATGGGACATTAAAGTGACTCGCTCATGTTTTAGGACCAAAAATTAGATTTCCCGGTAATGCATCTGAAACCACTTATTTTATTATTATTTTACTCTATGATATTGAAATTGCAGAAAAATACAGTTATAGCATAACAAAGTATTTTGGTTTAAGTGGGGTTCGAACCCACGCCGGTAAAGTCAAGAAAAAAAAAGAAAACTGCCGACTAGTCGACACGGCCACCGGGACTTTATGAAATGCGGAAGATATGTTGACCTCTTAACGATACATTGATAATAAGTGATAATGTCAACCAAACAATCACGCAAAACCACAGCCGTAATTAATTTTAAATCACGTTAAAAACGCGAATGAAAATTGTGGTCTTCAAAGACATATTTGAGTAAATATCAACATTTGTTGAAGGGTTCCAGCTTTTGGCTTTTTTGATACTCCTGATTTGCGACACTTTATTTCGTAATAAAAAAGTGCATTTTACAAACCATGAGCGAGTCACTTTAAACGGCGACAAATTGAAATTAAAAGCTCAATTTGAAGTTGTGGCGTTTATGTTATAACGACAAGTATAACAATTCAGCTAAAATTGATACCTGACGCCGAACAATTTATCGTGCAAAATGTCAACTTGTTGGACCTATAATCTGGCGCGAAAAGTTGCAAAAAACTAGTTTTAATTTCTACCTTTCGTGCTAAATCATGGGTCGACAAGTTGACGTTTACGCGAAAATTTATCGAATCAAAAAATCTCTTTAACTTTTGTGGGAAATTCAGATCGCGTGAAGTTGAATTTTAAAGCCCAGTTTGAATTGGTCGTCGATCAGTCGATTTTGACAAAGGGTTCAGTAAGACATAAATTTCCCGATAGCATGACAAGCTTATGCACCAGTCAATCGTAAAAACGCCCCCCCCCCCCCGGTCCGGGGAATAGCGGGGACTTTGACTTTCGGTCCAGCCAACCCCGGGTAAAATCCCCGCTATGCGGGGACGAACTAATGGTAAAATCCCCGCAAAATGTCCCCGCACCCCAGGTCCCCGCTATATTTTGCGCGAAGACAAAACCACCGCATTCACCCGGCACTGCGGGGACACGTGAAAGGTAAAAAGACGGCCCATTTCCCCGGCTATCCCCGGTATACCCCCGGACCTGGGGGGGGGGGGGGCGTGGTTACAATTGACTGGTTCATTATTTGTACAGACCAATGCCATGTGATTTCCACATAAATGTACATGTACTTGAATAGAGTTTTTAGGTTTTACTGACGTCCATTTATTTTGAGTGACAGAACGATGAATAATGCAATATTTTTACGAAAAACTTCTATAAATAAAGTCAAATAAATAATTACGTAGTTATTGCTTTTGAAGTCTAATCCAAATAGGTTCCTTGGTGTGCCTCCTTCCGACGTCTGGTGCCCGACCCCGTCCCAAGTCCTCCTCATGTCACAGGGGTTTGGTACTCCCTTGCCATTAGGGATCCGATCCCGGAAAACCTCATAACTCGTTACTGCACATGCGCAATACGCGAGGATAATACAGCGGAACCTTCATAAACAACAAATGATTTGCATACATCAGTCACAGTCTGAGGCTTCTCAAATGTTACAGGGATATTCCATCCTCAGTCGTTGTAAAACTCTATAATACCATCAAAGTCAATTTTGATTATATATCTTTTGAACCCGATTTTTAGAATTACAATGTTTGCAATAACACTTATATAAGTCGACAAGATAGCTCAGCTTGTAGTCTTTTTATAGCTCATAATCCAGGATCAATGGTTAGAGCCCCACACTCATTCGTAATGCACTAGCTAATTGTAACCACGCCCCCCCCCCCCAGGTCCGGAGGTTTACCGGGGATAGCCGGGGAAATGGGCCTTGTTTTTACCTTTCAGGTGGCCCCGCAGTGCCGGGTGAATGCGGTGGCTTTGTCTTCGCTTTAAATATAGCAGGGAATTGACCTTACCTAGGGTCCCTGGGGTGCGGGGGCATTTGGCGGGGATTTTACCATCTGTTCGTTCCCGCAGGGTGGGGATTTTAGCCGGGGTTGGCTGGACGGGAAGTCAAAGTCCCCGCTATTCCCCGGACCTGGGGGCCGTGGTTACAATTGACTGGTGCATAACAACACAGCACATCTTTATTGTATATGTTAAGATATTTCTTGCAATCATAATTTTTAAATGGAGATATCAAAAGATTTTTTTGAATTCGATTTGTATTGCCTGTGAACAGAATTGTAAACAAATCACCATTCACCATGCACATTCACCATACAGAAGATATGCAAGAGCAAATAAATATCCGTGTGGCACTCTAGGATTAAAAAGATGTAGTTATGCAACATTGTTGTATTGATTGAGTGTGCTTTTTTATATCATTTTCAAGTTATTGTATCTATGAGACAAAAGTATCTACTTACATGTTAATTAATATCCTACGGATGCGCAGTCCAAGATTTTAAGTTTGATCTAGATATAAATACGCCGCACTTCAAGCTCGCTGCGTGTTATATAGACTGTCTATAAGTATTGTCATATATACTGAACCCCGTGATTTAAGTCTTGTGATGCGATCAGTAAATAGCAATGTTAGAAACAGAAAAATTGGGTAAATATATTGCCCTTTAGTGCAATAAGGTGCCATGTAAACTTTTTATGATTCCGAGATAATTGCATTTAGACGTTTAATTACTTTAACTCAATCTAAAACTCAAGCAATGTTTTGCGCACTCTCAAATATTTACATTCGCTCTAGACTTTCCGAACGATAAAAATGCAATTCATAACACAAAAATTACTACGCGAGGTTTTGCATTTTTGTCCTTTAATTGTAACACACATGTTATCGGCTTGTTTTCATTTTCTCTTTGATGTTTTATTAAGATATTTTTTATAAATATGCATTTTGTTTTTGTTCAGAAAAGTGTATGTATGAAATAATAACGGAAAATAAATGTGCGAAGTGAAAATTAATGGCACCTCTATCAGCTGCAATTGACAGCCAAAACAAACCTGGCGTGCATCGCTACAAATTAAGGCGATTTTATTTAATGAATTTGGAATCGGATTCGTTGTTTAAGATTTAGGAAATGCTTTTTGTTGAGGAAAAAATTTCGTCAATATATTTAAACAAATGAAACCATATACTTGAAACATGCACCACCCAAAAGGCGATTCAAAGCAGTTGAAGAGAATAGAATACAGCAGATTACAGGTCAGTATCATATGCTTCATTTTAACAAAGCAAATGGCCATAAGTTTGCATATATCGTCTGGCAGCCTTTCTCTAATGGTGGTCTTTTGCCGCCAATCAAGTACAACAATGTGTACCATATTGTTCGTGCAACAGATGTTTAAATACGTGGAGGTACGGATAATATCCCCCCCCGGATGATTGCCCCCCCAGACATTAGCCCCTAGGACCATAGCCCTCCCGGAAGATAGCCCCCCTTCTTAGTGAAAAAACGGACGATATCCCCCCCAATATTAAAATGCATATTATAACCAGTTAATTTAAGCAAATTTGCAAAACAATGATTTTTATTATAAAATGAAACAACCCAAAGGCATAAATCAATGAAAAAAAATCATGAATAGTGAGAAATAAACGGAAAAAGCATGTGATTTTACAATGAAACATTTATTATTTTAAAAGTTAATTGTTTTCTCTGTTATTTGTTGACTAAGCACTTATTTAATAATCTTTAATCAGTAAGTTCTCACCTTTAATTATCATTTGCATTGACCTTTAATTATTTAATAGGGTGATAATCCTTAATGCGATAATGACATTATATGTTTTATTTCTTTTGAAGATGTTTTAGTGCAATCCAGTGTGCCTTATCAGGGTAGTGTTAGTAGTTTATACTCCGGGTCCCGGCGTGAGCACATTGAAGGGTCCCAGAGTGACAGTTCAACCACCGCACACCTATCCTGGGCGGTGAACCAGTACCAGGTGCCTTCACTACTGCAAGGAACTGCCAGCTTCTGTACATGCCAGGGGCAGTGGTACAGTGCGAATGGTCGTAGAAAGGATTTCATAACCAATCACAACAGAAGTGACCTGGTCCGCCCGGGAATCGAGCCCGGGTTGTCCGATTAACAGTCAAACGCTCTACCGACTGAGCTAACCGGGCGGACTGTATTATCAGGGTATGCACTGTTTGAACTGTAACTATAGGTTTTGTTCGCTGAACACTTGATTCACAAGTCTGTATAGAGAACCAGAAAAGGACCACTAAATGCCATTTTTTTATGTTTTATGAGTTTTATGAATATGCAAATTTAAAAGAGTGTATATATGTTAAGTCATTTATATATATGCAGGGGGGCTATTGTCTGGGGGGCTATTGTCTGGGATGGCTATCATCCGGGGGGGATATGGTCCTAGGGGCTAATGTCTGGGGGGGGGGGCAATCATCCGGGGGGGAATATCATCCTACACTCAAATACATGTTATGGTAACAAATAGAAACACATACTAAATCAAACTCACATCTTCAATTTATTTTAGTAGTTGATCATCATGCAATTATAAGGGATAAATTCCTAACCTTAACCAAGACCAACTATCAAAATAAATTGACGATATATATCCCAGGGCTTCTAAAAACCGGCAATTTGCCGGTCTGGACCGATTTTGACCAAGCCAGACCGATTTCAGTTTCAAAAAGTGTAAAAAAAATCGGTCCGAAATTTTCTAATTTTGTTTGTAATTTCGGTCCAAAACGACTAAGTCAGTAAGAGATGTAGAAATTGTAATACACAAACATTCATGGGTCATTCACACATTCAAAACTACGTCCAATAGGTCATAAAAGTGTCTTGGTTACCATGAGACCGATGCGACCAGCTGCTTTTTCCGCTACGCTGATCACTCTATAGCCTATCTGCAGACACTTGCAATCAGTCCAATCACGTGTTTTGGTATAAGCAGAAGACACTATGTGTAACTATGTGTTAATTATCTGCTTGCAGCTTTCCTGATTAAGTGTTAAAATCGGTCCATATTTTCACATGGCAATATGCTATATCGTCGTCTATCATTACATGATATCCGTTTGTTGATTACAAAACGGTTAAATTTAAATTGTTATAAAGAACCATTGCTGGTTAAGAACGGCTTTAAAGATAAATGCATGTCATTGTTAATCCGTGAAAGCATTAAAATACCGAATTAATTAACGTAATAATATTTAGGATATCAACAGCGATACGCTTGATTAACTACATAGTCTGACAGCTGAGTCCGCCGCTTACGTCATATTTATTCGCATTCGGAACTCCTCGGCCATTTTTTCAAAAACAACCTCGGATGTATATGGACGGTTTACATACTTAAAAAGTGGTACGTTTAAGTCCGCTGCAAATAGATCGCGTAGTAATCTTATTTAGTAGTTAAAATTTATGACTTAACTCTTGGGAATCGTAATTATGTTTGCAATAATACACTTCACTGGCAATCAATTTAAACTGAGAGCAATGAATACAACTCTTAAACACTACATTTAATTAATGCTTTTATTCAAAAAAATACGGACTACTTCAACAGATGTACCGGCATACATCCGAGGTTGTTTTTGAAAAAATGGCCGAGGAGCTCCGAATGATTTATTCGCAGTAATGAAAAAATCGTTGTCGGTATCACACTTTAAGCTTGTTGCCCCGATTATAAATCTAGATTTATACCATTATTCAAGATTATCAGTTGAATGTTGACCGACTAAAGAAGCATTAAGCAAATAAATCATAATACTGTTTCACTTTTTGTCATCTGACCGCCTCCCGACAGCCACAGTTAATTACGATCGCAGTCTTGTTAGATTCGCCGCTGAACTCGATGAGAATCTCATTTGAATTAAACTTGTATCAATGACTATCCGAATCGGCTATGCTGGCTCTAGAGCCCTCTTACGAATTGCCACATCGCAAAAAATATTGACAGAAAAGACGTCGCGAAAATGTATGACATATCTATAAAATCGGACTACAGGTCTTTCTTTTTTTGAGGTGGGGGGATTTTTTTTGGGGGGGGGGGGGGATCGTCGCCGGGTCCGGACCGATTGAGGTTCCAAAGTTTTAGAAGCCCATACTATACTGGGTTAGGGTTAGGTATATATATCGTATTAGCATAAGTAAACAATGCGTAGTTTTGCACAATTCCAAGCGCACTTTTTTTTCATATTATCGTGAAGTTGCAGTTGTAGTATTTGGTAGTCCCATTATGTCTTTATGTATAATCAAATAACTTCTTTTTGATATTTTTAACCCCAGAATGATAAAAAATGAAACCATCGCAGTCCCAAAATGCATCAAAGCCGTATACATAATCTTGTATTTATAAGCGCGCACAACATCATATAACGAAATGTGACTTTCTCTGACGTTTGTACTATGTTGCTATATAAACTAATGATTTCCATCGTTAACTAAGACGTTTTTGGTTTAAATCTTTTCTAAAACAAAATTATCTTATTTACACTGTTATTTTCAGAAAAATATTTCAATGCTTAAAAGCTTAAATATATACAAATGAAAAGGGAGGTAATAAGATAATTAGTATTGACACATTAAATCTATAAGTTTTAATTTTAAAATGCTTGCATCACATTTATTGTAGAACCAGGAGTTTTTTTATAGCTGAAAATGTTCAGTATCTATCTAGTTATTTCTTCACTCTAATCCGGCAACTGCTCAGGTACTGTTTGCAAAGCGCTATGCTCCGCCTACTTATATATATATATACCTTCTTAGCATATAGCGAGTCAGTGGAGGAGTTAGAGATTTTGCTGTTATTTCCCATACATTTCTTCTTTTTTTGTGTGGACCTCGGGGTGTTATCAGACATTATCTGAGACTCTATCATAGTTATATTCTCACTTTTTTTTCTCTAATTATTTAATCCTTAGTGGCACTGGGCCTTAAAACAGACTGACTTTAAAACTTTACATCGAATAAGATCTAAAAGATGCACTCTTACTCCCAAATAAGATTTACCACAATTAATAATATTATTTTAATATTCCAAAAAGGATGAATAAATGTCAAAAACAATTGGTCTAATGAAGGATACCGAGTTGAATTTGAAAGAAGTGAGCATAAAACACGGTATTTCTACCTTATTTAAGGATTCAAATTCGACATGTTGCATTTTATTGGGGTATGGTAAGCAATGAGGCTGTTCAAAATGGGTGGAGTCCGAAGGAAAATGAAATATTAACAATTACAAGAAAACAACAAAAATATTTACAAAGTTCTCATTACATCTCGCGATAATACCCGATAAGTAGCGTTTGTTAAGTCACGATTGGAGAGAAATTCTAGTCAATTTACTTGTTGAGCGTTATTTTGAGAAATCAGTTGGTGTATGAATCATGTTGGAATACGGTGTTGGACAAATCAGCAAGCGCATTGTCATTTCTTTGGAAGTAAACATTCAATTTGGATGAAACGGCTCTGTGGAAACGACAGTGGCGGTGGGTGGGGTAAC
This sequence comes from Mya arenaria, assembly GCF_026914265.1. Classification (NCBI taxonomy): domain Eukaryota; kingdom Metazoa; phylum Mollusca; class Bivalvia; order Myida; family Myidae; genus Mya; species Mya arenaria. The sequence goes on from NC_069127.1 coordinate 80,881,071, forward strand.
GTGAACTTTCGCGGAAAGAAGCCAGAGGACGCGAGAAGACTTAGTGTTGAACTGAGCTCTTTCTTCTGGACGTTGCTGGGTGCACTACAATATGTTATTATTTCATTTCCTCGATTTCATGTTTTGTCAGATGCTTTATTTTTACCAAATGTCAATTCCAAATTCCGAAATAAGTCGTCATCATTGTCATTTAATATTTCATCAACTGTTCCATCCACCATGAAATCATCTACATTACAATCATTCAAATTATCGTTGCTTATTTTGTTTAAACTGCTTTACTGCAGATGACAGTTTTGCATGTTGCCAATAATTTTACTATTTTACGTTTTCATTGAAAAAAATAGTTCCGTAGTAAATATGCCCCGCCCCTTAGTATTATTGCGCCCAATGACAGGACAGAAGTATTGAACAAACGCACGCGATTTCGATTGGAAATGCAATTGTACTTTATACAGAAATAATGTGAAATTGATAAACAACAACCATCGTTAAGGAATGAAGTGTTAATGTAAATATAATACTATAGTAGAGAATGTGTGTATACCACGTGATAAATTACGTCATAAATGCTACGTCAGAAGGCAACATTTTACTAAAAATGAAGACTTAAATCAAAGATCACTTTTCTCTTACTACACCATTTTAATTAAAACAAAGGGTAGTCTATGCCGCCCAAAGAGCCCCGCCTTAGTTTTATTACCGAAGTTTGATAAGGTGATTAGTTTCATCCAACACTTCGACAAACCTGTTTCCAAAATAATGTTTTGACAGTGCTCCGTCAGACGGCCGTATTGTGAAAAGGTTAGTCAAAGTGTTTTAAGAAACTAAACTCTCAATCAAACTCTGGTAAAAATTACGAAGGCGGGGCTCCGTAAGTGGCGTAGATTGCGATCTGTCACATTAAAAATGGAGAAGAAATAGTGAAGTTATCCTTGTTAAAAGTCTTCATTCGAAGCAAAATATTGCCTTTTGATGTAGCATTTATGACGCAATTTATCACGTGGTATACACACACTAGTATTATTTAATATGTTTGTTTTTTTCTGCTATTAAATAAACGGTTACAATCTTGTTATCAGTAATTAATATTTTTCATAAATGTATTATTTATAAAGAAGCTAAAGGTTGATCAGTCAAAAATTATGTTTGTTATACATTTATGTATGTATTGATTTTGAATTAGAGTGCCACTTTAATGGTTGTCAACCATAAACTTTTCAATGATTTTTAAAAATGTTTGTGAATCGAAAATAGCTTATTATGGTCTGCTAAAAGAGAGTGCCCAAAAGCACAATGACTGTATTTATTTGAAAATTGTACTTAATTGTGATACACGTATTGCGTTGCTATATACATCTAAGCCGAATAAAGCTAAATTTAGTTATATTGGAAATCATTAAAAGAAGGCAGTTCTCGACAAAAACCCGCTAAACATCTGTATGGAAACTTTTACGCAATACTTTCGGGCAATAAACGACTCTAACGTTAGATTTTTTTCAGCCTGACAATCATGTTATAATACTGTGATATATTTTAATAATTATAATGATATGTTTAAAGAATTGGATATTCCATTTTCATCAGACGAATTGCTTTAGTCCTTGGTTGTCTAAACTAAATACTGGAAATAGTGCAGACTCAAATTTAAAGGACCTGTCACACACTTCCAATGTTGCTCGCCGGGACTAATATTTAGGCGAAAAACTACAGAATATAAACCGAAGCACACTACTAACGATGGCGAGAAAATTGGCGGAGCTCAGTCAAAAAAGCTCTTGAAAAATCAGTTGGCTGTAGCTGTTTTTCTTTTTTCTATACATAGGACTAGGCACACGTATGTAAATATTTAAGATGGTTTATAAGCTTTGTATAGTTTTAGGCAATGCACAGCGTTCTTCAAGTCTACAACCGTCGTCTAGTTTTAGTTTGTTTACAAGCTTTGTATAGTTTTTGGCAAAGCAAAGCCTACTTCAAATTTCGTTACAAGTTTTGTATAGTTTTAGGCAATGTACACCATTTTTAAAGTATGTGTGCTAAAATAGCTTTTATCAAGTTGACGGTACACACATTCTAACTATTCATCATTTCTGAATACAACATTTACATGAAACAAGCCTTTAAATACTGACAACAGTGGATAGCCTAGTGGTTTATGTGCCAGCCTCTCACCAGAGGTCATGGACTCGATCGCTACTAGGAGTTCCTACTCATGACCACTCTTAAAGGAAACCAGTACTGATTTCTTCTCAGTAAACAAACTTGAGATAGTGATTTATGTCAGCGTTTAGCGGTCTTCAATAGAGCTAAATAAAATTAGTAGGAACTAAATATTCAAGTTAATACAGCAAAGGATTACAGAAAAGAAGAGCTGAATTCAACCCCACACATACTTTTCCAAGTTTTATTAAGGTAAAAACTTTTATTTACAAAGTGAGTAGAAAAAAATGAAAAAATAAACCATATACATAACGAAACTGTTTTGTGAATACACAAATAACAAACAACCCGAATAACAACAGAACATTCAGTAGGAAGGTAACAAAATCCCAACATTCAAAACTCTACATCATAGGTCTTTGTGCCACTGCAATAGGATTTCACAAACACACAGGAACTCCATGGTTCTATTCAATCCAACCTTTGATATGTTTGAGCAAAACTGTCATTAAAGTGTAAAATAAATGGTATGAATTCATACATGGGATTATGGTCAAATCGTGTTATATATCTATGGGCAGCTGAGATTAAATACTTCAGACTTTTAATCCAGTGCTCAAATTTTTCATGGTAATTACTTTATTTAAATATATTTTTACAGCTGATATTTCTTTTCATCAGCAACAGGGACATTTTTCCTCAGCAAGTGATAGAATGATTTGAATTTGTTTGGTTGTTACACACGCTAATCTTCACAATGTTTCTTGACAAGGGAAGAAATCAGCAGCTCTGGTTAGAAATTTGGTTTTAACGACTAAAGACCCATGTCATCAATATTACAGTATTTATTTTGTGGACATATGATAAAATAAACTTTTGGACAATATAATTGCACTATTTACAAACATTTAAGAATGTTTATGGAGAAAAATATGAAATTTAAACAATATAAGGTGACCTAATATAATATACAAATACAGACTTCTGTAAAGGTCAATATCACTTGAGAGGTCAGAAAAACTACAAATGGACCGAAACAGAAGTCTGTAATTGGTATACTAGTATTACAAAATTTACTATTAACAATACACAAATTGAAATTAATGATCATAAATCATGAAGCAAATATGAAGCCCTTACATTCCTACACTCTTGGTTTAGTGTTCATTGATTGGCAGCAAAACAACAACATAAAATGGCATATGAGGAGACATGACCTCTTTTCGAGTCACATTTTTGTGTAACCCTTCTCAGCCAATCCAAATTATGTTTACATGTAAGGTATCAAATACATAAATTTAAAATTACACAAGAATTCAAAAGGTGCATATAACTAACAAAGTAATTAATAACTCTATACATAACAGTGATACGGTAACAGGATTATAAGAACATAAGATATCAAAATGATATGAATGGACAGTAAGGCTCAAACAATGGATTACTATGTAAAATATTTGATTATGGTGAAAAAAATAACAATGCAAATTATGTCACTTTTGAGAATTATGGTTATCATATACGGTAGACATTTAGCTTACATATCTATAAACAGGAATATTGTCTGAATCTGTAAAAAACCCTTATAAACATTCCCTGGAAATTTGCTTTCTTTTCAATTCTGACATCAGATCTGGTAAGATGATGTCATAATTTGTTATATGTTCATGATATATTGCCTGTGTAACACATCTTGTACCGGCTGTCTTTAAACATGTTTCTTTATGAAATCAAGAAGAAATATCATGTTAACTAAAAGATAGAAAATGAAATAAATGTTTTTTTTTATTGAAAACAACAACAACTAGAGCTGTCACAGGAGTGACGAATGACCCTGAATACTGGCTGGACACAGGAATGGCAAAGTATATCTTTGAAAAGAGGCCATAACTCTGAGGATATTGTACACTGCATTTGCATGAATCATGGTGCTTGATCCAAGTATGATGCATAATTTAATCTATTGTACACTGCATTTCCATCATGGACCATGAATCTGGTTTAACCATTGTATGATGTTTAACTAAATTCGATCCTGTTCTTTTCAAGTTATGCTCTGGACAAGGAAAATTGCAACCGACCTACCAACCACAGGTTGACTGCAATTTACCCCCATTCAAACATTGTTTGTCTGGGGTATAAATATAGACATATGACTTGTTGGAATGTTGCCAATTAAGCAATTATTTTTTTAATGATTAAATTGTTTACAGGCATTCAGATTGATACAATTTCTGACCATTCGAAATAGAGCAGTCATATTACACAAGTTTAACAAAAAGATGTTTTCACACCATTGTTTGATTTTTCTTCAACATAATTGCATTATATTAAGCTTTTTTTTTTAACTTTTAATGTTTCTTGACTTGTAAGCTATCTTTAGTCGCTGTCGGTAAAGAAACTTTTAGCACTCTTCCCCTTATAGATTATTGCTGCACCATGGTCTTCTGTCGTCTCAGACCGCTTCTGAAACATTACATGAACAGCATGTGTGGTAAAAGTTTATAAACATATAAATGATATGTACAGCAAATGTGTTAAAGCCACAAACATAGAAGATAACGGTTTTAGAGTAAGATAGCAATATATTTTTCCAAATGAGCACCAAAACTTGCATTTCATGAAAAGCTTTGCCAAAAGTGAAACATTTTATTTTCAAATTGGTGATTGAGCTGAGATATATTGCAATCTAACATTGAAACAAGCAATTTTTAAAGAGCATGGCAGAACTTACATCATTGCTCTTCTGTTGTTCTTCATAGACAATAGGGGGCATAACTGGACAGACACTAAGGCAAGAGTTGTGGGTCTTGCTACACACTTACACATAATCACTGGTAATAATTATGTATGTGTATAAAGAATCATGTGAATATCTTGAATGGTTATTGACTTATTCAAACTATCAAGGGCATAACTTGACAATGATTAAAGCCGAAGTTATGGGCCTTGCTATACATGTGCGTATTGGGTCGGGAAAACTGTAACAAGTTTCATTCAAATATATTGAATGTGATTCCAGTTATGGCCAGACATGAAGATTTATCTTAAGCAAATGCATGCCATTTATTGAATGTTTTATCCACTTAGTTTGGTCCATCCTTATCTAGCACAAACCTTCCTAAGCCTGGAGAAGAAAGACTTGGACTTTGCTTTTGGAGCTGCGTTCATCTCCATATCAGGTTCATCCTCTTCCTCGTCACTGTACGTGCGTCCATGTGTTGATCGCTCCGACCGCTGGCGACCCGCCAGGTAATTCTCCATTGATTTGATCTTTCCGAATGCTTTTTTGTACTTTGTATGGCTCTGGACCACTCTACCATCATCATCTCTGTATTAAACATTATGTTTGTACAAAGGTGAATGAGTGAGTAAATGGATGTATACATTTTTTATCCTGTCACTTGCATAGAAATTGACCTGATAACAGAGTGCTTCATAGACTTTGCCATATCAAGTCTGTTCATCATGTGACTTTAACTGTAGACATTATAAGTTTTATGAACTTCTGCAATGATATATGCAATAGTTTTATATATTAAACCAAACAACCTTTCCTTTTATTTTAAATTATGTTTATAGGCTGGTGACATACTTTAAATGACAGTTATAGACTGGATGTTAGCATAAATTAAGAAGTTCGAAGAAAAACAATATTTCAATGCCAAAGCTCATCATACAATGAAAAGTTTATCGTCATCTTCTATGTGTAGCACCAAAGTGTTTAAAGAATTATTATGAAATAAAGACCCTGTGCATTGTCATGACTCATTGGAAGCCGAAAATGGCAACATGAAAGGTGTGTCAGGAACAAGATTTCAAAATTTATATGGTGTGCCAGCTAAACTTTCCCCATCCATGCACTAACCTGTTATTTCCAATAAACAGTAAGTTATAAGTTAGAATGATAGTACTGCTTCAAATTTCAGATATGTAGCATTAAATGATAAATAATGTTTCTCAGCACATCGCCATACCTAGTGTGTCTCCAAGCAACACGCTGGTTCATGAGCGCACGTTCCCTTGACAACGTGTACTTCCCATCCTGTGCCATCTGGGCTGAGGTCTGTGCTGTGTGGGCTGCCAACACGTCCAGCTTCGCCACTGGAAACAAGGCATAAAAACATATTTTTGGTTTTTCAAGCACATTTATTGTTTCTACATAAGTGAAACGTGCTAGCTTTTCTTCAGATTTTGCAAGATTGTGCCTGAGCATTCAAAGTGTTATGAAAGCACAAAGAATAAAATAAATCCTTACATTTTTCTCTGTCTGCTTTAATTGTTTGGGAAAAACAACAGCTAATATTTCAAACGTTGTTTATCATTGTTCAAATGATGTGCTTATACAATCAAAAAGAGGCAATGAAATAAACAATTCCATGACATCAAAGTTTTCTCTGTACACCATGCAATATGAAGGTCAAGTTTTTACTCCATATTCCATGCAATATAAACTTCAAGTTTTACTCTATACTCCATGCAATATGAACGTCAAGCTTGAACTATAATTTTTATTATCCTAAGGTTTTACTATATTACAGTCGCATCATTTAGGTATAACATTTAACTTGCACCGTTGACCACATTTCATTTGCACCAATGACCTTGTACCTAATCACCATGAGTCTACCGGTGTTTCAACAGTGTCATTTCTCTGCTGGTGTCACACGAATAACATGTGAATTCATGCTACCAACAAAACTCGTGCACTTCATGTTGCTTTTGGCAGTTAAATCATAGTATAAAAGGCCTTTCTCAGGCGTTTAGGAACTGGATTTAAAAAGAGAGTTAAAAAGATTTTAAAAGGTTTATAACATCGAACTAGGGTAACATCGGACTATCAATTGTAAATTGGATATGTGGCAAATTGTTGGATTATAATATTTAGAAAGTGTTAACATCTGGAAATAAATTCATTACTTACTGTTCACTATTGGCTTGGAATTACAATGGAATAATATAGTTATAAAACTTTATAAAGAAAGAAAGAAACGGTGAAAAATTGTGTTTGTGGTCTTTTTTATAAAGATTATAAGTATCTTCTATGGCCAAGAGTGTAAGATAGGTTCATCCAGATCGGAGCGTACGGTGTTTTGTGGAAAAGAGAGTTTACTGAGTTTCCGCAAAACACCCTGCGCGAGGGTCGTGATGAACCTATCTTAAACGAGCTGCATATGGTAGATGCTTTTTCTCCCACCTCAGTTAAACAAAATTAAGTTAAAATGTATTGTTTTTGCTGAAACTCTTTTGTGCGTAGTAAAAATAAATGCGTATGGATATGTGATACTTCGTGGTTGTCATGGATATGCGCACAGTGATTCAGATCAGGAGAGTGAAGCATTATTTCTTGAAAGGTGCGTGAAAACCTTTTTGTTGTGACATTTAAAGCGAGAAATAATTAGTAAGCTTTCTAAATATTGCACCAAGACAAGGTTTCTATGATGCTACAGACAACAGTCTTCAACAAGGGAGGTAATTAAAATGTGATGACCATTAAAAAGGAGTTCCATACGGGCATTTTATCTTTGCCCGTGGGCAAGATAAGAATTTCTAGCATGGTTAAATTTTTGGATCTACCTATCTGAGGTGGGAGAAAAGATCTTATGTGACTAAAAATATCACCGCCACATGAATGTTAAGTTTTTACTCTATTGTCCATGCAATATGAATGTTAAGTTTATACTAGTTAAGTTTCTACTCTCTAGTCCATGCAACTTGAATGTTTTTGCTCTATAGAGAAGACTTGGCAAATGTAAATATTTAACATTGTTGCCAGGTTTATATATCTTACAATACTAAATAAAATAATTGTAAGTAATATTTACCCAATGTTTTAGGCTACATAACGTCAATGAATCTCAAATAGACTTACATCTCTCTGCCTTTTTCCTGTCCCTTGTCACAGGTTTTGTCTTGGTGATCACCCTTAAGGCCTTGGCCCCTTCTGTGTCTGTGTAAACGATCTGCAACTGGAAGGGCAGCTCTTTATTATCATCCACCTCCGGCGGCCCTTCAGCCCCTTTTGGTGCCTCAGATGTGGTGTTGTCTTCTTCCTTCATTGGCTCAGCTCCTTCTGTCTGCTCCTCAGCTCCTATGGGGGCCCCCTGAGCCTCAACTTCCATCTGTTCTGCTTGACTTGTTTCAGCCTGATTGGTTCCCTGTTCAGCAATGTTTGTTGATTGGTCAGGTTTTGATTCGCTAGACTTTTCTGTCAAATGGAAATAAAGATAAGCTTTAAAGTTACTTACAGATTTTATATTTGATTTTTTTTTAATTTTGCTGAAATTTAGTTTTTTTTCTTCCTTTTCTGAACAAACAGCAACAGGATGTTACCCTTTTGGACAGAAATTAAAGCCTTCATTAGTTAAATTTTCAATAACCTTACTAATGTTCTCTTGCACAATACAGCATTTTCTAGGATGAGTATCGCATTTTTAAATTATTATTAGCAATAGAGCACTATTTTTCTCAGTGTTCAGGTATAACCCTACAAAACGTAAACTGGTCTCTTTAAAGCCATGTAAAAAATTTAGGTTCACACAGAGAAAGATTCTGTCTATAAAGAGCTTTTATTGCCAAGGTCCACACAGAGGAAGATTCAGTATATATAGAGCTTTTTTAGCCAAAATCCACACAGAGGATGATTCAGTCTATATAGAGCTTTTATTGCCAAGGTCCACACAGAGGAAGATTCAGTCTATATAAAGCTTTTATAGGCAAGGTCCACACAGAGGAAGATTCAGTCTATATAGAGCTTTTATAGCCAAGGTCCACACAGAGGAAGATTCAGTCTATATAGAGCTTTTATAGCCAAGGTCCACACAGAGGATGATTCAGTCTATATAAAGTTTTTATTGCCAAGGTCCACACAGAGGAAGATTCAGTCTATATAAAGCTTTTATAGCCAAGGTCCACACAGAGGAAGATTCAGTCTATATAGAGCTTTTATAGCCAAGGTCCACACAGAGGAAGATTCAGTCTATATAGAGCTTTTATAGCCAAGGTCCACACAGAGGATGATTCAGTCTATATAGAGCTTTTATTGCCAAGGTTCACACAGAGGAAGATTCAGTCTATATAGAGCTTTTATTGCCAAGGTCCACACAGAGGATGATTCAGTCTATATAGAGCTTTTATTGCCAAGGTCCACACAGAGGAAGATTCAGTCTATATAAAGCTTTTATAGCCAAGGTCCACACAGAGGAAGATTCAGTCTATATAAAGCTTTTATAGCCAAGGTCCACACAGAGGAAGATTCAGTCTATATAAAGCTTTTATTGCCAAGGTCCACACAGAGGATGATTCAGTCTATATAGAGCTTTTATTGCCAAGGTCCACACAGAGGATGATTCAGTCTATATAGAGCTTTTATTGCCAAGGTCCACACAGAGGATGATTCAGTCTATATAGAGCTTTTATTGCCAAGGTCCACACAGAGGATGATTCAGTCTATATAGAGCTTTTATTGCCAAGGTCCACACAGAGGATGATTCAGTCTATATAGAGCTTTTATTGCCAAGGTTCACGCAGAGGAAGATTCAGTCTATATAAAGCTTTTATAGCCAAGGTCCACACAGAGGAAGATTCAGTCTATATAGAGCTTTTATAGCCAAGGTCCACACAGAGGAAGATTCAGTCTATATAAAGCTTTTATAGACAAGGTCCACGCAGAGGATGATTCAGTATATATAGAGTTTTTATAGCCAAGGTTCACGCAGAGAATGATTCAGTCTATATAGAGCTTTTATTGCCAAGGTTCACGCAGAGGATGATTCAGTATATATAGAGTTTTTATAGCCAAGGTTCACACAGAGGATGATTCAGTATATATAGAGTTTTTATAGCAAAGGTTCACACAGAGGATGATTCAGTATATATAGAGTTTTTATTGCCAAGCTCCGAACAGAGGAAGATTCAGTCTATGTAGAGCTTTTATTGCCAAGGTCCACACAGAGGAAATTTCAGTCTATATGGAGCTTTTACCATAATTCACCACATACATGTAGGTCCTTTTATGTTTAGATATACAGTATGTTCCCTATGCTCTTACCTTCCTGGGGCTTGGTACGCATGCCATACTCAAATGTGATTTCTGTGCTAGCTGTCACATTGCCAATGTTACGCACAACTTTACTTTCCTCAGTTTCATCATAGAAGAAAAACCTGAAATTGGAAAATATGTGCAAAACTTATAAAATAAACAAAATACGACAACTTTAAAACTTTAAGCAATAACTGATGAAATTGTTTGTGTAGAACTATTTTCTTTCCTAGAACTTAACAACAAATACAATCAACAGAACATGAAACAATAATGACCATAAAAGTACTTTCACTTAATAATATCTCAAAACCATTTTTCTTTTGCTCAGTATATACCAATATTGGCAATAGTTTATATTAAGAACATCACTTTGGACATTTCTAATGTTAACAATCTATTTTATGAACCAAGCTAGGCAGTTCTGTTGTAAAATGATGGGTGTTTTATGGGTTTTTATGCAGAAGGACCACTTGCCTGTTTATTTTTTAAAAACCCAGAGTGAAATAAACATGAACACCATCTGGGTGTTGTATGTTTTCAGTTGAACAAGCATGCATAACTATATGATTATGAAAGTCAGAGTTCTGGGCCTTGATATACATGTGCGTACTGTCTCTGGCAACATGTGTACCAGCTGTCATTTGAATATCTTGATAGGTTTTTGAGTTATAGCCAAGGTTTAAGGTTCAGAGGATCAACACCACTGCTTAAACCAATGCGCAGCCAATACCGCAACTTCTAACAATCATTACTGAATGAGTTCTGGTTCATTCAAAAAGATGATCAGTTTAGATTATGTATATTGAATAGAAAAAGAAGGTTTTGCCAGTTCAAACCAAAATCAAATTATTGTAGGTTTGTACTAACAATTCTTTATGTATAATCATGGTGGCTGTTACATTGGTGGCGATCACCTTGTTGGCCAGGATGGAGCTAAACTCCTGAGTCAACTTCAGTGGGTCAACAATGTTCACCTGAATATATAAAACACTATGTTGAGTTTTAGCTATCTTTTAACTACATGTACATAGTAACTGTGACTTCAATTTAAAGCTTTGATGAGGAAGACTACTGCTTTGAAATGTGTAGGCATCACAAGTTGAATTTTCGCTTGAAAAACACTATAAAGCCAAATTCAGAGCATATTTTTCTTCATCACCACTTCACAAACTTCCTTATATTCACTATAATATGTTTTACTACAAATAACAGACACACTTTTCAATATTTATAAGTCCTGATGTTATTCTTAGAATGTTAATAAAATACATGTACGTGACCTGTCCTCCAGTCTTGTCAGCCATTTTCCCGAGCTCTACAAGTCTGCAGTCCGTCCCCTTGATTGTGATCACAGATATCGAAACACTGGAAATAAATGAAACCAGGCAAGTATAAAACATCATATTAGGAATTCAATATATCACTTAGTCAGCTTTTTTTCCATTTTAAATGACTAACATATTCAAGTGTGATGTCTGGTAACCCCAATACAATATTGGTAAAGAATGACTGGTATGGTCTGTTGATTAAAACCCCCATGAAATCCGAATACCGGGTAACCCTGACCCATGATAAACCAACTTCGATGGTTAAATTCACATTCTAAACACTGGAATGAAAATGAAATCATACAGACTGGTATCCTTCATAATGGCTTCATCTAAATAAAGTACTTCAAGTCAGTACCCATTCTGCACAGCTGTGTCAGAGACATCATCATAGAACTGTGCAGCCTGCTCCACTTCTGCATCAGTATTGACATTATCAAGCTTGCCCATGCCAATGTTTGCGAGCCCGTCTGTACATAGGATCACCTTGGAGCCCCGCACACGCCCTGCCATCGTTGTGGCCACCAGCAATGCTGGGCCCAGAGCCGTAGGACCACCCTCCTCAAGCCTGCATGCAGTTAAGAAATCATTCCAAATTCTGCTTTAGTATATGGGGATAACAATTATTTAAAACAAAAAATAAGGTGCAAATAGAAAATGTACATACATTAAAAATTATAAATTGAGACTTAAAGCTGCACTCTAACAGATTGAATGTTTTGACATCTTTTTTACTTTTTGTCTTGAAACGAATCAATTTTTGCAAAAAAAATCCATGGAAACCCGTTATATAACACTGCTGACAAAAAAATTAGATCACAGAGTTTAATACTTAAGTTAAAAAATAGATGTTTTATGCATTATTCTTAAACAGTTAGTAACGGTTTAAGCCATAAAACATTCATTTTCGAACGGAAATATAAAAATCTGCGATCTGATCTTTTGTCAGCAACCTTTTATCATTGATTTGCAGATATTTACGCAAAAATTTGCTCTTTGTAAGACAAAAAATAAAAATGTTGTAAAAATGGTATATCTGTCAGAGTGCAGCTTTAACATTAAGCTCACTTTCAATAACCTTTTATCAGTCAGAATTGAGATGCATTCAGATACCATTTAAGTTTTAAGTGACATGCTTATTCAAAATCAATACATACACATGTATAACAAAAATTACTAAATAATGCATTTATGGAAAATTTTCGTTACTGATAACAAGATTGTAACCGTGTATTTAATAGCAGAAAGCTAAAAGATTTACTGTGGTCTACTATAGTCTCATAAGTTAGAAATACCATGTCTTATGCTCATTTATTTCAAATTAAACTAAGTATCCTTCATAAGAACCATTGTTTTCGACATTTATTCATCTTTTTTGGAATATTATAACAATATTTTCAATTGTGTTGAATCTTATTTTGGAGTAAGAGTGCATCTTTAAAGGAAACCCAAAAATTTATATCAGATGCCAAAATAATGTTGACCATCTTTATCAGAAAACCTGCACTCACTCAAAGAGTTTTTTACTGAGTTGTTGTCTTGAGTTTTTCACGTTGTCTGGAAAGGGAGTTTCCTGCGAAATCTCAGTGAGGGTTTCCCGTCGTGTCAACTTGTCACCGACAATGGATACAGGCTCACACTTCCCATCACCATACACTGTCACCTGGAGGTGGAACATTTATTTTTATATCAAACCTTTCAACTAGATAGTGAAGACATCCTTCAGCTTATGTTTATTATTTATGCTGACCATAATGGGTCTGAAAATTTAAAAAAGACTGCCGTACAGCAAATACCTAACCTTGTCTGGGTTTGTTTTTTTTGCATACAACCAATTAAGCATAACTTGAAGCTTAAATCAATGGGCATTGCTGTACATGTAAGTATTTTCTCTGGCAACATGTGTACCAAGTTTTAGTTAAACATCTTGAATGGCCCTTGACATAGCCAAGGTTTAAAAAATCTGCATAAAGATAACGCTTACAATGAAATGATACTTGCCCGTATCGATTAATCAAACAATGGGTGCCGTGTACTCTAAGGATTAATCAATAATAAAAATCCAGCTGATTGCCCATCAATTACATTTACATTACACAGTTAATACCTTAAACACTAAACACAGTTAATACCATAAACAGCTATCTGAACACTTTATCATAATTGTTAAGATTTTGTATAATTATTTTCCCCACCTCATTACTGAAGGTGACGAGTGCTACACGTCTGTTTGGAAAGTCACGGGCCATTTCGTTGAGCTGATGGTCGATGGCGGCCTGAACAGACTGGAGGCGGGACACGTATGTCACGTTCCGACTCTGCCTGGGCAGGTACTGGTCAGCGCGCTCACGGTTCATCAATCGAGCCTGACGCAGACTCTCGGCTCCGCGGAGCTCAATATGGCCAGGGACCTAAGGACAAGATTGAAAACAATATAATCTTTATTTGAAGTCAGCATGCTACAGACAGAACAATGTTGAGCTTTTCAACAAATTGTGTCCCAGGTAATTCAAATCCACCCATCCCATTAGATAGTAGATTGTAAAAGAGATTTACCTGCAGGATTTGCACTAATTCGTCCACTTTGTACTGTCAGTTCCTTACTAGTTTTTTCTACTTTTCTTAAACATCAATACAAAAATGTATAAAGTTTAAATTATGAATAAATACTAAATCAAACTCACATCTTCAATTTATTTTAGTAGTTGATCATCATGCAATTATAAGGGATAAATTCCTAACCTTAACCAAGACCAACTATCAAAATAAATTGACGATATATCCCAGGGCTTCTAAAAACCGGCAATTTGCCGGTCTGGACCGATTTTGACCAAGCCAGACCGATTTCAGTTTCAAAAAGTGTAAAAAAAATCGGTCCGAAATTTTCTATTATTTTTTTGTAATTTCGGTCCAAATCGACTAAGTCAGTAAAAGATGTAGAAATTGTAATACACAACCATTCATGGGTCAATCACACATTCAAAACTACATCCATTAGGTCATAAAAGTGTCTTGATTACCATGAGACCGATGCGACCAGCTGCTTTTTCTGCTACGCTGATCACTTTATAGCCTGTTAATTAGCAGACGCTTGCAATCAGTCCAATCACGTGTTTTGGTATAAGCAGAAGACACAATTAAACAAACTATGCGTTTATTATCTGCTTGCAGCTTTCCTGATTGTTAAAATCGGTCCATATTTTCACATGGCAATATATGCTATGTCGTCGTCGATCATTACATGATATCCGTTTTTTGTTTACAAAACGGTTAAATTTAAATTGTTATAAAGAACCATTGCTGGTTAAAAACGGTTTTAAAGATAAATGCATGTCATTGTTAATCCGTGAAAGCATTAAAATACCGAATTAATTAACGTTATAATATATAGGATATCAACAGCGATACGCTTGATTAACTACATAGTCTTGACAGCTGAGTCCGCCGCTTATGTCATGTTTATTCGCATAAATGAAAAAATCTTCTTGTCGATATCACCCTTTAAGCTTGTTGCCTCGATTATAAATCTAGATATATACTATTATTCACAATTATCAGTTGAATGTTGACCCATTAAAGAAGCATTAAGCAAATAAATCATAATACTGTTTCACTTTTTGTCGTCTGACTGCCTCCCGACAGCCACAGTTAATTACGATCGCAGTCTTTCTTGTTAGAAACGCCGCAGAACTCGATGAGAATCTCATTTGAATTAATCTTGTATCAATGACTATACGAATCGGCTATGCTGGCTCTAGAGCCCTCTTACGAATTGCCACATATATTATATACATACATATATTTCCAAGTCTGCTGGTAGTAGATCATAGTTAAGGTCAGTTAATCCCTTTTAGTTGTAAATATATAAACCCAAGTCTGCTACTAACCTCGGTAGTGACACACATGCTGCCTGAGACATCAACACAGAAGACAACAAATGCCTGGTCAAGGCCGGCTGGTCCACTAGCGGTCGTGGCAAGCCCAGGCTCCAACATGTACGTCACGTCCCCAGTCGTGGGCACTTCACCCTCCTCCACGTCCACTGGGTAATCACGCCCGCAAAACTCACACTCCCACACCTGAGAGGACATGACATAACATGATAATCATTTCATTAAGGTAATGTCCTGGGCAACTACATCTAGTCTGGCAAAATGTATTTTTCTTTACCCTTTTTTGGTTTCAAATTGCTGGAAATCTTGATAAATCATCTCTAATGAAGGTGAAATCAATGTGATTTCTAATCAGATCATTGTTTTTTGAGCGTAGAAACACAGCCCTCAAACAAGCTTACATGAACAGCCACACAAATTTAAATTCGATAACAATCACAACTGGACCTTTTCCTCTCCACGTGTCAGCAGTTTACTCATGTGCGACAGGATGGCTCCACAACCGTCACATGCCTGGGGGTCACCTGCGTGCATGTTGCTCGGGGTGATCAACTTGTCAAACTTGACGGACACGATGTTGGTGTCTGCCTGCCGTACACGACGTCCAGGCCTCGGCTGACTCCCGCTGGCGGTACTAGCTACAAGAAATGATGAATTTCATTTTGTCTACTGTTGTATGGATATCCTATATTCATTACCAACTTATGTTATAGCGGATTCATGTATGTTATGAAGATTGTATCTGCACAGCATTTTCATTTACAAAAGCTTAAAAAATAGTAATAAATCCATATATACCTCGTAAGCTAGCCCAAAACAGAAATGCTTACCCTATATTATATCTTAATTAAGTTCTTAGTTCTTTACAATGTATTGCTAAACATTTTCTATCTTTGTTAAGAGTTTGTAAACAACAGGTGTTCTAACCATTGGATTTAGTGTTTGTCCTCCAATGTCCTCGTCCAAACTTCATGGCCCTTTGAGGTACAACTGGGGGAGCAGGAGCAGGTGGCACCGACCTAAGACTGCTGGAAAAACCCACTGCTGGAAAGTTAAACAAATAAAGACTCTAATGAGACCGTCTAACAGCTTGTTCCACTCTTCAGGCATTTTCCTCACAAATTATGGCTGTGATTTTGATGAATTATTACTCACCTGGTTTATTTTTTTACTACTGTATTTACAGTACAATATTTTGCATTAACAGTAATCAGCCAGACTGCTTTGATAAATAACAATAGCAAATATACATCAGTCTTTAAAGACACACAGACTGCAATAATTTTTTATCATACCATAACTTGTGGTATAAAACAAAATAAACTTCATCTTTAGTTACTCACCAGCAGGTGGAGGTGGTGGGGGAGGGACCTGTGGGCCCATGCCAACCATTAGAGGGGGCAGTGGTGAACTTGTGAATGGAGCGGGGTCTCCAAGAACAGAAGGAACTGGGTCAGCCCCCTCATCATCTGAGTCTGAATCACTGAAATATTCAACAAGCCAGTTGGCAGTATGAAAAAAAATGCTGACAGTTGCTACTAGTCTGCGACTAACATGTAGAATTTAAAAGCCTATATTCAGTGTTTGTGATAGGCTTTAAAGTTGGCTTTAAAAGCTCTTTACAGCTTGTGTTCTATATGTTGTAAACCCGACTTTATAAATAAATATTACTTGACCTGACTTGCCTTGATAGGCTTATCACAATAACACAAATGTAGATCTAAGAATAACTTTGTATTAAAAACAAATGTCAACAAAGCCAGCAAAAGATAAACAAACAACATTTATAAAATTGTATAATTATAAAACTGTAGGTGACCAGTCTACACCTACCTGACATTCATTCCAGCCTCATACTCCTCGTCATAAATATACTCAAAGTCTGGCTCATCATAACAATACACATAATCAGATCCAAAATCCATTTTGTAGCTGAATGATCTTGCCCTCTGTTTACGTATTTCCTGGAATTCAAAATAACTAAACAGTTGAAAAGTATGTCACAATGATAACAAGCATAAATTATGTGTAATGATAGGTTGTATAAATATGTATCAAACATTTTTCTTGTACCTTCCAAATTTGGAAAATTTGGAAAAAATCCATACTGATGTCATACTTTTCAGGAAAATGTTGCCAAATAAATAATCTAATAGCAAAATAATAAGAAAATATATGTTTTAACTTTCTTCACATCTACAATGTTCTGTGTTAGAGCTAGTCTTTGCTTTTACAGTGTATGTATATTATTCGCATTTAGTTCACAGGAGATTGTCTCAAAAAAATAGTCTTTATAAATATATATCTAGGGTAAAAAAACACGAGAAACACCTGTGATCTAGGATAGCCCATGAACTATGGAAGTTTTTTTACTTCCAAGGAATCAATTTTGGAAGTTTTAACTCATTGCTAGGGAGTAATGCACTTCCAAATTTCCTTTAACGGAAGCCCTGGACTAACCAGACCTCTTGATTCTTTAACATGCCCTGTGTAAAGCAACTTTCTTGGGTTTAACCATTACTATAAGTTTTCCTTTACTTCCCTCCAAGCTTAGCACCAGGTGAGGAAGCAACTGGTATCTTTTTTATCATCATAATTTGTATGAAGGCATTTTGGACTGAATCTGATCCCATTCTCCATCCTCAGAAGCTGATGTCCTACCACTGAATGATGGGGGCGGTAATATACATAATGTACCACAATTGTAATTGCCCTCAACAAAACTTTGCATTGATATTCTCATTTTCAAATGTTTTCTCATGCAATAAATATAATTAAAACAACTACAACAATAAAGGTTGAAATAAATTGTCAGAAGATTAAAAAATCACAATCTTTATGCTTATAAATCAATTATAATGCTTAAATTTGCCTTTTCCTTATATTTATTTCCTTATATATATTCCAGCCACACCCAGTCTTTTGAAGCAACCTTTCTGTTAGTTTTTCATGAATAATCAAAATCTTTTGAAGAAAAAAGTCACAAAACTTCAACTTTCTCATTTTAAGCAAAATGGAACTAAATTTGGTTCTAAGAACAGTTTCTAAAATAAAAAGGTATTCTTTTCAACTTCATTGAAGCACTCTGTGGGTTATTCAACGTTACAAACAACTACTTATCTTCGATATATATTTTCAAATCATACATTTTTTCTTTATTTGTTATATACTTATACTTGTTAAAACTTAAAGAGCCGATTCCTGTGGGAAGCAGTACAGTACACTCAACGAGTTAGACCCACTTTCCGTTTCCCTCCGCGGATTTTTGCTATCGCGGCCAACACAATGATTTTATCGACTGTCCGCGTTCCTCGGAGTTTGAATTTAAGGCCCTCGAAGGGTGATCAGTCGACCAAAGAATAACGAACTCAGCGTTCCTTGGAGGGGTTAACTCCACGAAACTCGGCGGACACTAGATAAGAATCTACGCTAAAGTTATATTTATTTTATTAAAATTTTTAACCGATTACGACGGCTCCAGTAAATTGCTATAATTCTTTTTCCTCTGCCCGTTTTGCATGAAGTTAGCTTACCACATGAATGCAGTCGTATTTCACTAGTTGCACATGCATATTATAAACGCGTTTTTGCTAATGACTGATAAACACGTTTCTTCCGAGAAATTCTAGGTTACACATTTTCGGAAAATCAGGAGGTCAAACACGCGTTGAAAGTTCACAGCGCATGGTTTTGAAGGCCTTCTTGCCTCGTTTTCTGTGGAAAATTCCAAGAAACGTCATAGCTATTTTTAACCACAAATAATAAATAGTATATTCTACATTGTATTGATCACGCGCTTGGCGTCAGAGGTCATGGTTCAGAATCGTGTAAATAGTCTGCTGCTTTATGATGCAATAACTTAGTGGATATACTTTAATGATTCAATGTTTATAATTCAAGACAATATTCAATTGGCGTTTACGGACATAAATACAAATTAAACGTTGGTACATGTAAGAATCTTTTACGCTTAACAATGTGCATAAGCATAAAAATAAATAACTTCTAAACAAGAATGATTTCTTGCTTATCTGATTAGACTCGGAGTTCCGTCGCGGGGTCATAAAATTGGGACGATTCTCAACGCTATCGTTCATATTAAACTCGGCGGTAAGCCAGCCACTCGGAGGAACTCCGGGGGATTTTAGGGAGGGCAACAGTTTTGCCCTCGGAGGAAACCCGCGATCATCGACTTTATCCCTCGGAGTGAGCGAGGAAAGTGGGTCTAACTCGTTGAGTGTACTGTAGTCGACAATACTGTAGTTTTTTTTACCTTCCATACACTTCAGTACTGACATTTTTAATAAAGAGTTTAAAATAATCGTACCTCTTCCTTAACTAGCCGGTCTGTAAGTGGTGGTATTATTCAGGAAACTGCAAAAAGATATTCATATTTATATATAACACATTGCAAGTCTTCTAAAATTAGAAATGATCATTATTTATAAAGTTGAACGCAATTCAACTCTCAAAAATCATGATATATCACTGTCAGTTGTGTTTTACTTGCAGATGAACATTTTATTGTGGTTATACCAAATGCTATATCTTAAAATGACTGGTAAGAAATAAAATAAATATTAAATACCAAAATTACAACTGAAAGTAGAATTTCTTCTGGTTGTTTACTTCCGGCTTGTCATGCCATTTGATTGAAGTTAGCCGAGTATTTATGGCCGAGGAGCTCCGAATGAGTATTTCGGGCGTAGGGGATGTAAAGCCCGGTATCCGGTATCGATATTGAGAATTGTGTCGATACCGTCTTTCTGTGTCGCAATAAGATATCAGGTCGATAACGAATAGTGCATTGTCTTAAAAATTCCAGGTGTCGATGGGGTCGTTATCAGCGAAACAAAAAATACGTCATTTCGAAGTTTTAAGGTGTTGGCAAACGTCTGGTCTATGATGCGCTCCTGGTAAAGGCTGTATTTGCTTTGGTGCGTTGATCAGGCTTGCGTAGAAAATTGTCGGCGTATATGTTTACAATTTTGTTCTGCATCATGTACATCATCTTCAGTCTACCTTTCGAAGTTGCTCAAGAGACATAAAGTTATTGTATTTTTGCATTGATATTGGATAAACATCGTGGGTCCTTCAGGAATTGTCATTGCAAACAGAGCGGGTCAATCAGGGCTGTTTACGTGGTTGCCAGACATTTGAGGCGTTCTCAAGGATTGGTTGGACCATGAACTTGTAGGAAGCTTCATTGACTGGCGACATGCAATTTTAATGTTATTTTGTAGAAATCCAAGAGTAATTATACAAATAAATAATTACCTAACATGGGTATTGCAAAAATACTACATCATAAAGAATATATAAAGCGTGGAATGTATAATTTTAAGATAAAATATTATTTGTTATAATGGTAAAACATTTTAACTTAATAAGAAATCCTTTTATGATATTTGTTCAAGCGCGAATGTCATAGAAACACATATTTACACGAGTGGTGAAGCCAGGAATGAAAATATAGTTTTTCTATGATCACGAGTGAAATAAAATACGATCTTACCCTGAAATCGACAAATTTTCTTTTTTTGTATGTTTATTTTCGGAGTTTTATTAGTTTTTAAAAAAAATCTAAATACTCCCTTTTTGAAAAGAGTGTTTTCTTCAAAGCAATTGTTTTCGTCTGTAATTTGTTTGTATGAAAGCAAATGTTCGAAAATTCAGCTTCAAAGTTCAAGAAAACGTTTGAAAAACAGAATTATCATTTTTCTAATAAACGGTGGTAAGTTGTTTATTTCCAAATACATCTTTATTTACATATTCTATATGCATCTATATACTTATGCAACCTTTTTTAAATTTCAAATTATTTTTTTGGAAAAATTTTCTGGTTCAGAAGTGACGTGTTTAGTTTTGATCAAGGGGAAGTTACTACAATGGCTTTTAAAATAAGTTCCTAAAGTTGATATTTTCACTCCTTTTTTGCAGTGAAATATTAAAAATTGATATTTTCACTGTTGTTATTTCTCTGATAAAACTTCATATTTCATCGAAAATCATGAAATAAATAATTATTTTTAACTAACAATGACGAAAAAATATGTTTATAAAGGATATAACATAGCGGAGTGCACCTGTCATAAACAGAAAAAGAATATTGAATAAAATAATGAGATATTTTGAAGTTTTTTACCAATGAATTATTACTTACAGGGCGACGTTATCAATATAACGACTGCTTCACACACAAATGCATGTACAAATTTACGTAGTATAGATAATTCAGAAATCCACATCATGATTCAATTGCAGGTAATTAAGTACGTCGCCTGTCTATAATAAATACAACAAACTGTTTTGACTTGTAAACCGAGTATATAAGTGAAAATGGACTTTCTTATATTACTCAAAATACTTGATGTTAGTTTGAAGAATATCCGCAATATATTGTAGATAATGTTTTTGTATACAAGACCGGAAATCAGTTTATTTCGATATATTCATTGTTATCCGAGCTGCACTGAATGGTTATTCGGTGCATTACCTTAAACTAATTAATACTATTTAGAAAATTAATGTGTAACAGAATATCCGTTGACAAGTAAAACAACCGGTGTGCGAAAAAAGAAACAAAAACTTAAAATCCAAAATTATTATAAATCATTGCATTTGTGACCTTGCAGAGTGTTTTGATAATATGAACCAATGCGACGACTGCAACAGATGGTACCACAAATATTGTGTAAATTATGTGCCATTTGACGTTTCGCTAGCAAATGCCGGGTATATGCATGGTCTTTGTAAATCAATTTAACAGAAATGAGTTAAATAGACATGATTAATTATAAACTGATATACGTTATTTATTATTTCAATAATTATTTATACGATACATATAATCCCCGATAGATTTCTTCATCCCAAGTGTACCACGCCTTTCATATAATAAAGTTTACTTTGTGATGTATCATATTTTTCAATACATTCTATTTTCATATTCATTATTTCATCTTTTTATAAATATAATGTCAATTTGTAGCATTACCTTTATATATCTGCATTTTTTGCAAAAAAATTGTTTCGATATGTGACATATTAATATACCAGGTGAATTACTAGTTGTATAACACTTATCTGTTTCAATATTTGTGTCACTATACGCTTGTTTTATAATATAAAACTCTAAGTCCTCAGATCCACATAGCGTAACGTCGTGAAGTGTGTATTGGGGATCTGATTTTAATGAGATTGATAAATGTTATTACATGCTCGTTCTTTAATGTTCATACTAATTTCATTAAGTTATTACAAAGACAGCATTAACGCAAGTAAAAGAAGTATCTTCTTATTGATAGACAGATCTAGATCGTTTCAATTCTGCATTTCCATTAAGATTCTAAATAAAAGTGTTCTGTTATGAGTTACTTCATAATAGAATCCAAAGTTAGTTTGTTTAATGATTTTTGCAACTTCAAAACTACCTCCGTCATTTGTTTATATTTTTTCAATAAAAAGTGTACATTTCTCAAATATCTCTTTCATTATGTTGTTGTTTGTTTGTTTAATTAATGATACTTGAACCCCCGCAATAGAGCCATTAACACCTTTTCCCTATATGTCTATATTGGCTGCGCAACCGCTGCGTTTTCCCTATATGCTTATATTGGCTGCGTTAATCGCTGCGTTTTATACCGACCCGGGCCATTAAGCTATAATTGGCACGGTTTCACCTAACCCGTGATAGGAAAGCCCGGTGTATTGGAAAGTACCAGATAGCTGGCATTACCGGTTCCCGAACACCAGGTTTTAGCACTACATTGAATTGAAGGCGTTATAATACTATTAGTGGTATGAATTTTTCTTTGGGTTCAATCTTTTTCAGTCGTCCGACTGAGACAGATTGTTTACACAAACAACGGAATTTTTCACATTTCGCTTGCAAATAGTAATTCCATTTGAATAAACTAAATATACTAAATTTTTATCCATGAGCTTTTCCGTGACGGGACGGCCTCTGAGCGGTCGACCAGGGAGTCGGCAACTGACGTCTAGAAATCCAATAACAGTAAGTGGGATTTATTTTAGTTATATTTTACTTGAATGTTTTAATGTACGTTATTGTTATACCATTTTGGATAGAGTCCATTAAAGATAAAGTAAACTTAGGACATAAAGTAAAACAGGATTTGGCTCAAACCCAAAAATGCTAGAAAACTAGCGCAGCCGTTTAAGTTTAACCACCTGAGCTATTACCAGGCGGCTGGTTCTTATCCACACACACTACACTCCTCCGCCATCAACCATTAGCTCAACAAGCTATTCTAGGTAATTTGCCTTTAAATTCAGACACCAGTAAAGTAAACCTTGGAGGAAAAGTGCGTCCAGTGTGGGGCTAGAAACCCCAACCACCAAAACACTAGCACAGCACTCTAACGAACTAAGCTAACTTGGTCGCTGGTTCTCACCCACACACACTCCTTCCCCAATCAAACCATCTGGCTGATCCAGGCACTCTTGCCTTTTGCTTCTGACCCCAGTTAAATAACAACCTGGGAAAATGTGTGCACTGTATGGGGCTCAAACCCACGACTGCCATCTCACCATCATGGCACTCTCACCAACTGAGCTTGCCTGGCGGCTGGTTCTTACCCACATACACTACAATAATAATGAGATGGTTACATATGTGACAGGTTGCCATCGGTTTAACATAGGATTTTGAAATTTGCAGACTTGTGACAGCTCCATAATTTTTATCTCGACTATTCCAAGAATACGGAGAGCTATACTACTCAACCAAGCGTCGGCATTGGCGTCACACCTTGGTTAAGGTTTTGCATGTAAGCACCTTTTATATAGGTCATTATCTCCGCAAATGCATCATGTATTGCATTGAAAATTTAGATATGTATTCGCAACTATCCAACCTGCTTAATTAAGCAATGTTAAACTTCTGAAGTTACCGTGCTGTTGTATTCCAGGGTGAAGAAATTGTGCGGACGCCATCAAGAGCTGACAATGTTCCAGCTTCTAGACAGTCACAGAAACCAGAAGGGTAAGTGCCCTGGAACATATATTATATCATAAATAAGTGTTAGATATGGGGCCAGGGATTTTTTTTCACTGGGAAAAATGCGTCCTTTTGACTATAACTGGAATTCCAATTCTGCTGAAAAATGTACAAGAATGCTTAAAAAAATGACAGAAAAGATTAGAAAATGTGAAAACACGAACTTGTCCATACAGGATTCGTTTCTCTTTTTTTACAAAAACAGAATTTAGGAGATATCACATGTCCCCAGTATGAAATATGATTTATTTTGTAATCTGCTTTTAATTTGTTCATAGTCAATAAGCATACTTTTTTCACTTATAATGTTGAATGACATATTACAGAATAACAGTACTTTATTTATACTTTTAAAGTAATGCCATGTTGAAATTGTGTGAAATTACCCTATTTATTGAGTTTGTACTCCATTGTCACCTATAACCAATAATGTTACTGTTACCCAGGATCCCTGGTTTGGACCTCCAGTACCTGAAGGAGACTAGTAACTATGTGTACAAGCCGATACAGGTAGCTGACTACCCAATTCATGGTGGAGAATCAGCCCGCACAGATGTCAGGTAAACAATTGATCATACCAGAATTGGAAGGTGAGTGTTGTCTATTGGTATAAGGACTCATATCAGGTGAACATTTGATCATACCAGAATATGAAAGTAAGAGTGGTCTATTGGGTAAGGTCTCTGCCACTCTAGAGGTTGTTGGTTAAAGCTTCACATCTTGGGTTCGAGAAGCAACACAAGTGGTCTGGTTTCTACCCATGCTTGTTTCTTATTTGCTTACAGCCATCTTCACAAAGGAGCTTTTAGAATAAACATGTAAAAAACTTTCAAACTAATCTGTAAAGCAAGATACATGTATAATGTATAAATTAATGTTTACATTTTTACATTGTCACAATTTGTGCAATACATATCATGAAGCAACAATTGAAATATGTATCTGAAAGTTAGTTTGGAGGGTGGTTCACTGGTTGTATTGGATAGTTAGTTCGCAGGGTGGTTCACTGCTTGTATCAGATAGTTAGTTCGGAGGGTTGTTCACTGCTTGTATCAGATAGTTAGTCTGGAGGGTGGTTCATTGCTTGTATCGGATAGTTGGTTTGAAGGGGGGTTCACTGCTTGTATCAGATAGTTAGTCTGGAGGGTGGTTCATTGCTTGTATCGGATAGTTGGTTTGAAGGGGGGTTCACTGCTTGTATCAGATAGTTAGTCTGGAGGGTGGTTCATTGCTTGTATCGGATAGTTGGTTTGGAGGGTGGTTCATTGCTTGTATCAGATAGTTAGTTCGGAGGGTGGTTCACTGCTTGTATCAGATAGTTAGTCTGGAGGGTGGTTCATTGCTTGTATCGGATAGTTGGTTTGAAGGGGGGTTCACTGCTTGTATTGGACAGTTAGTTTGAGGGTGGTTCACTGCTTGTATTGGACAGTTAGTTTGAGGGTGGTTCACTGCTTGTATTGGATAGTTAGTTTGAGGGTGGTTCACTGCTTGTATTGGACAGTTAGTTTGAGGGGGGTTCACTGCTTGTATTGGACAGTTAGTTTGAGGGTGGTTCACTGCTTGTATTGGATAGTTAGTTTGAGGGTGGTTCACTGCTTGTATTGGACAGTTAGTTTGAGGGGGGTTCACTGCTTGTATTGGACAGTTAGTTTGAGGGTGGTTCACTGCTTGTATTGGACAGTTAGTTTGAGGGGGGTTCACTGCTTGTATTGGACAGTTAGTTTGAGGGTGGTTCACTGCTTGTATTGGACAGTTAGTTTGAGGGTGGTTCACTGCTTGTATTTAACAGTTAGTTTGAGGGTGGTTCACTGCTTGTATTGGATAGTTGGTTTGAAGGGGGGTTCACTGCCTGTATTGGACAGTTAGTTTGAGGGTGGTTCACTGCTTGTATTGGACAGTTAGTTTGAGGGTGGTTCACTGCTTGTATTGGATAGTTAGTTTGAGGGGGGTTCACTGCTTGTATTGGACAGTTAGTTTGAGGGTGGTTCACTGCTTGTATTGGACAGTTAGTTTGAGGGGGGTTCACTGCTTGTATCGGATAGTTAGTTCGGAGGGGGGTTCACTGCTTGTATTGGACAGTTAGTTTGAGGGTGGTTCACTGCTTGTATCGGATAGTTAGTTCGGAGGGGGGTTCACTGCTTGTACTGGATAGTTAGTTTTAGGGTGGTTCACTGCTTGTATAAGATAGTTAGTTCGGAGGTGGGTTCACTGCTTGTATTGGATAGTTAATTTGCAGGGTGGTTCACTGCTTGTATAGGATAGTTAGGAGGGTGGTTCACTGCTTGTATTGGATAGTTAGTTTGGAGGGGGGGGGGGGGTCACTGCTTGTATAAGGGGGGGGGGGTTCACTGCTTGTATAAGATAGTTAGTTTGGAGGCGGGTTCACTGCTTGTATTGGATAGTTAGTTTGGAGGATGCTTCACTGCTTGTATCAGATAGTTAGTTTGAAGGGTATTGGATAGTTAGTTTGAAGGGTATTGTATAGTTAGTTTGAAGGGTATTGGATAGTTAGTTTGAAGGGTATTGGATAGTTAGTTTGAAGGGTATTGGATAGTTAGTTTGAAGGGTATTGGATAGTTAGTTTGGAGGATGCTTCACTGCTTGTATCAGATAGTTAGTTTGAAGGGTATTGGATAGTTAGTTTGAAGGGTATTGTATAGTTTGTTTGAAGGGTATTGTATAGTTAGTTTGAAGGGTATTGTATAGTTTGGAGGGGGTTCATTGCTTGTATTGTATAGTTAATTCGGAGTGTGCTTCACTGTTTTTATCGTATAGTTCGTTCAGAGGGTGGTTCACTGCTTATATTGTATTGTTTGTTTGGAGCGTGGCTCAGTGCTTTTTGGATAGTTAGTTTGCAGAGGGGTACACTGCTTTTTTTCACTGGAAAAGTTGTTGCTTCAACAAATAGAATTATTTCCCTTTTCTTAAAAATGGAAAACCATGTATTTTTGTTATTTAAACTTCCTCTGATAAACTCCTGTAAATTCAACATTTGTAAGAAAAGATAATGTGTGTTGCCTGTTTCAGTTGGGGTAGTGATGTGACAGTTAGAAGCCATAGGCTCTCCGAGAGACAACCATCAGCTGTGAGTTACAACTAATAATGCTATTGTTAGATACTAGAAGATTGGAATTTAAAGCACTGAAGACCTAAGTAAAGTCAGTGGTCTTGGCATTATGATACATAGATGTTTATACTTAAAGTTTACTGGAACTAAGCGTGATTAAAGTCTTAATGATTGAGCTTCGAAAATATCATATAAATAACCAAAACAAAAGAGTTATTTTTGTCTTGAGAAATAGAACACAGGTGTAGTGAGGTTGGCGTAGTGGTAAAGCTGTCTCCCTATCACCCAAGAGGTCATTGGTTTGATCCCCACAAGGGTGAGAGTGGTTTAGTGGTGCAGGTTTTCGCATCTTGCCCAGGAGGTCATTGGTTTGAGCCCCACCGGGGTGAGAATGGTCTAGTGGTGCAGGTGTCTGCATCTCGTCGTAGAGGTCATTGGTTTAAGCCCCACCGGGGTGAGAGTGGTTTAGTGGTGCAGGTGTGTGCATCTCACCCAATAGGTCATTGGGTTAAGCCCCATCGGGGTGAGAGTGGTCTAGTGGTGCAGGTATCCGCATCTCGTCTAAGAGGTCATTGGTTTGAGTGCCACCAGTGTGAGAGTGTGCAGGTGTCCGCTCTCGTCGAAGAGGTCATTGGTTTGAGTGCCACCAGGGTGAGAGTGGTCTAGTGGTGCAGGTGTCCGCATCTCGTCGTAGAGGTCATTGGTTTGAGTGCCACCAGGGTGAGAGTGGTCTAGTGGTGCAGGTGTTCGCATCTCGTCGTAGAGGTCATTGGTTTGAGTGCCACCAGGGTGAGAGTGGTCTACTGGTGCAGGTGTCTGTATCTTGTCTAAGAGGTCATTGGTTTGAGTGCCACCAGGGTGAGAGTGGTCTAATGGTGCAGGTGTCCGCATCTTGTCCAAGAGGTAATTGGTTTGAGCGCCACCAGGGTGAGAGTGGTTTAGTGGTGCAGGTGTGTGCATCTGGCCCAAGAGGTCATTTGCTGATCCCCACCAGGGTGAGAGTGGTCTAGTGGTGGAGGTGTACGCATCTTATCCAAGAGGTCATTGGCTGATCCCCACCAGGGTGAAAGTGGTCTAGAGGTGCAGGTGTCCACATCTCATCCAAGAGGTCGTTGGTTTGAGCGCCACCAGGGTGAAAGTGGTCTAGAGGTGCAGGTGTCCACATCTCATCCAAGAGGTCGTTGGTTTGATCCCCACCAGGGTGAAAGTGGTCTAGAGGTGCAGGTGTCCACATCTCATCCAAGAGGTCGTTGGTTTGAGTGCCACCCGGGTGAGAGTGGTCTAGTGGTGCAGGTGTCCCCCTATCACCCAAGAGGTCATTGGTTTGAGACCCAGCAAGGGGAACAATCTCTTCAAAGGGAGACCAGTACTGGTTTCTTTTCAGGAAAAGGACTTGAATTATTCATAACAGTGTATGGTGTATTCACAATCAGGCTGAAATAAATCCATATAAATAAAATAAATTAGATATTGTACTATGTATTCTATCATTGTCATGATAATTAAGTTTAATTTGAAGTTCAATAAATCATAAAAATTTTTTTTTTAAAGAAATGATAAATGGTTTTGATGTGTGAAAGCAATTTTTTAATAGTTTTCATTTAGAATATAATAACATAGAAAAGAGGCATTAAAAGAAATCAGCTGTGACCGCAGCTAATCCATACAGAGCATAGTGTACATTTATGTATTTATGTTTCAGCATTCATACAGAAGCAGTCGTCCTACTGGCATGCCAGGGCTCGACCTGAGGGAAGGGGACAGACAACCCACAGTGACACAGAAACCTACCACACCCAGGCCCTCTAAGGTGCAGCAACAGCTAGAAAAATCTGAGATAAAATGAGAAAAAAATCCTGCTTAAAATCTTAAAGACTGGTTATTTACTGGTAATCACAAAAATATCTTTGTTCAAGGTTACATTTTTAGTTATAATTTGTTGAAATTCCGATAAAAAAAATCAGCTGAGAATTGGCATTCAGTTGTGATTACCGTGTTATACTGTGAATAGGACACACTTTTTTTACCCTGGAATTTAATTTAAAAAACGCTTGCATCCTACCTTTAGTATAAGACTTCTGAAAAAAAACATTTTTGAGTCCATTACTGACCGAATTTGCTTAAAATAGAGAAATAAATGAAAGATAAGGCGTTTGTTTACATTTTAAAGGTTTCAAAGGGACGTAAAAAGCATCACTTGATGGATTTAGTTGTATTGGTAGTTTAAAATTGAGTATGGTTAACCTTAGTGTTAGCTTGACTATTCGAAGAATAAGGAGAGCTATACTATTCACCCAAGCGTCGGCGCCGGCGTCGGCGTCACCCCTTGGTTATGGTTTGCGTGCAAGCACACATAGGTTGATATCTCAGCAACTACTTGAGGTATTGCATTGAGACTTGATACAATGGTACTCAACCATCCAACCTACTTAATTAACCAAGTTAGATAACTATAGTTTGCATTGAATGCATATAATAGGCCTTTATTATTTGACTTAGAAATTCTGGTTAAGGTTTTGCGTGCAAGCACACATAGGTTAATATCTCAGCAACTGCTTGAGGTATTGCATTGAGACTTGAAACAATGGTACTCAACCATCCAACCTACTTAATTAACCAAGTTAGATAACTCTAGTTTGCATTTAATACAAATAATTGCCCTTTATTATTCAACTTAGAAATTCTGGTTAAGGTTTTGCATGTAACCACATTTAAGTCAATATCTCAGCAAGTATATCATGTATTGCATTAAAACTTTAGATATGTATTCCCAACTATATAACCTACTAAATTAATGAAGTAAGATAACACTTTTTTTTAATAAAATGCAAATTATGGGCCTTTATTATTTGACTTAGAAATTCTGGTTAAGGTTTTGCATGTAAGCACACATAGGATAATATCTCAGCAACTACTATATGTATTGCATTGAGACTTTATAAAATGGTAATCAACCATCCATTCTACTTAAATAACCAAGTAAGATAACTCTAGTTTGCATTAAATTCAAATAATGGCCCCTTTTTTATTCACATAGAAATTCTGGTTAAGGTTTTGCATGTTACCACTTTTAAGTCAATAGCTCAGCGAATACATCATGTATTCCATTGAAACTTTACACACAGGCTCCCAAATATTTAACCTTCTTATTTAATCAAGTAAGATAACTCTATCTTTCATATTATATAATTTTTGCCCCTTTATCATGCGACTTAGAAATTCTGGTTAAGGTTTTGCATGTTAGCACACATTGGACAATATCACAGCAACTACTTGATATATTGCATTGAGACTTTACACAACGGTATTCAACCACCCAACCTAATTGAATAACCAAGTTAGATAACTGTATTTTGCAAAATAATGGCCCTTTATTATTACACTTAAAAATTCTGGTTAAAATTTTGCATGTAACCACATTTATGTTAATATCTCAGCACATCCTGTATTGCATTGAAATCTAATCTAACAGTGATCCATGCATGTTTCGCCAAAACTTTTCAATTCTTACACTGAAAAGCGGCGGAATAGTCGAGCGCGCTGTCTCTGTGACAGCTCTTGTTACAATTAAATTAAATTTGTCACATCAAATACGGTTGCTTCTGATTTTGCCTGCATCTTATCCATGCTACACAGTATAATAATCATTAGTTTTTCAGCCATTTTAAAATAAAGAAAGGATCAAGCTGTTTGCGAAGACCGAGTTCCTGATTACCTTGTACTAACTTTCTGTAAGCGTCCACCCTGCTTTATCACAATGAGGTACCTGAGGACCCTGTATTAATTCTCTAACCCTACTACGGTACTTCCAGCCGACGGCCTGGGATGCCCCACCTGTAGCAGATCCTGATGCTGTACCCCCACCGTCCCAGCGACACCGGGACATGTACCAACAGTACGAGAGAGAAATGAAGGACGGTTACAGGGCGGCAGCAAACAAAGAATTCACTGAGGTGTGCTGATGTCCTCATTTTAATCCTTTTGTGTCCTAGGCTGTTTTATAGCTGCTGTTTGGCAGTATTCCTTATGCAAAAATATACAATCCTTTAGAGAGTATTTCATATTTTTATATATATTTCAAAAAAGGAATTTGGGGGCAAATGGTAAAAATTGTCTGTTCTTATTGTTTTGTAAGTTTGTGATCTGATATGGGATCTAATGTGTGTTTTCAGGAGGAGATAAATGCTGTTGTGGCCGAGGTTCGACAACAACATGCCGGTGAGTCGGGGGATGGTGAGCAGGACGTGGTGGACCGTTCCTGGTCAAACCGACCACACACTGCCACCAACACATACATACGCAGGATGGATGCAGTAAGATCAATAGATTGTCAGTAACGATCAATTATAATGATAGCAGGAACTTTATACCAGTTTTCTTGATGTAATCGGTGCCCTTATTTGAAATAAATGGCATGCGACCTTCATTTACAATGGATATTACAATAGCACTTGGTTGAAAAAATAGCCTGCTTGTACAGTCTAACCCCGTACACTCAAACTCTCTTGGCTCAAACTAGATGTAGAGTACAGATTTCATTATGTCTCCCCCATTCATGTGAGTCCATCAGTCTGTCAGTCAGTCACTACAAACACTTCGTTTCCGCTCAATAACTATAGAACGCTTAGACCAAGGATCTTCATACTTGGTATGCTAGTTGTTCATGACTAGTAGATGACCCCTATTGATTTTGAGATCAAAAGGTCAAAGGTCACGGTTACCTTCAGGTAAAAAAACGATATGTTGGCAGTGACCTTTAGCTAATAATGGTTTCTTCTCAATAACTAACTAACTAACTAACTAAGCTAAAACGATACGTTGGCAGTGACCTTTAGCTAATAATGGTTTCTTCTCAATAACTAACTAACTAACTAACTAAGCTTGTACCCAGGAACTTCATACTTGGTATGCTAGTTGGTCATGACTAGTAGATGACTCCTTTTGATTTTGAGATCATTAAGTCAAAGGTCAAGGTCACCGTAACCTTGAGGTGAAGAAACGGTTTCCGCTCAATAACTAAAGAACGCTTGCACCCAGAAACTTTATACTTGGTATTCTAGTTGGTCATGACTAGAAGATGACCCTATTGATTTTGAGATCACTAGGTCAAAGGTCAAGGTCGCCGTGACCTTGAGGTGAAGAAACGGTTCCCGCTCAATAACTAAAGATCCTTTGGGTCCAGGAACTTCATACTTGACATGCTAGTTGTTCATGACTAGAAGATGACCCCTATTGATTTTGAGATCCAAAGGTCAAAGGTCAAGGTTACCTTCAGGTTAACATGATATGTTGGCAGTGACCTTAAGCTTAAAAATGGTTTCTGCTCAATAACTAAAGAATGCTTGTACCCAGGACCTTAATACTTGGTATGCTAGTTGGTCATGACTAGTAGATGACTCCTATTGATTTTGAGATCAGTAGTTCAAAGGTCAAGATCACCCTGACCTTGAGGTGAAGAAATGGTTTCCACTTAATAACTAAAGAACACTTGCACCCAGGAACTTCATACTTTGTATGCTAGTTGGTCATGACTAGTAGATGAACCATATTGATTTTGAGATCACTAGGTCAAAGAACAAGATTGCCGTGACCTTGAGGTGAAAGAACGGTCACCGCTCATCAAATTAAGGAACGCTTGCACCCAGGAACTTCATTCTTTGTATGCAAGTTGGTCTTGACTAGTAGATGACCCCTATTGATTTTTTTATCAGTCCGTTAGTCAGTCAGTCAGTCTTTCAGTCTATACGTCACACTTTGTTTCCGCTCAATAAATAAAGAACGCTTACAACGAGGAACTTCATACTTGGTAAGCTAGTCAGTCATGACTAGTAGATGACCCCTATTGATTTTCAAATCAGTAGGTCAAAGGTCAAGGTTGCCGTGTTCTTGAGGTGAAGAAACGGTTACCGCTCAGTAACTAAAGAACACTTGCACGCAAGAACTTAATACTTGGTATGCAAGTTGGTCATGTAGTTGATCCCTATTGATTTTGTGATCAGTAGGTCAAAGGTCAAGGTCACGATGAGCTAAAAAATGGTTTCCGATCAATAGTTGAATAACGCTTGCGCCCGGGAACTTCATACAATGCAAACTTTGTTTACATTTTCCAAGATTAATCAACAACACTTTTTATGCCCCCACAAAGTGGCGGCATATAGGGTTGCCCTTGTCCGTACGTACGTCTGTCTGTCTGTCTGTCTGTACGTACGTACGTCCCGAAGATTGTTTCCGATCTAATTCTTGAAAACCGTTTGTCCAATCCTCACCAAACTTTAAACACATGTTTGTGACCATAATATCTTGATCAAGTTCGATAGTCATGGAAATCGCTTTAGTCATTTAGGAGTTACGGCCCTTTTTTGCCAAAAATACTTCAAAAATATATGTTTCCAATCTAATTCTTGAAAAGTATGTGTCCAATCCTCACCAAACTTTACATACATGATTGTGACCATAATATCTTGATCAAGTTCGATAGCCATGGAAATCTCTTTTGTCATTTTTTCTCTTCACTATTTGATACGGGTGAATAAACCAAACTTCACTGTCTCCAGTCCAAAATTACAAATTTCATTTCCATCATTTATTTTTTCTTAGCTACGACCACACAATAGGGGAGACAAGCGCTTTTTCAAAAAAGCAATCTCTAGTTTAAACTGAATGTAAACATTCGGCAGTTCCTGTGGGATCGAGCCAACTAGGTTCGACTGTATAGAATTCTATCAAATAATTGATGTAAGCGATTGTATTGGTGTTGCTGTCAATAGTAATGTTGATCTTAATGATGCTGTGTGATGTTGCTGCCAATTATAATATTAATGTCCATTGTAATGTTTGTGTAAATGTTACTGTTCTTATTAATGTTGCTGTCCATGTAGTTGTTGTTGTCAATATAGATGTTGATGTTGTTGTCTCTGATGATGTTCATGTTGAGGTTATTGTGGCTGTCAATCACAATGTTGCTGTAATTGTAAATGTTGCCATTATGTGTCTGCAGGAGGAGCTGCTAGACCACAACAAGAAGCTGAAGTTACTGGAGACGGTTATGGTTGACCAACTCTCAAGGTGATCAAACATGAACCTCATACTCTTTGAATGAACATGTAGCTCTATTTTAACTAAAATAGATCAGGAGTAAGTTTCTACAAAGTTATGTTTACCATTATAATTCTTTAAAGGTTATAAGAATGTGCCTCGATGTTACCTAGGGTATATGGGCAGACATGTAGACTGCAAGACCACCCTGTCCAATTTAAGCACAGAATTGACAGTATGAAGGCTAATGCTACATTTAAAATGACTCCATCTTTTCTAGATAGGCTTTAGGCAACAAAATATATGTTGAAATTGACTTGATAAGTACAAGGTA
The DNA here is from genome assembly GCF_026914265.1 of Mya arenaria. NCBI lineage: Eukaryota > Metazoa > Mollusca > Bivalvia > Myida > Myidae > Mya > Mya arenaria. The sequence continues at coordinate 80,915,954 of NC_069127.1, forward strand.
AAGGATTGTTACACTATTTGAGACATGTACAAATTGGAAAACTGCCGTTAATTAATTAAAACTCCAAAACAAGCTAGATTTGCAAACATTTTATTTTTTCTATTTGTGCTTTTAGGGGAGTAATCAGTGACCCAGACCAGAACATTCGGGCGCAGATGACAGCAGGGCGGCGCCCGCGGGGAAGCAACAGGGCTTTACATGATTCTAAGTAAGCCTTGTTGCGGCTGGTTCTGAGCCCATATTTAAAACAGTGCCTTTATCCTTAGACTTTCCTCAGTGTTTCCATTCAGAGTAGGGGTGACTAGATAATCCAATGAAAATAGTTTTTCATTCCTTAGAATAGCGATATTTCGGATTAACCATTTTCAGAAAATGACAGCGTTCGAGAATTATAGATTGCGTGAAATATTGTCATGGAGATTGCAACGATGGTTACACGTTACTTACGATACATTGTTTAATAAATGACAAATAATTCGTTATTATACTTCTTTATTAAAACAACATAAAACATTAAAACAACAGAACAGCACATGTATGCATTCGGAACATAGCATGTATTGTTCGGTAGCGGGCCAAGTGAGCAATGCGGCAATCGAATCTGATGAGATAGACATTTTGAAATAATATTCAGGTTGTGTTAACCAGCAATTATATACACACTACAGCACCAAAATGAATCACTAATTTTCTGACATCGATGTTTGTAACATATGCGTGCTCAATGTCATTCTTTAACAAGTGCTAATTATGCTCTATTTTCACCTCAAGTGCCTGAGTGCATTCGAAGTATGGTGTGAAAAACTATGACATAATTGAGTTCGAAATAAAAATTTATAAATAGGTGTAAAATACCAAATCGGGACCCTAATTTTTACTTCGGAATAGCGATTATTTCGAACTAGCGATTTCAGATTAAAGATTCAAAATTTAGTTAAACAAAGAAGGAGTAAAATCGGGACCGAAAAATAATTTTGAAATGGCGATAATTTCGGATAAACGGTGTTCGGAATAGCGGTGTTTAACTGAATGTCAATTTTTACATGAGATTAGTTCTGAATGGTTTTAAATAACATGAATTTCAATTCTTGTGCATTTGTGAGATGTTACAATTAGCTCAAAATGACAGAAACAAGACATACTCAAACAGTACAATGAAAATCAATTTTTATCAAGTGGTTGATCTGTAATTGAAGTTTGCATTTGCAGGGTTACCACGGCCAGTACGGCAACAGAGAACCTACTGTCCAAGCGGGTGAGGTTTGGTGCCCGTGTTCTCACAAGGTAATCATTTACTACAGCGTCTGATATTTGCTGTTCTTCTGATAGGACATCATCAGTGTTTGGAAATTCACAACACGAGAAAAAGAATAAATACATACACACATATGAACATGCAAGTATGACGTTGGTCTTTTATGATGTGAATAAAAACACAGACATTACAGATAGCCGTAGACAGAATACTCTTATTATGATAAAATAAAGTTTGATGAAATTTGATGAAGTTTTGCTCCTAATCTAAGAAAAGTGATAAGCTGATCATGAATGTTAATGCTAGACTTTTCATGAACACATTGTCAATACTATGAGAGTGCTGAAATCTATTTTTTATCATTCAAGAGGAAACAGTTAAAATATCAAAGCCAGATTTAGGTACTTTTGAATGTTTGAGTTGTTATAAACACACTTGTTAACTTGTTCCCTTCTTTACAGAAACGGTCACGATGCCATTAGAGAACTGACAGGTTTCTTCTTCAGCATTGATAACTCCCTCACCATCTATGAGTTTCGCCAGTTTGGTAAAAGGTGATTTATACACCATTACTGTGAAATCATTAATGTTCGTGGGGCATTAATATTCGTGGTTTTTGTGGGTTGGATGATCCACGAATTCAAGATCCCACAAAATAAAGACCCTTTATTCGCGTTTTCACTTGCCATGTTATGTACATACTCTAGTTTATTCGTTACCGAGGTCGCAGTATACAGCGTCAATACCCGTCTCACTGTATATCTTACTTTAATTGTTTTGTTAATATATTATATCTGCCTTTAACAAATTATAAACCAGATCATTTAAATGTGTTTTTATGAACCAAATGACAGAAGCACGTGCCTAAATGTGTGTTGTTCATGAAAATCTCCAGGTTTACAAGATGTGAGTGATGATTGTCGGTTTTCGATTTTTTTCTTTAATGAAATGATTAATCGATTACATTTGAGGCTACTGAGCACCCAACGTGACAATGTACAAAACAACGTGTTCATAATACTTATTAAACAAAAACGTGTGAATATTTATTGAAATGATTTGTCATTGATATGAAATAAGATGATATTCAAAAGTGATTGAATTTGTAAACATCAGCTAACTTTGGGATTGCTTACTCAAATATACGGACCTTCTTGGTGTTTTCACAGTTTGCAAAATTCTTAATTGGCATTCAATGGCTTCGCCTATCCGTAAATATTGTCAGGGTACATCTTCTTTTATGACCTTAATTTCCAATTAAATCGATAATTGACATGTGTATATGCACTAAGTGGCATGTCGTATCACTTAAGTGAGTGTCATAAACCGAGTGACGTAGAGGACGGAAATCACGGGCCAGCGTGTGGAGATAATGCAGACGATCTAGGACGATCGCAGTTTCGATTTTTTAAAAAAAAATGAAAAACCACGAATTCAAGTACCCACGAAATTGTAAATTTTCGGCAAACCACGAAATTTCATGCCAATGAATATAAATGATTTCACAGTATCTAAAGCTACCTTGATAGCAATCATAAATCATTGCCAGTATAGCTTGCGTTTTGAATTACCCAATTCTTGATTTAAATGTTGCCCATGAGAAATGGTAAAAACCTAGTTCCAAAAAGTTGGCACACATGTTTCTTCCAATTATTACCTAGAAGTTACAGGTCACATCACAGTGACTTGAACATTTATGGTAATGATGATGAAAGCCTTGTTTTGCCATAATAAAAGAAATTTAAGCCGAGTTCTGAAATTATAAAAGTTTATATAACCCACATTGGATAGTGACATGCATTATGTATGATGTGTTTCAGTGCGAAAGCCTTGCCATTCATATCCCGAGGGAGGTTCTCCCACCTACACGGCCCACGGAAAGGTGACCCCTACACACTCGTGGACATCTGTGCTGTAAGTGGGAACATAAAGAGACTTTAACCACTTTAAACTGGATGATTAATGTTTGAAGAAAAAAAACGAGATAAAAAGTGTATTTTTTTTTAAACAGTTGTCATTGTTTGATTAAAAGAATGCTAAGGCAGCAGTATTTGAACAAGCTTCATGTTGGTAGAGGATCACTTGCCTTACTGTACTATTTACATTTTCTGCTTACATTTTTACCATTTCTATTTAATAAAAATACTGTATTATTTATAAATACCATTGAGGTTCATTTCAAGGCATTTATAGCATTTTTCTTGAAGAGCTCTATGATTTACATCTAAATGAAAGCACATGTTATCATGCCAGTCTGTTGCAGGGTTCTGACATTGCCATAGCAACTAAAGGTCAGAGTTCATTGCCAGAGACTCTGAAGAAAATCGCCGAGGTGACATTCCGGGTCACTGATGTGGAGGAAGAGGAAAAACGCAAAATACTGTGAGTTGACCTGTAAAACTGCAGCGAAAAACAATACCAGATCTGTCTTACTGAATTCATTTTATCATGAATGTGCATTAAATCAATGGGGCTTTGTAACATTGTTCTTGGTGTAGCATAAGAAAATGTTTGAGATCAATCCAGGATTCAGAGGCAGTGATAGCGAATAGTCTCAAGTCCTAGGATGGATTCAAACTCAGAAAATATATGTTATTAAATTACAAATAATAATCTTAAATCCATTTGTTTTACAAAAATATGTGTCAGATTCAAGTTTTCTCTATTTCAACAAATTTCATCATCAGTACTCAACTAGAAGGAGAGTTGCAATGAAATGAAGAAGTGCAGTTTTGCCACTTAAGTCTGAACTCAACTTGAGGCTGTTTGCAATCGTTGTCCCACTGCACTGGGTCCATGATTTTGATTAATAAGTCTCAGTCCAAATCTGGTATTGGACAAAAGAAAACTTGTATTAAATGACAAAACAGATCTTTATTCCATTTGTATTACAGAATATATGTACACAATTATTATAGTAAAACTTTAAAATAGTAATATAATGCAACAAATTAACAATCGATACTCTTTATAATAAAATAAAGAATATTTAGTCTTGTGTCTGAATTCAGACTTAAGGCTGTTTGTAAACATGTGCCCAGGGACACTTGCAATAGTGCAAGTCGGGTACTCTATGAACCAGCATTAATCACATACTCTCTGACCAGATCAAATCAGTATTATGACATAACCAACATTACTCACAGTCACATACTCTGACCAGATCAAAGCTGTACCTTGTAAAAGGCATATAACCAGCATTACTCACTAACTCTGACCAGATGAAAGCTTTACCATGACACAGTCATATAATCAGCATTACTCTCTAACTATGACCAGATGAAAGCTGTACCATGGCACAGTCATGTAACCAGCATTACTCACTAACTCTTAACAGATGAAAGCTGTACCATGACACAGTCATATAACCAGGATTACTCACATACTCGCTAACCAATCAAATCTATACCATGGCACAGTGATATAACCAGCATTACTCACATACTCGCTGACCATATCATAGCTATACCATGGCACAGTGATATAACCAGCATTACTCACATACTCTCTTAACATATCATAGCTGTGCCATGCACAGTGATATAGCCAGTATTACTCACATACTCTCTAACCATATCATAGATAGATATACCATGGCACAGTGATATAACCAGCATTACCTTCTAAACAGATCAAAGCAGTACCATGACACAGTGATATAACCAGCATTACTCACTAACTCTGACCAGATCAAAGCTGTGCCATGACACAGTCATATAACCAGCATTACTCACTAACTCTGACCAGATCAAAGCAGTACCATGACACAGTGATATAACCAGCATTACTCACTAACTCTGACCAGATCAAAGCTGTGCCATGACACAGTCATATAACCAGCATTACTCACATACTCTCTGACCAGATCATAGCTGTGTCATGGCGCAGTGATATAACCAGCATTACTCACATACTCTCTGACCACATCTTAGCTGTGCCATGACACAGTGATATAACCAGCATTACTCACATACTCTCTGACCAGATCATAGCTGTGCCATGGCACAATGACATAACCAGCATTACTCACATACTCTCTGACCATATCATAGCTATACCATGGCACAGTGATATAACCAGCATTGCTCACATACTCTCTGACCATATCATAGCTATACCATGGCACAGTGATCAAGATCAAAGCTGTGACATGGCACAGTCATTTTACCCTATAACCAGCATGTACTGGTGTGTTTATTCCTGCTATGTTTCTACATGTATGTTGCAGTCTTGATGGTGTACCATCCCACAAGTGTGATGATGTCTACACACGACTACACATTCCTAGCAAACAGGCGTTCACGGAGAAAATGGTCATCAAAACCATACAAAGTAAGTCTCCTGCCAGGGTATGTGTGATTGTATAGGACCACTTCTTGTATAGAAATAAGCTTGCTTCAGTTTTCTCAAAAATGCTTTAAGTAGTTATTAACTAACTAGCATGGTTCAAATTTTAATTTTGATCTCACTGTTAAAATAATGTTTTAGAGAAAAAATAAGTAATGACTAAAAACATTAAGTTGTACTCAATTATATTTTTGCATATTTTGATGACTTTATTTAGTTAGTATACATTAATGCTGGTTCTTAAAAGAAATCAAATTATGAAATAACCAGAATTTATTTTCATTTTGATTAAATTATGCACTGGATTTAAATGATGTATTCAGTTGAGTAAATATTTGAAAAGGATCTTGGGCTGGTGACCATATTGAAAGTTGTTAGTCAAGAGTGCTAATTCATTTTCCTATTTAAAAACTTAAGATAATGTTCCGCTGCTATTAATATGATATCCCAGGATACATTTTTTCAACTTTCCATTTAAACCTTTACATGGTGTTTGTCATGGATATGTTTTATCTCAGAGAACGTACAGAAAAAGATACAGAAGCGCGCCATCAAGACCATTACTGGACTGGGTCGCTATTATCGGCAGACAGCGGGCACGGGAAGTGGTGTGCTGTATCGGTTTGAGCTGGAGAAAGGGCTGTTTGACTTCCATATTGACCTACCGCCCGAGGTGAGGTATAGGGACATGAGCTATACTGTTATGATATTCCCATCTAGGATTGATCTCCAAATGAATGCAATAACTAATTATGCTTTATTTTCCAAATCATTTATATGAAGAAAAAAATAGTATTGGCACAAATACAGTATTTTTAACAAATCTGTTTTTCAAAGAAATATTTTAGGTATTGTCAAATCCTTGGTGAAGTTTTCATCATCAGTGAGAAGTGTGCAAAAACTTTTTTTACTTACTTAAATCTTTTTGAGATATTATCATGAAACATAAAACATCATTTAAAGGCACATAATAGAGGTTGATGCAGAAATTATTCTTTTAAATTGTATTGCATTAGCGTGTTTACCAGTGCTCATTTGACTTGAATTATCAGAACAAAAAAAGCATATGATTTATGTACAGATAAAAAAAATATTAACAAGGTTTTGGTGTTTTTTTAATTGGGGCATGTGTGGCCACTAAGCTGTTAATTAAAAACAACAACATTTATTAAGGATACTATTTTTTTATCAGTACCTAAATCATATGTTTTTCTTTGTTTGTATCAAAAGAGTATAACATGATAATTCATTAGAATTTTTAAAAAATGGCATCAACCTTAATTGTGCACCTTCAGCGGTGGCAATAATAATTATATTATCATGTTCATGTAAGCCCCTAAATTTTGGCTATATTATTTGTTAAGTTATACTTCTTCAACAATTGAGAAAAATAGGATTAAGTATCCACATTCAGTTGTGGTGCTCTTTTTATACTCTCTTGTTGATATAGATTTAATAATATCTGTTCAGACATTGTTACAGACCCTGGATGCTAATGTTTGAGACTCTTGTTATTATCTGTTCTGACATTGTTTCAGAACCTGGATGCTGTGTTTGAGATTCTTGTTATTATCTGTTCTGACATTGTTACAGACCCTGGGTGCTTTGTTTGAGATTCTCGTTATTATCTGTTCTGACATTGTTACAGACCCTGGGTGCTTTGTTTGAGATTCTCGTTATTATCTGTTCTGACATTGTTACAGACCCTGGGTGCTCTGTTTGAGATTCTCATTATTATCTGTTCTGACATTGTTACAGACCCTGGGTGCTTTGTTTGAGATTCTTGTTATTATCTGTTCTGACCTTGTGACAGACCCTGGATGCTGTGTTTGAGATTATCGTTATTATCCATTCCGACATTGTTTCAGACCCTGGATGCTGTGTTTGTGATTCTCATTATTATCTGTTCTGACATTGTTACCGACCCTGGATGCTAATGTTTGTGATTCTCGTTATTATCCATTCCGACATTGTTTCAGACCCTGGATGCTGTGTTTGTGGTTCTCATTATTATCAGATTCTGTTCTGACATTGTTTCAGACCCTGGATGCTCTGTTTGAGATTCTTGATGAAGCTGAGACCGGGGAGCTAGACTATAGCGTGTACATGTGGGCCGTTATAGGCAACATGGTGGAGGCCAGGAAATCCCTCATTAGAAAGGTACAGTTACCGTATTTTTTCGACTATAAGACGGGGAAATATGGTCCCGATTTTTAACCTTAAAGTAGGGGGCCCGTCTTATAAGCAAGGCTATAAGAAATTCAGAAAGAATAGAGTCAGAATCAGAAATATTCAACATAAGGTATTCGACTGACTGATTTATTGTCTGTTGATGACCCCCCAATATAGTGACACGATCACACCCATCGGATTAAGACGACCATCAGCTTTGTTTCGCTACGATGAACACTGGATATAACGCTTGTTATCGGCCCAAACACGTTGTTTATCACAGGAGACATATTTTGCTACCTTTAAAATATTTTGAACAAAAAATATTCAAAAAATTGAATTGTTATATTTTCTATTTCGTAAATAAAACTTACTTATTCCTTACGATTAGACTTTGCGTATATCATGCAGATACATGTAACGGGCAGAATTTAATACACATTTCATTAATCATTACATTAATTTATCCGCAATCATCAATGCCTATTTATTTCTCAAAATTTAAGTCCAATCAACTGCAATCAAAACAAACACTTGGGAAAATTTAACTTATTAACACATGTAATGGAATGTGTGGTGTTTGTCGGCTGCAGATCAAACAGTACAATTTATGACGTCACAGCACGAGCTGTGTAAAGATCAAAGGTGCACTGCAATGGTTTGAACTGTATGAACCCACATAACTCCAAGATTGCGTCTAGGCTGGATTAAACATACCATACTATCAGAAAATAAAAATCAATAATCCTAAGCAAAGACTTGAGGAATTTCAAGTGCTGGATTTGCTTTAGAAATTGACCCCGTCTTATACAAGAGTCGAGACAAAAACACCAGATTTCATGGGCAAAGTTAGGGGGTCGTCTTCTAAGCGGATCGCCTTATAGTCGGGGAAATACCATAAATACACTTTATCGCATTTGAATGCTGCATGATGATAGAAACAAATTTAATGCCTGTGGTGGCACGGAACTTGGTAAACAATCTAAATACACAGAATTGTGAACTAAATCCAAAATATATTACATATAACTTGCTCATCATAAACTTACCGGTACATTAAGGTTTTGAACACTGGGCCTTTTTCAAAAATCCACTCACTTGTTGCACAAATTTGAGGACATATCTTACTGGCTGCTGAGCCATAGATAATTAAAACAAAAATGTTTTCAGCAATCAAAGCCATTGATTACTCACAAAATCATGTTACTGCTTGAATTTTGATTAGTAAGGTTATTAACTTTTTCAGGCCTTCAGGAAGATAGACGCTGGGAAAAAAGGTTACATTACAATAAGTGATATTCAGAAATTCTTCAACACAACATTCCGGACAAACAAAGGTAAGTCCTTTCATTTTTAATCAGGTTTTCACATTGTGAAACCTGGTTATTCGAAAGACGTACGTTGTTTTTCGGTCGTCCTACGCCGTCAAACTCACCTATGAAAGTGAACAACTTTTGTTAGGGTTGACATATCTTGACCAAACTTTGTATAAAGGAAGTTATTAAAAATACCTTTCATGGGGTTGTTTTGAGTCCCTAGGGTCAAGGTCACTGTTATTAAAAATAGAAAAAAATACAGTTGAAACTGAATAACTTTAGTTAGGGTTGACATATCTTGACCAAACTTCATACATAGGAAGGGTTATAGATATAGTTTTTCATCAAAACTGCATACAATACTCTGCCTCTAAAACATTTTCCTGAAGCTTAAGTGCAGAATGACACAATAGTGGTTTCATTAGCCATTGAATGGCTTTTTCAAGGCATTTTGGGGGAAAGTATTTGTGCTGATATTTTGTGAAAAAATTATCTATAAAACTCTTCATTTTGTAATGCAAAATCTAGGGGCAACTTGCCAAATTTGGAAATTATATGCATGATTCTTTTGGAATGGGTCAGAATATCTAACATGTTCAAAACAGTTTAATTATAATTCTCACAACAAAGGCTGAAGTTCTTCTGTCAATCATTGAAAACCTGGTTTCGTCGCATTGCAGCATTTCTTGTCCTTTATTATGCAATATATGCCTTTCATGTCACAATAAAAAGTTACAATATTTGTTATGTGTTTTGTTAAAAATTAAGACAACCCTTTAGCCAGCAGCTGTGTAAATGTGTTGGAAAGATACAGACTCGTTCAATGTATGAATTAATTATTTCAGGTGGTCGTGACGCAGGGGACAGAGGGCCACTGCAGGTAACCTCAACATTTCTAGCTCATATTCAATGTTCCCCAAGTAATGAATATGTATTTGTCACTATGTTAATGCTGTGGGCAGCCTACCATCTGTCATCCTGTTTATCATTCTCTAAATGAAAAGTATCTCATGTTCTATTGTGTGGCGATGATTTTTGGCCCTTAAATATTTGACTCATAACAAGAAGACCTTATGTTAAACTTGTATTATTTCTCTAAACATGAGTTCGTTATTTTTGATTCTCTCACATCTGTATGTCCGTCTGCAGGCGTTTGTTGATGCTGTGCTGCCAAATCCCAAGCAGGAGGAAGTGTCATACGCAGAGTTTGAGGAATATTACGAGGGACTCAGCCTTGCAGTAACCAGTGATGATGATTTCTTCGCCATCCTGAAAAACACATGGACCATCTAAGCAGTGATCTCATTTTATCTTGCCAAAGCTTCTGAATTGACTTTTGTCCCAGTATAATAAATATTACAGTTATTTATAATGAATATAACAGAGCAGACATTTTATTCAGAGACTACCTGACCCAAGTATCACAAAAATGCTCAAGACAAATCTCAATCTCAATCTTTACCACATAAGAGCATAGTATTATTCAAAATCTTCTTAGTTTTTATACTTTTTTAAAATGTATTTTCTCATAGAATATGTTATTGAAAGATGTTGACAATATTTCCAAGAAAACTAATTCTAGAGCAAAAAATATACTTGGGTAATTGTTAAAAGGCAATGAATTGTACTTAAGTACATTTTTGGCTGTACAATATTTTTCCCTTGGAATCTAGACAAAAGATTTTAATCAACATATTCAATGATCATATATTTGTTTCTATAAATTTTGATGTTTTATGGTAAAATGAGTTGAGATTGAAACTTGAGTATTTTCGTGATACTGAGGCCAGGTATTTACATATCAACCCAAAATGTGCTTTGTTAAGCTTCTTAAGGAAAGTAAAACTGGTATCAGTTGTTTTAATTTGCCATTTGAGGTCTAATACAGATATCAAAGCCTCGGTTAACATTCCTTGATTTAGCTGCCATGTCACTATACCATCATCAAGTGTTTTTGATGTTTTATTTACATGCCCAATAAGTCTATAGAAATCCACAAAACCCACATTCCAGATTTAATACCATACGTTTAATTTGTTTTTAAATGCTAGAAAGATATGTTGTACCAGTATATTGATTATGTTGATATTTTAATTACCATGCTTTATGTACATGTGGGGTATTTATCCCGTAGAGCTTTATGTACTTGTGGGGTATTTATCCCATAGAGCTTTATGTACATGTGGGGTATTTATCCCATAGAGCTTTATGTACATGTGGGGTATTTATCCCATAGAGCTTTATGTACATGTGGGGTATTTATCCCATAGAGCTTTATGTACATGTGGGGTATTTATCCCATAGAGCTTTATGTACATGTGGGGTATTTATCCCATAGAGCTTTATGTACATGTGGGGTATTTATCCCGTAGAGCTTTATGTACATGTGGGGTATTTATCCCATAGAGCTTTATGTACATGTGGGGTATTTATCCCATAGAGCTTTATGTACATGTGGGGTATTTATCCCATAGAGCTTTATGTACATGTGGGGTATTTATCCCATAGAGCTTTATGTACATGTGGGGTATTTATCCCATAGAGCTTTATGTACATGTGGGGTATTTATCCCATAGAGCTTTATGTACATGTGGGGTATTTATCCCGTAGAGCTTTATGTACATGTGGGGTATTTATCCCATAGAGCTTTATGTACATGTGGGGTATTTATCCCATAGAGCTTTATGTACATGTGGGGTATTTATCCCATAGAGCTTTATGTACATGTGGGGTATTTATCCCATAGAGCTTTATGTACATGTGGGGTATTTATCCCGTAGAGCTTTATGTACATGTGGGGTATTTATCCCATAGAGCTTTATGTACATGTGGGGTATTTATCCCATAGAGCTTTATGTACATGTGGGGTATTTATCCCGTAGAGCTTTATGTACATGTGGGGTATTTATCCAGTAGAGCTTTATGTACATGTTTTGTTTTTATAACCATAGAGCTTTATATACATGTAAATGTCGAGAGTCTGTTTATTGCCACAGATTGTTCACATTAGTTCTATGCTTTCATTTGATTGGTCTAGATAATGTTGTTAAACATGTCTGTATTATGTTGTATAATAAATAGTTTGTTAATGCTCAACAGTTTATAGTATTTTATCTATTTTTTGTGTCGAAAAATACCTAGCAAAAAAAATGCAAACTTTGTTTTAATAGAAGATTTTAAAATATATTTTGAATAGTTGACTGTTTTATTTTTAGAAAACATGTAGTTTTAGTTTAAATATATCTTATTCAACATACATTTTCAAGGAGATTGCAGCATTATATGTTTTACTATGAAATACATGATACACGCAGAGCTTATAATGTTTTTCCTAAAATATTTATCTCCCTATATTGGAGTGAATTCTATCATTAATTGTTCCTTTTCCGACAGAATATACATTCAAAGAAAACATTAACATCCTTTATTGTGAAATGTACTCTTATTGATTTTATGATTTTATACATTTACAGACATAATAGAATTTTATGGCATTGAAAACATTTTAAATCTTTCTTTAGAAACCAATATAGTTCCCCCAGTTTCCCAACGACACGCTTAGCCCATACCAAATTATTTTTATGTTTATCGTCAATACCATGTATGAAAACCTATCCATCTTTCCTGAAAACAAACAAACAGGCCTCTGAAAAACAAAACAAATACTAAATGAGTGAATTCCTATGTAAAATATAGACACCAGAGCCTCCTTGGTCCATTCTGAACCATTCTCAATTGTTAGATAGATTTCCACTGAGTCCAAATCAAACTTGTATTTAAGTTTATTGATCATGGGAATCACACAGACTGCAACATTTTCTGATGCAAATGCCAAGAATAATAGCACAAAGTATGAAGCATGTTGTTTACACTTGTGTTTTGTAGTTGGAATTATAGTAAAAGGAAATTATAAATAGTTAGCAAGATTGTTGAACGTACAAAATGTTTGTTTTTTTTCGATCAGGAAGACAAAAACCTATCCGTCTGCAGACGATTAATATAGAAACAGTTTGGTATGGCCAGACTCATATTTGAATCTTTTCCATAGGCAATCCAAAACCCATTTTTTAAGTTTAACTTTCTCCTTAAAAGTATATGCCTCTGATATTATATAGGAATTAACTGAGAATAATTCAAAATGTGTCTGTTTGTTTAACTTAAATAAGACATGTATTTGTTGTGTACAGAAAAGTTGGGGGATTACAATGAATTATATATGTTTATCACAAATTTACATTCCTGTTTTGGGCTAGCTATGTGGTTGTTTTTCTGCTGTATTTCTGTTATAGTGGTATCAATTAAGCAGCTTTTTATGTACATGTAAGGTGTAGTCAACTATTGTGATATTCTATGTTCTCTTACTTTACATTGCTCATGTAGTTTGAAAGTTTTGTTGTACTTTAAAAAAAAATCTGTTTATAAATATTGAAGACATTCAGTTTTGTTTTAAGCAAGTCTGTTTTTCTAAGAAAAAAGTGGAGAAATCGTCATATCAAAGTTGTTTGAATTGAAGCTGTCGTAATTTTAAAATTCTGTCAATTACTAACTTGAATCAAACTGTTCATTAACTAAAGATATTATTTTGAAACTTGGTGAAACTTCCTAAATTTAGTGCAAATAATTGTATAGCAAGTTCATCTAGTTTGGCTGAACATTTTCTTAGTTTATGCCTCTTTATCAACGGTTAAACACATGGGTATTTACATCCACTTGTGATGGTCTTGGTCAAGTTTGAAATCGCAAGCAGGTGTTATTCATGATAATAATTCACATGACACCAATTTTGCCAAACCACTCTGATATTCAGAACTGTTAAAGCCAATGGAGAGATTTACTTTTCGAGAGTCACATGGTAACCTTGGCCAACAAGTGTAGGTGGACTTGGATTCAATATATAGTTTTGTTAAACAAAGTAGGCAATTATTGAGGGCGATCATAATATAGCATTAACAACATGAGGACATGTCAGAGTTGTTAGACTTTAATCGAAACAGATGGTGAGATCACCACCGATATCCCCTACCTAAAGAATCTTTCCTTACAGAATTCAGCCAGAGGTTGATATAAACAAGCTAGGACAATAACGGTGCTTTAAGTACACAATATGACGGAAAATCAAAGGGCCATAACTCTGCAAATTAATCCAACCAGGACATGCCGATATGCCCAACTTCTTTTTCTAGTGAAGCTTTGTGTATCCGTAAGTTTTTTTTTCAAGCCGACAGATGCCGAGTAAAGGCCAGGACAAGAAGAGGACCAAAATGATGAATAAACTGGAAAACGCTTCAAGGAACTCTTTCACGATGTATAGGTTAGACTTGGAAAACAATGAATTTAAATGAAATGTGAAAGTAATATTGAATTATAGCTCTAGTGTTAATATTTTTTTTAAATCATGACAAAATGCTTTACTTTGACAAAAAGTGTTTGTAAAAAAATTAAGAATTTTATTGTTTCAGACTTAGATTTACAAATTTCTTTTCAAGTAAGTATCTGCTAGTTGCTATTAGATGTAAGCAAAAAAAGCAACAACTCAATTTGAACAAACAAGAAAAAAACCAATATAAATTCTGCAAGAGAGTCCTTATAAGAGGTGTCAACATGTTACCCAAGACTTTTGAGGGTGAGCATAATTATAACAGCCAGTTTTGTCATAATTATGTACTTTTTTCGCACTATAGCAAAATAAGTCAGCATTTTTTTATTAAGTATATTTATTGATATAAAGTAAGGATCGGAGGTATAAGGCACAGACACTTTACAAACAAGGCACAACTATATATATATATCAAGGCATAGACAAATTACAAACAGGGCACAACTATATATATATATCAAGGCATAGACAAATTACAAACAGGGCACAACTATATATAAATAACAAGGCATAGACAAATTACAAACAAGGCACAACTATATATAAATAAAACACGCAACGGTATCGGTAAAAAGCGTTAGTGTCGCATTCATTTCATTCAATTCACATGATCAAATAATCCAAGTAGTCACAACATACATGTTAGGCTGTTTGAATGTGTCATTCTTTATTTATGTACATGATCATGCCAATGACATATGCAACACAAGAAATATATTCTTGAAATTAAACATTAACTTAATAGTTTCATTAACATTAAAATAAATATTTTGCAGCATTCTTGAAATACTTCAGACATGCACATTTTTAAAAAAAACAAAATTGCACATATATAAAACAAATTCCAAATAAAGTCAATAAACATCACAGTAATGAACATCACAGTAATGAACATCACAGTAATGAACATCAGACTTCTGAACATCAGACTTCTGAACATCAGACTAATGAACAAAACAGTAATGAACATCAGACTAATGAACAAAACAGTAATGAACATCAGACTAATGAACAAAACAGTAATGAACATCAGACTAATGAACAAAACAGTAATGAACATCAGACTAATGAACATAACAGTAATGAACATCAAAGTAATGGACATAACAGTAATGAACATCAGACTAATGAACAAAACAGTAATGAACATCAGACTAATGAACATAACAGTAATGAACATCAAAGTAATGGACATAACAGTAATGAACATCAAAGTAATGAACATAACAGTAATGAACATAACAGTAATGAACATCAGACTAATGAACATCAAAGTAATGAACATCAAACTAATGAACAAAACAGTAATGAACATCAGACTAATGAACATAACAGTAATGAACATCAAAGTAATGAACAAAACAGTAATGAACATCAGACTAATGAACATAACAGTAATGAACATCAAAGTAATGGACATAACAGTAATGAACATCAAAGTAATGAACATAACAGTAATGAACATCAGAGTAATGAACATAACAGTAATAAACATCACAGTTACAGATTCAAGTGTTTTAAACAAAGTAATAACAAAGAGAAATAAAGAAAAAATATATCAAAAAGATGATGCATGCCTAGATATCACATTCCTTCCCTTTATTTTCACCTAACTGGCACACTGCATATATTGTTATATTATGATGCATGGTGCATTTGTTAAATCTTAATACCAAATAACAGCTGCTGTTGCAGATTTCAGTTTTGATTGCTTCATGACTGGCAGGGTGTGGCCCTTAATTATACATATGTTGGTGTATATTGCACAATGACAATGTATAAAAATAATCAAAGACACTAGATGGTTTTAAATCTCATTACAAATGTTTTAAAACACAACCAGTTATACACTCAAGTTTCACAAGTAATGTGCAAATTTTACCCCTTTGCCCAATACAGTTAGCCATTGCTTTCATTAGCCGTGTCAAAATGACTCTTTTAAACTCAAACTCTGCAAGGATTGCAATGGTCAATAATCTGAAAAGCCCTGTGTTTAAAATGTTTTTTTGAAACCTGGCCATGTTTAAGAAACCGTCAAATGCCTTTTTTTTTCAATTTCAAGTGTCAAATTTCATCTGAAAGTAAAAAAAAAGAGAAAATTTTCTCCACCTGGAATTTCCTCTTAGATAAAAAGTCCTTTCCAGGCCAAAAAAATAAATCGGTAGGTCTATAATGCTCAATGAGTGAAAGATAAGCCCTTGGCTGTTGTTCATTAAACATCTCAAGTTAAGTTTCCTAATATAAAAGGTTCTAATTTGTCATAATTATGATATAATTTTTTGGTAACTTCAAAAACACTTTAATGTCATGGACTCATCAAAATTCATACTCGTATATGTTGTAAACAAAGGATTAATTTGAGAATTTGTTATGAAACTACTTAAGCTACATTTTATGAATAATCCGTAAGGGTTAGTTCTTGGACCAGCGATTATTCTTTTGTCTTTGATCAATTCGTAAGCATATTATTTATGGTAGCTCAAATGACTATCATTTTGTAATAAAAGTTCATCAAATAAATAAATTTAATAAGATAGACCAAATTTTTATAGCAAAAATGTTGATAATGAATCCAACTATATCGGAGTCATAAACACAAGAAAGTCCCAGCAAGGCCAGTAACATGTAAAAAATGTATAATGTGAATGCAGTTTTCAAAATCCTGATTTGTAATAATTTTCGCAGAATGGTTTAATTTTACTGGTCCAAACTCTAATTTTGATGGCTGTGGTGTTAATAGCAAAACCAACAACTGTATAACATGTAATTCTTTGACCATTTTTCTTGTTTTTAGAGTCAATTAAGAGCTAATGGAATTAAACAGTAATTGACTGGTTTGGACCGTCCCACAATGGGTGAGTGTATCATCTATGTAGGGTTGGGAGGAGCCAATGCTGCCTGCTCCTCCTCAGTGGATGGGTCCACCTTCTTTGGCATTGGGTTCTTTATTTTCACGACTTTTCGGGGATCTGGATCGCCGATTGGCCTAAAGAAAAGATAAGATGTTATTTATACAGGTTTATTTATCAAATTAATAGAGGTAACTTGAAAGGATAAAATTCATACCTTCCATGTGAAGATGTGTTACTATTTACAATTCAATACACAAAACACTTTGATCAACTTTCAGTAAAAGTCATTGTGTAAACAAAACAAGTACAGCATATATTATTACATCTAATAAGAATATGAAAAAGCATACTGAAATATATGTCAAGTAATAAGTATTGTCTTGTGTTTTTGGTCAGTTAAATAGTTTATTATGTAAAGCATCATTAAATGTGATTTAGATTACATTTTTACATGCAAAAATATTTCAAGCATTGAACAAACAGGGCAGTGGTGAATGATTATTGAAAACATAACATGCACTACAGGCTGCCTTATGCCAGTACTGCAAATTTCCTGTGTGTAAGGAATAATTAAGTGTCTTAACACTGATAGAAGGGACATGCACTTGGACATACAGACTCACGCATAGAGGGAGGGTAAAAAACTGAACATGGACATACAAACTCATGTCAGCCTGGCTGGGAGGGAGAGGTCAAAACTGAACATGGACATACAGACTCATGTCAGCCTGGCTGGGAGGGAGAGGTCAAAACTGAACATGTACATACAGACTCATGGCGGCTTGGCTGGGAGGGAGAGGTCAAAACTGAACATAGACATACAAACTCATGGCAACCTGGCTGGGAGGGAGGGGTCAAAACTGAACACGGACATACAAACTCATGACAGCCTGGCCGGGAGGGAGGGGGCAAAACTGAACATGGACATACCAACTCATGGCAGCCTGGCTGGGAGGGAGGGGTCAAAATTGAACATGGACATACAAACTCATGACAGCCTGGCTGGGAGGGAGGGGGCAAAACTGAACATGGACATACAGACTCATGACAACCTGGTGGGAGGGAGGGGTCAAAACTGAACATGGACATATTGACTCATGACAAGCTGGTGGGAGGGAGGGGGGGGGGGCAAAACTGAACATGGACATACAGACTCATGGCAACCTGGTGAAAGGGAGGGGGCAAAACTGAACATGGACATACAGACTCATGACAACCTGGCAGGGAGGGAGGGGGCAAAACTGAACATGGACATACAGACTCAGGGCAACCTGATGGGAGCGAGGGGTCAAATCAGAACATGTACATACAGACTCATGGCAACCTGGTGGGAGGGAGAGAGTAAAACTGAACATGTACATACAGACTCATGACAACCTTGTCAAAACTGAACATGTACATACAGACTCATGACAACCTGGTGGGAGGGAGGGGGTAAAACTGACAAGGTGATACAGACTCATGGCAACCTGGTGGAAGGGAGGTGGCAAAACTGAACATGGACATACAGCCTCATGGCAACCTGGCTGGGAAGGTGGGGTCAAAACTAAACATAATCATAAAGACTCATGGCAGCCTGGCTGGGAGGAAGGGTTAAAACTGAACATGGACATACAGGCACAGGTCATCCTGGCTGGGAGGGAAGGGTAAAAACAGAACAAGAACATAAAGACTTATGGCAACCTGGTGAGAGAGATGGGGCAAAACTGAACATGGACATACAAACTCATGACAACCTGGTGGGAGGGATGGGGCAAAACTGAACATTGACATACAGGCACAGGGCATCCTGGCTGGGAGGGAAGGGTAAAAACTGAACATGAACATACAGACTCATGGCAACCTGGTGGGAGGGATGGGGCAAAACTGAACAAGGACATACAGACTCATGGCAACCTGGCTGGGAGGGAGGGGTCAAAACTGAACATGTACATACAGACTCATGTCAGCCTGGCTGGGAGGGAGGGAGAGGTCAAAACTGTTGCTAAGTAACAAAATCTTATTGACAAAGCTTTTTGTAGTATCATATGCACGGGCAGTTTTTCTCTAAATCATAAACTAGAGATGTTTGTCATACTACCCCTGACCAGTTTGTCAGAAGCATGTAAAAGATTGAATAAAGGTGTCTTAAGTAGAAATGCATTCATCATTAATGGTTCAGGCCTTCCAGCAGCCATTAACAAAAAAGTAGGAAAAAAGTAGGAGTTTTTTTTAAAAAAAAGTAGGAAAAGTAGGAATATTTTTGGTTAAATAGTTTAATAGCTATTAACTTACCGAGAGGAGATGTTTTTAATGCAAATTCATACCATTCTATATGCCACATTGAATATTTTAGTGAATGATGCTTGGTCGGTTTCTGTTGCTGAACTGTGTGGGTGAAAAGATGATGCACGTCAAAGTGGAACATGTTGCCACACCTTTCAACAACAGAAACCAGCCAGTTTGACATCTTTTGTTCATTTTATGCAAATTAAACTAGCACAAAGATCAAACTTATATATTTTTGCGGACTTTATTTTCAAAAAAGTAGGAATAGTAGGAGTTTTTTAGAAAAAATAGGAAAAAGTAGGAAGCTGTTAAAAAAGTAGGAAAAAGTAGGAAAAGTAGGAAAAAGTAGGAACGCTGGAAGGCCTGATGGTAACAAAAAGTTTTCAGAAAAGTGAAGACAAACATCTCAACATTATAACTATTAGACAGACACACAGGCAGACAGACAGACGGACACACAGACAGACAGACATACTGATTGTCCAGCTTACCGCCATTTGCAAACCCATATCATATGCCCCTTTTTTTCAATGTACCCATTTATGTGTGATTACACACAAAATTGTACCACTTTTAATAAGCCAGCGTGGTCCCTTAATTTGTATGTTTTGATCTCTCCCAAGGATATAGGCAAAAAGCGGGGTATATTAAAAAATTGCTTTGGGTTAAAACACTTCCTTACCATTTTTTTCCTGTCTAGTTTCGGTCTTACAGAACTAAACAACAAAACATAGAAAGTTGAAGCTACAGAAATAAAACAAATTATCAAAGAAAACAAAACTTGGTTGAACAAAAGTACAATTAAATTATTAATATGTCTGCAATTAATGGATTGTCATCTTGTCAAGAATTGATTGTAAATCTTGATCATAATTATTGCAATTGAAAAAAACCCAATAATATTTGTAATCATCAGATATATTCAGTAAAACTTAATAAATGAGCAATTTTGGACCTTCGAATATAATTATTTTTAAATTATTAAAATGAAATAATAATTCAGAATTAATGCCAAAAATACTTATTTGAGATTAGTGTCGGGAGCAAAATAAAATACATAGCTATGTAGCTGGAACATTGAAACATAAATTATGTGTCATTTCAATATTGTACCTTCGTTATGACATTGTGTGCGTCATAAAATTACTATTCAAACTGAACAATGCATGGTCATGCTTCTTTTCATGCCATTTAATTGAAATACCCAGTAAAACAATAAAACCAAAAGAATATCTAGAGGTCCAAAATGGCATGACTTGTGGCTCATATTATAATATTTATTTTATGAAATAAATAATACAAACTACCTCCAATATTCAATGCAAAATCAAGGTCATATTTTTACTACAGATAATAATATAAAATTCAGATATTTGAAAAAAGAAAAGAAATCTATTGTGAAATCAAGCCTGCATGTGAAAACCACTCTCATTTCTAAATTACTTTATTTAGATTGCAAGTTTGTTTTTTCATAAATGAATAGAAAATAAATTGAGAATAAAGATAAAACACCACTACCAGTGTGTAACTAACACAACTGCAAACCCACGTAAGGGCACTTTTTGTCAGGTTCTGGTACATTTCCTCCCTCTTTTAATTACTTGACAAAATTGCTCAACCCTTAGTAAAATCAACTTTGAATCTCTATTTTTAAACCAATTGAAATTCAGCCCAGTTACTATCTTATTTTATTCTAATCTTTGCCATTTTCCCAATTATAAAAATCAGAAATCAGAAATAGTGAGATTTTTTTTTAGGAGACACCTTGTACAAAATGCCCTCAACAGTGGTTCCCTCAACAGTGGTTCCCCCCCTCACACACATACAAACTAACCTCTCATATGTCTCCCTTGGCCAGTGCACAAAATATGAGAAAGTCCATGCACGTGTGAGACCCTGGTTGTGTTTAAGGCGGTCAACATGTGAGCGGTTCTCCAGATTAAAGTCTCTTCGGGTGAAAGCATCAGTCCGGCGCCGCTCAATCTCCTCCTGCATCTGTAAACGGGCCTCCTCCTCCAGATTACGCAGCTGAAACATAGAGGTTAGTTCTTTGTCATAGGTTCCCAAGCTCACTTAAAAGAAGTTATAATATGCGGGCGCTCAATCATATATAGTTATCTCCACCTTCCAACAAAATCAAACTTCAGACTTACTTCAAAATTAACCTCTAAAAATTTCATCCACTCCCCCTCATGTTTAGCCAGCTATGCCTCCTTTTTCTTCCTCACCCCATGCCCCCTCCAAATCACATTTCCATGTTTACCTATACAAGTGTCTCCCACTCCGCCTCTTGCTTAGCTAGTTCCACCCCTATCCAATCTACCCAATGGCCCCTCCAGATCACACTTCAATGTTAACTTCCATAATTCTCTGCCAGTTGGCCTCACATTTAGCTAGCTCTGTCTCCATTAACCTCCCTATCTCATGCCCCCCTTCAGATCACATTTCCATGTTTACCTCCATAAGTCTCTGTCGCTCTGTGTCACGTTTAGCTTGCTCTGCGTCCTCAAGTCGCCTCCTCTCGGCCTCAAGTTTATACTGCTCCTCAGCCAATGCTTCCCTGCATCATAATAATTACACAAAATCAATTGATGTTCTTAAATGGAATAATACAATTCTTACGAGACCAAATAATTATTAAAATCACTTGTTAACTTCTCCCCTACCTAACCCTCTACCTAAAGACCATGCACCACAGCTTGGCAAAACAATTACAGTATGTAGATTACCAATACTGTAATTACAATAATTCTAATTGATTGGATATCATTTGAAACCCTCATACATTTTTAGGCGCTCATGTTCCTGTAGAGCCTCTTCTTGTTCTCTGAGCCGCCTCCTCTCCCTCTCAGCCGCCTCCCTCTCCTCCACAAGGCGCATCATTGCCTCTTCCTCTGCCTGCCTCTCAAGCTCCTTCATACGATCCTCTTGCTCCTCCTCCAACCTTGCATTCTCTGCAAGCTCAGCCTGAAAGATCATAGGCATATGGGGTTTGTTGATACACTGTATATGGTTCAAATATGAGAATAAACCATGATGTCTGAGCCTAATAAGAAAGCTCTCTATCATCACTCATGAGCTACCATCATATCTTCCCAAACTACCATGTTCCTCCCCTAATTACCTCATATCCAGACTTTCCTTTTACTTTGCTCCAATTACCTTATACCTCCTAAAATTTCCTCATTCCTCCCCCAAGTTACCTGATATTTCCCTAAATTAGCTTGTTTCTCCATAGTTACCTTAAATCTCCCAAGCTACCATGTTTATTCTAAAAATAACTTTGACGTAATCTCATTCATAAAAACATTTTCAATATTTGCAAAATGGTTCCTAAATTCCATACCAATTTTCTCATCCCAGTAACCTCATATCTTCTATAGCTACCTTATTTCACCCAGCGGTTACCTCATATCTCTCCTGTGCAAGACGCTCCTCCTCCGCAGCCCTTCGCTCCTCTTCCTCCCTTTTCAGTTTTCTCATCTCGACATCTTGCATCTTCTCAATCATCTCTCTCTCCCGACTGGCCTTCTCCTCCGCCTCGCGTTTCTCACGCTCCCGCCGATCCTGAGCCTCCTGGCGCTTACGCTCTGGGAACAAAATGGCATGTTAGATACAGGTTAAACAGTAGACATGTTGAAAGGGGTAATTTTAAATTTAAATTCAAACCATCACACTGTGGTGAGGATAGTCTGTCCCCTGTCACACACCAAAACACGTACCAAGGTCAGCCTTCCTGCGTGCATCTCGTTCCTCACGTTGTTTTCGGCGCACCTCGGCCAATATGGTCCGAGCTTCATCCTCTGCTCTCATCAGGTCTTCCGCCTGACGCTCCAACTCTGCCATCTTCTCCTGCAGCTCCTGATACACACATTCAAGATTAGGTTATGACCATAATTTAGAAATGGTTTGTTTGCCATTTCCTGTCTGACACAAAAAAATGCTTGCGACCCGAAAAATTATGAGCCTCTCTGATAGTCAAAATAAAATATTTAATTTCTCATTGGTGAAATAAGGTCCGGAAGTAAAAAATCCCTACCTATCCACACCTTAAAAGTGGTTAGGAAAATGCCTGACAAATGATTTATTAATTGTGGCTTAGAAGTCGGAATTTGTAACAACAAGCCAGACTGAGCTTCTGAAGCTCACTAGAGGTAAACCATTTAAGGTTAAATTTAACAAAACAGGGCTAGTTAAGATAATTTTGGCCATTTAGCAGTGTTTATATAGAATTAAGGCTTGTTAAGCAAAAGTTTTGCTGACTGAATGATGTGTACAGTTACATAGTTTGTTCAATGTAATTCAATAAAATGGATATTTTACTGTATTTGACTTAACAATTGTCTAAAATGATGTTTATGTCTTGCAACCAACTGCTCATCCCTTGTTATCCCTTATTCCGACAGGAAGGCATTGCCTCACCTTAGATTTCTCAGCTGTCAGGTTGCTCTGGGTCTCCAGCATGTGCCGTTTCTCAGCAATCTGCCGTTGGAGATTTGCCGCCTCCTCATCTCGAAGCTGAACAAACAATAATCATAGAATAATTTAAGATGACACAACTACACACTCAAATAAAATTTTGTTGTTGTTATGTAATGGGCCTTTGACCTAAAGCCATGTATAAGCTATGTGATCTAAATAAACACCGCCTGCACCTCAGCAATTTAATGTAAAAGTCTTGATAATATTGGTAAAAAAATGAGTTGAAGTGATATTTGTCAGGCTTGTTATAGTGGTTACAATGACAAATGGCATCGTAAAGAATTGTGCTTCTCATTCCTCATTATGATTATTGTTAATTAGCAAAATTAAGTTATGAGATAAAGTTCCTGTACTTCTTTTTCCTCAGCATGTTTAGCCCGGATTGCCTCCCTTTCAAGCTCTTCTGAACTTTTCTCCTCCAGGTCTGCCCCGCCCTTCTTTTTCCCTCCCTTCTTCCCGCCTTTTCCAGAGGGAGCTTTCTTCTTTACCACAGCTTTTCCCGTCTTCTCTTTACTTTCTCCTGATATCATGCCCTTTGCTTCGTCTAGTTTTTGCTGTTCAAGAAGTATTTGAGCGTGGGTTGTTAAGTGAACACATGCTATATGACAGCATTTTTAACGAAGGTTTGTCCTGTTTATCTATTTTATGAAATATACTTAGTAATAAAATCAGCAAGATAATTAGACATCAATTTGGGCACATATGACTTCATCAGATTCAATAGTGTTTTCATCATAATAATCAATCAATTAATCATTTAATTTTTTAAATTATGCTTTCATAAATTATATTAGTGATTCCTCACATATGGCCACACATAGAGGATAAATTTGAATTTCATTTTTATAAACTATATGTGAAAATATCATGCTCTCCCCCCTCAATCTTGTGTCCAAGTTAGCTTATTTGTGATGTCAACATTAGAGATCTTTTTAAATAAAATACACCATAATGTACAACTACAGACTTAAAAAACAGACAAAGTTTCATTGGGAAGGACCCCCCAACTCAGCATCACCCAAAAATCAAACCATATATATTTTTGATCTGAGGGAGTGGGCACATGTCAAATGATGCACCCCCTAAGTGGTGACCCCTCTAACACGAAATCCTGGAACTGCCCCTGGTTTGTACCTGCAGGATGAGTTTGGCCATCTCCAGTTCCTCTTCTGTCAGTCCCTCTCCCACGGCCTCTAACGTTGGTCCAGACAATGTCTCACCTACAAGTGATGTCACTGAAACATCCCAAGAACATTTATGTTACACGCTTACATGATATACAGGTAGTCTCCACCATGGGCCAAGATAACGCCTCACCCACAAGCAATGTTACTGAAACAACCCACACGTGTAAGCAGTAGCACAATATTCAGTGGCCTCCAGAGTAGACCCCAACAACACAATGCCTTTAAGTTTCTTATATGTACAGAAGCACACATTGGGCAAGTTCAGACTTTATTCATTACACACTATAAACAAGCAAAATGTAATTGATGATATTTGATGGTATATGCAGACATTAATGTATCAAAACTGACTGTGACATGATCAATGGACTATAATAATACATCTCAATCCAATAACTGAAAATATCTTTTAAATAAAATAGATCGATTAGCATTTTAGGATTCAAGTTCAGATCATTTAATATGTTACCATTCTTTAATTCTGACCTGACATTATTTTTTCAAGCAAAATCAGACTTTGCAGTATCATAATATACAGAAGCAAACGGAAATCTAAGTGAACAAAATATAAATCAATAGATATTTATAACATACATGTACTCTAAGAAAATGATTGGAAATTATCAGAGAACAAAGTTCTAAAATTAGTTTCTAATGCCACCTTTGAAGTTCTACTCCTGACTACCTAAAAGGTCAAGGTCCTTATCTAACTCTAGCCTATTGATGTGTGAGAGTGGTTTAGTAGTGTTGACGTCTGCCTCTCATCCAAGAGGTTGTGGGTTCATTCCCCACCAGGGGTACTTTCTCAGAGCCTTTCAAAAAGAACATAGTACTGGTTTCTGCCAATGAAATGGGCTCGAGAGTGATTTTATAAGCTATTAGCTTTAAATAAATAAGTATAAACTAATACTATTTCATGCTTTTATGAAAAAATTAAGAGAAAATTTATTAAAAAAGTGTGTAAGCTCAGAAAGCCGTTAAGTTTGAAGAGAAGAAATACAAAACCTACATGGACCAATTATACTAATTACTAACTATATTTTACTTAGCATAATAGTCATAAAACAGGACCTGGGCCCCGTTTTAATTAGATATCTAAGTTGTAGACCTTACGCTGATTAAGAGTGCTCGGGTTAAACCCTAAAGTTATGGGCAGAATCTAGGCGATTAATGTCCTAACGATATTGTTATTGAAATGCAGATTAGGCCAGAAACAAAGTTATGCCTAGAAAGTTACGATAATAAGCCTTAGAATCTTTATTGAAACAGGACCTGGTATATATGCATATAGGTATCAAACAGGGCCTGGTATATATGCATATAGATATCAAACAGGGCCTGGTATATATGCATATAGATATCAAACAGGGCCTGGTATATATGCATATAGATATCAAACAGGGCCTGGTATATATGCATATAGATATCAAACAGGGCCTGGTATATATGCATATAGATATCAAACAGGGCCTGGTATATATGCATATAGATATCAAACAGGACCTGGTATATATGCATATAGATATCAAACAGGACCTGGTATATATGCATATAGATATCAAACTGGACCTGGTATATATGCATATAGAAATTAAACAGGACCTGGTATATAAATGCATATAGAAATTAAACAGGACCTGGTATATAAATGCATATAGAAATTAATAATGCATATAGATATCAAACAGGACCTGGTATATATGCATATAGATATCAAACAGGACCTGGTATATATGCATATAGATATCAAACAGGACCTGGTATATATGCATATAGAAATCAAACAGGACCTGGTATATATGCATATAGAAATCAAACAGGACCTGGTATATATGCATATAGAAATGAAACAGGACCTGGTATATATGCATATAGAAATCAAACAGGACCTGGTATTTATGCATATAGAAATGAAACAGGACCTGGTATATATGCATATAGAAATGAAACAGGACCTGGTATATATGCATATAGAAATGAAACAGGACCTGGTATATATGCATATAGAAATGAAACAGGACCTGGTATATATGCATATAGAAATAAAACAGGACCTGGTATATATGCATATAGAAATTAAACAGAACCTGGTATATATGCATATAGAAATAAAACAGGACCTGGTATATATGCATATAGAAATTAAACAAGACCTGGTATACAGCATATAGAAATGAAACAGGACCTGGTATATATGCATATAGAAATGAAACGGACATGGTATTTATGCATATAGAAATGAAACAGGACCTGGTATATATGCATATAGAAATAAAACAGGACCTGGTATATATGCATATAGAAATGAAACGGACATGGTATTTATGCATATAGAAATGAAACAGGACCTGGTATATATGCATATAGAAATAAAACAGGACCTGGTATATATGCATATAGAAATTAAACAGAACCTGGTATATATGCATATAGAAATAAAACAGGACCTGGTATATATGCATATAGAAATGAAACGGACATGGTATTTATGCATATAGAAATGAAACAGGACCTGGTATATATGCATATAGAAATGAAACGGACATGGTATATATGCATATAGAAATGAAACAGGACCTGGTATATATGCATATAGAAATAAAACAGGACCTGGTATATATGCATATAGAAATTAAACAGAACCTGGTATATATGCATATAGAAATAAAACAGGACCTGGTATATATGCATATAGAAATTAAACAAGACCTGGTATACAGCATATAGAAATAAAACAGGACCTGGTATATATGCATATAGAAATGAAACGGACATGGTATTTATGCTTATATAAATCAAACAGGACCTGATATTATAAGTTACGGGTTTAGTAGGTGTAAGTAGGTGAAGGAAACCATATTCAAGTTTCGAGCTTCGCTCTCACCCGATATGGTTTCCTATGCCCCGTATATCCCATATCGGGTCACCTACTAACACTGTAACATATATATATATATATCACATTGACAACCTATTTACATGTTTCATTTATTCATCGGAATATTCATCGGAATCAGAAAATAGACGCCATTTTGGTACGATATAAATTTGATGACCAAATATGAAAAAATATGGAGTCACCGCATGATCACACCTGAACCAATGGTGTTGGGTCTTTATGTTGGAGGCATGATATATATATGCACATATAAATCATATACATGTATCAAACAAATTACCACCCCTTCAAACTTACCAGAAATACCTGTAATTGACATTTTAAATACATTGCACCAAATTGCTATTCCTAGAATACCCTGCTATTAATCAACTATTACAATGGAATGGTATTAACACACATTTAAATGGTATGTAAAATAAATTGAATAAAAAATGGAAGAGCGAGTTATGGGTATAACATCCTGGTGCTCTCGAAAACATTTCACTATTAAAAACTTCATCTCATTCATATTCCACCCCTCACATATGTGAAACATTTTTGAAAGAAAAAGTCTTAGACAAAGTTATGAATTTTTCATGCCTACCACATTCACAAGCATTGACACGTATTTAAAAGTCACAGCATATAAATTCCAGTAATTCACTAAGGCACTCACAAAAATATGTGCTCATTCAAATTTCAAGCAAATAAAAACAACACATCACAACACTTAATACAAGCATTCACCATGCTATGTGACATTCATCGAGGACATCAAACATGATGATTTCATTAAATCTATTTCTTTTTATTCAGAAGGAAATGTTTAATTTTGTTAATGTAAGTTTTTATCAAAAAGAATAACTATCAATGGAAGAATTCTTACAAACAATCACATGACTATTTTGAGATTACGGTAATAAGCAATGTCAAGAAGCGAATGTTATGCAAAAATATTTTTATATAAAAAAGAATATCAGACTGTTTAAACATTTCTAAGAATGAAATATTTAAATGTGATCTAATTTGAAAAATATTCTGTAATTACATCTTTAAGAAAGGAGCCTGATTGAGCTAAATTAATCTCATAATAAATCATAACAAGACATTTTTAAATGTCCTTTATATTTTTGGCAAATAATAAAAAAATAACCTAAGAATCAAAATGTAACATATAATGTTAACTTGACATTGTTATGTGTACTAAACTGTGAACACTGCGTTAACACCAACGAGAACCACCACATTATCCAATCACCAACACTAGACAAAATGACCTGATGCAATTTTACCTTTTCCGTCTCTTAAGAAACCCTCTGCAAAATGACATTTATGTTTGTTATATGAGAAAATTGAGAGGCATAAAACTATGATGACGAGCTGATGAGACAAAGACAAACCATGCAGATGTTCTACACATTATTTGAAGACATAATAACACTTTTTTCTATATGCCTATATTGATTTCATACTCCATATATAGTCTTATGTAAAAATATTGCTAACTGGCTGGAAAGATGTGTAATAACAGAGTGTAAAAAGACTCACTCCGTATCTTGTTTCATATAAGCAGCATGTTGAGTGGGAACTTCTTTTTTTACACTTAAGTTTTAATTTTAACTTTTAGCCAGTTCAACTGGAAGAACAGAAGAGCTTCTATGAAGGTTTTATAAAATTGTGATTTTGAAATGTCTGCCATCTCTTAGAAATATGGAGAAGACTAAGTAATTATATATAAATTGGAATGAGATGAGAATGCAATATCATTTGACTAAATAATAGTTGATAAATTAAGTCAATAAGGGGCCAATACCGTTTAAAAATAAACATTTTAGACAAAAAAAAGTCATTAGATAAAAACACCAACTTTCAAGTAGAATAAAAAAACACACATTAATTAGTACATAAAATTATTATCCTACTTTGACTTAACATTTGATTAGTTTGTACAAAAAAAAGCTGAACATATCATTTCATTTATCAAAAGTAATGTAGAAAGTTGTACAAGGTAGTAGATTTTTAAAGTCTCTCAGTGTACATGTTAAAAATGATACATGGTAAAATTGTACAGTTAACCATGACCTACTTTTCTCGAGGTCCTCCTCCAGTTTAGAGTACGAGGTTCCTGGTCGTCGACTCAGTGCATCCGCAAGGTGGTCTGGAATCTTTGCTTTCTCTTGCGGGGCTTTTGGCCGTCGACCCGTAGCTAGTGGGAAGGTATATCCTTCCTAGTAGAGGCAGAAAATAACATGTTCTTTAAATATAGGTTCAATTTGATCAGCTGTTGACCATTTTAGTACATCTGTTTATTTCACTGAATTATCAACATTATTTATACACATAACATAAACTGTATCTCATGATCTCATTAAATATTAGAACAACTTTTGATCAACAGCCCAAACTGAAAGAATGGATCACATTGTCCATGTATTAAATACTGACCTTCTTTCCCTTCTTTGGCTGAAATATGGAAAATTTGAAAAATTAAAATTATATGGCAATCATGTTACTTAAATCTATCTTTTTTACAAATTTCCTTCTGAAAAGGATTGAATTCTAATTAATTAAATATTTTATCTTTCCTATATATCTTTTTCTTACAAGATAAAATGTCACAATAGTTACATGTGTTAAACTCCCAGTAAAATTATTTTACTGAACGTTCAAAGGCAGTACCTAACTATCCTTGATAAACACACCTAGTTTTTATATAGTATATTTGCACTGTGTTGTTTGTGGAGTTTTGTGCTGTTGCTCCATGTTTCTTGTTTTTGTGTGCTATGTCTTTGGTGTTTACCCAGTGCCATTAAACGGGGTTTATGTTTAAACTTTTGGCTACTGAGCTTGTTTCTCTAGCTTTTTATATAAATATTTGGATATGGATTACACATTTTGCACGTATATAATGTACACATATCTGGATGAGGCAGCACCTGAAAGTATTTCACATGAACACATGCACGTACAAGTAGTATTCTGCAACTTCAGTATTATTTCTAGTTTAAAGACAAAGTTCCCTTGCTTTTTCTATCATAATTTTTTTCTTTGAAGACGAAAAATCTTATACAAACAGTGTGAGACTAAAGTCTTTTCCCACCTTTTCAGCTGTTTTTCTCAGCCCCAAGGTGTCCAGTTCAGCGGCAATATTGTGGGCATCTGTGTGCAGACAGACAAAAAGAACAGTCAATAGTTGACAACACATTTAGTACATCCAACAACTGGTTAGATATTTCAAACCTACCTTCAATGGCTATGTTTTAAGTACATCTCAAAGCTTGCCATTTACAGGACTGTTAATGCATTTAAGCTATATTATCATTTAAATAGACTATTATACATGTATATTGCATTTAAATACATGTATTAATCAATCAATAAAAATATTAATGAGACTATAAGGTAGCTTATACTATTGAAGCAATTTTTATTACCGAAAGCCTATGCTTCTAAATAGCTAGGAATTACGTTTGAAAAACATCCTTAAACAATATCAAGTCATAATAGAAAACCTCAATCAATGGAATTAACCAATGAAAATCATGCAAAACAACATTAAACCCATGAAGTGTTAAACATGCCAAATAACATTCAATCAGGTATCAGGGAAACAGTCCATGCAACTCATAATCAGCAATTTTGTGAATATAAATGATATTACACCATACCGGTAATTAAAATTGTACTTTCAGTAATACTGAGTCATTATACAATTTAGTGTATTAATGCATATATTTCAGTCATATAATCTACACTTAACTTTTGACTTCACAAAAAGAGTCTTTATTGTTGCAATGAGTGTCTTATAAATCAGAATCACAATCACAGTTTCTACACAATATCATGCCCTGCTTAAGCTAAAAAAAGATATTTTTGAAAAAAAGTACTTAAGAAAATTTGACTGAATTACAAGTTCAAGTAAGTGTAAAGAGTACCTTCCAATTGGTCATCTAAAAGCTTGCTATCATGTTCCCAGTCACCTAGAGAAGCCTCCACCGTATCTACTTCACCCTGCGCCCCTTTGGGCCCCTCCCCCAAGCCCTTTTTGGAAACACCTTCCTTTCCAAGGTTCGATTTTCCATGGACAGTTACTTCCTCAGATTCTCCATGAAGAGTTGTCTCCCTTAGCTCTGACTTTCCACTGATGGCCACTGGTTTAGCACCATGGTTTCCAACACTTTCTTTCCTTCCTTTCTGTGAAGGCATACCCTTTACAACTTTTGATTGCTGAACAGTCTTGTTCTTATGTGCAAGTGCTGGTTTATGTTGTGCAACATTATTTGGTTTTTGAACCAATGGTCGTCTAACTGCTGCTGTTGTTAGTTGTTTAGCTGCTGGTGAGACTGTTTGCATTTCACTTGGTGTTGTTGTAGCACCTTGTTTTTTTTCAATGTTAGAAATAAGCACCTTCGAATCTGGAACATCAGCTATCTTTTTTGATGTTTGAATATTGTTAACAGTTTGTTCACTAGAATCTTCTAATACAGTTGCGCTTTCATCCCTACCCATGTGTGTGTTAGATTGTTCTGCTTCCTCATTTGTTTCATCAACATCTATTTTGTTATTAGTTTCTTGAACACAGTCTATATCTAAATGCTCATCCTTTTCTTTATGTTCCATACCAGAATGACTGTCAGTTTCCTGTATCATTCTAACTTCAATATTGTCCACACTCTGATCAACAACATCAGCATCATTAGCTATATATTCATTTATGTCATCAACAGAACCATTTGAATCATGTCTAGAGATAATGGAAGTCATGGGAATTGGAGAAGACAGTTTAGCTGATTCAGGTCTAGATGACACCTGTGATGCCTTTCTGGATGATGCAGCTGTGGCTGGTCTTGAAAGAAACATGGGTGTAACATCAGCCGAGAGTGGTTGCAAGGTAGACTGGTACTGATTCTCCTGATCCATCGATGTGTTAGCCGATACTGGTCTAGAAGCAAATGGTGAACGACCAACTGAAGATGGCCCTGATACTCCAGCAGAAGTGTGCCTTGAAGAGTGAGCTGAGAGAGAGTTGAGGTTGGACGCCAGAAGGTCGGAGTATGAGCCAGACGTGCCACTAAAACCTGCCTGGGTCTCAAGCATGGTTCGATCTAAGTCATCACTACTATCATCTAGAGGGGAGAGAGACAAGGCATGTCTGCAGAGATGGGCCTTTACCAATAGAGCATCAGAATATATTACACTTCTAATGTTTTGCCAAAACAAAGCCTTCTCATCCAACATCTAACTAAGACTATCTGTAGCTCATAGTGCTGGATGTATGCTGATGTTATGTGCATAGTACATAAGCAAACCTGTAGTACTAAAAGCTTATAATAAAATATTGCTTTTAAAAAATGTTTACACAACACCTACAAATGACCACATGCAATCTTGCAAATGTCCAATATACCAGCCATAGTACGTACCAATCAGTCATTTTCATAGAACTTTGCATTTTGCCTTCTGTTGTTTATATTGGATTAGAAATATTACAGACTCAGGGCTTGCTCTCACAATTTACTGAATAAATCAGAGAATTATACCTTAAATGTTCTATCTTTCATAACAGTTCTTTTTTTAATCACAATAAACTAGATAAACACATTATGATTCCATAGGATTTTTAACATGCATGGTATCAACTGTAAATATGGTAAAACTGTCCCAGTTACCAGGGCAGGGTAACACTCAGTATCATGCAATAGGTGGGTTTCATCACATTTTATAGATGTCCTAATTGTAAACTGTTTATGCCCTAATTTTTATATTACATTTTTGTACATGATCAATTTAGATACACTGAATTGGATAAATAGTAAGATTTGTATAAACATTATAAAGAATCAGTTTAGATTGATGCGCAGCTATACAATAAACGGACATGAGATGCAGGCAATGTGAAATACCATTGAACTATTAAAGGGAATAAAAGTTTATAATATTAAACCTGAACCCAAGAAATCTTGAGTTACCAGAACTAACCACAGACTCTGCTGCCACATAACATTAAGGTCACAAGTGCAAGTCAATAAGCCCCTTAAAACCCTTTTGATAGAAGTTTAAAATAAAATATTCCTAAAGAACAAAATGTACTGTCGTCTTTTCTATATTCTTCAATAAAAATAAAGAAATAGTCCTGATTATACACAATCAAGGAGAACAGGCACCCAGCAATCTTGAATCACAATAGGACACAACAGATGCTTGTTAGCATCAAATGCATGTGAAGGACAACACCATGTGACAGACATGACTGTGACAGCAGAGTGTTTGTGGCATTCCCAAACCAAACCCATAACCAAGAATGAGAAGGGTGACAAAAGTCTACAAGACATGTACCTTTCTGTTCGGCCAGAAGGTCAGAGCCCAGTGTCGGCAGTTTGTACACAAGACTGCCAGAAGAATTGCGGCTCCTGAAACAGTCATGTAAATTTCAGGAGCAATTAGACAAGAAAAACATTCCAATTAAACAGATTTAAAGAGAAAATAGGGCCTATCAAAGATAAAAATAAATAAATACCGACACTGACTGTTCAAAAATCTATCTTTGTGTATGTATGACAATTTGGTTAGACATATCTGACACCGGACCATGGTAATTATTAACTGTGTTTGAAATTAGGAATATTAGATCATATTGCACACTAAAATTGAACACA
Organism: Mya arenaria; assembly: GCF_026914265.1. NCBI lineage: Eukaryota > Metazoa > Mollusca > Bivalvia > Myida > Myidae > Mya > Mya arenaria. Next base: position 80,950,747 of record NC_069127.1, read on the forward strand.
AAATTCTTTTTCACCATTAAATACACAAAATTAATGATCATAATTGTTTTTGTAATATTTCGGTATTATTTATGTCTACAAGTAATTTGATCAGCTGATGTAAATAAATCTAATATGATGCAATACTAGAATGTGGAATTGCAATTTTCATTTCCAGCTTGCACATCTCTAACAGACTACAGAATACCTCAACAATTTCAGCCAGAGTTCACAGCATTAACTCATGCGCTTTTTGTCAAGGTGAAAATGAGTATCAAGGTGAAATGTTTATACCCTATCTTCAACAGTTATTTGCCCGAACATCAATGTTCTTGCATGAAAATAATAACAAGATCAACAAGGCTACAAATAAATTAAATAATTTAACTTTTTCATTTCAACCTACTCTTCATCTATGTAATCCTCTGATTCTTCAACACCTGACACAGACTTCCATGACCGACCTGTAATACAACATGCACAATAATTAAAACTTTTGACAATTCAAGGCCCATAACTCTTAAGTGAATAGTACAATCTGGCTGCTAATGAAGCTCGGTCAAGACATTATACAAATTAACATTGTATTCAACTTTGGTAAAGAATTAAAGAGAAATGCTTAAGTAAGAGAACACTCCGACATGACACGGTAATAACCCGGACAATCAGGCAGATTACAACAGTAATGGACAAAAGGCTTTGAAATTGACATAAGCCGTCTAACCAAAGAACATCACCTTTTTTGCTTGATTTGTATGAGCGAATCTCAGACAGCCTCTCCTCATCAACTGAAGACATGATCATATTAAATAAACAACAGCGATAAAAATGGGAAAACAGCAAGACCTAATGAACAAGTTCCAATCGAAAAGATTCATTAAACCCTTTTTCTCAATTAAAATTTCAAGGAATACACAATTATACAGGTAGACTACAATTTAAAAGGAGAAAAAAAGGAGAACAGTAAAGATCATGGTTGCTAGAAGTCATGTAAAGAAAAAAAGTAATAAAATAAGTTTAAAAACTGGAAGAAAACCTGTTCCAGAATATTCTAAAATGAAAAAAAATAACCCAAGACTAAATAAACATGAAAAAATAAAACTTAAAAGTTGTATCACACAGTCTGTGGACAACATGCAGTGTTTGTGCGTATCAGACAAAAATACAACAAGAAAACCATGCTTACAACAGGAGGGATCAACAAGGGAAAATGTGGAAAAAACTCAGATGCTTGCTTTGAGAATTTATATAATAATCTTTCATTATTATTCGCTCTTAAAAATGTACAAAAACAAGTAACACACAAATATGATGTATCAAGAACCCATGTTGATCCCCCTGTGTGTGTGTAGAAAGACAAGAGACATGTACAAACCTTCCTCCTCACCTTCACCTTCACTGAGACCTTGACTTTGCCCTTCATACTCCTGCTCCAATCCCATCTGCTTATTATCAACATCTTCCATACCAACAACATCATCTCCAACACCACCACCAACACCAAGACCATCACCAACATCAGCACCAACATCAATACCACTACCACATACATTGATGTTATCAGTTGACTCCTCCACAAACTCTTCCTTCACTCCTTTCTCTGTTTTACTTCTCACCTCTGAATTAATGATAAGTACTTCCTGTACTGTTTCTTCATCCATTGATGATTCAGAATCTGAATGCTCATACACAGGAGCTTCATCTACAGCAACTTCTTCTTTTGCTTTATCTGCCAATGCTTCAATCTTCTGGATTTCCTTGTTACATTCATGAATGTCATTAATAATATCCTCTTCAGCAATAAGTTCATCATCCATTTCCTCTATTCCCGACTCTCTGGACTCTGATCGAGCTACAGATATCTTTTCTTCATCTCTTTCTAGTGACATGCCATTCTCAACACCATCTGTAATGTAAGGGGTTTCATCTGTAACTCTTAAATCCATGTCCATGTCTACTGTTTCTCCCATTTCTTCTACAGTTGGAACATTTTCAAGTGTCTTCAGAACTTCCATCTGTTGACTCTGTATGGCATGCTCTGGGGAAGATCTTCTCCGTTCATTAAGACTCTTCCTCCTTTCTTTGCCAAGGTCATAACTAATGGAACCTCTTTTGATTGCCATGTTAGACCGAGACTCCTCTTGGGGCTTTTCCACTGGCTTGAACCTCTGTAGTGAGATGACACTGACTCGACGTGATCCTGATTGGTTAACCCAAGAACTGCTTGAGGAACTTGATGACTTTTCACTGTTTGGTCTTGCCTCCCCACTCCTTGGGCGTAATCTTCCACTCACTGGTCGAATTCTTGCACTACTTGGTCGTGACTTACAGCTAGATGGCCTTGAAGAAAGTTTAACAGATCCTCTTCTATTATTGCTGACTGGTTTTTCATCAATTTCAACATCAATGACCCTAGTCTCTTCATCAGGCACAGTAATTGTTGATGTAACAAAGGACTGTGCAGTTCCTGCTCTATTCTGTGCAGGGGAAACCTTGTCTGCCCAGCTGTTTGTATCAAACATTTCAGTTTCCACATCAGGACTTTCATCTTGTACCAATGATTCTTCCTCCCCTGTGTTGTTTCTCACACTGTCAATATTCTGCTCCTCCTCAATCTGATACATCTGTGATGACCTATGACCTTGACTCCTTGTATCACTTTCACCCTTGCCAGTGACCTTGACCTCAAGTCCACTCCCCTGACCTTCACCTTTACGTGCAAGTCTACCTGGATATAAGCCCGAGTTAAAAGAAATCTCCCTAGGACCCATACGTTTTTTCCCATCACTGTCACTATCACCCTCCTCTAGTCCACAGAAGAAGCTGTGTCTGGCGTCTAGCAGCTGATTGTCTGTGGAGTCAGTTGGCGTCCATTCACGGTGACTGACTGAGGCTGATGAGACATGCTGGGGAGAATCCCCAGTGTTAATCTCATCATCGTTTGCTGAAACTGATCCAAAACTCGCATGCAAATGCTCATGATGGTGTTTTTAAAACAAACTTGGTGACAATTGGCTGAAGTTCTGTGTTTAGGGAAAACTTGAACAACAAAATGAAATATCATTCGTAAAAAAAATGTCATAGATGCAAAACCATGCTGATATTTATGATGTTTAAAAATAACAACATAAAGATTATTAATTAAAGATTATTATTACAACAAACAAAAGAGGTGGAACAACATTCAAGAAAACTTGTCCTTGATATTCAAATTCGGACTGATTGAAATGAATCTTGTAAGGCAAACAAATAATAATGGTCGTTTCCGATATCACTCCCCCAAAATTAAAGATTCGATTGGTTGTGATTTTTTATATATATTTTATGATTGTAGTTTAGGTAATGTTGAGTCTGAGTATCATTATCATATTTCAAAACAACGCCATTTGGCATGGAACAATGTTAACTATACAGCCCTCAACAAAAACAATACATTTAAGGGTCCTTCTGAATCAAGAAACTACCAAAAAGATATACCCAAAAGGAAAAACTCAGATAGGGTTGGGAAACCGGAAACAAACAGTGTAACAGTGGTAAAAGCAAACAGTTTTAAGTCCCTTTAAACTTTCATAGAATTATCAAATTCCCAAACTTGGTATGCATGGTGCATCATAATAAAAAAATATGTTAGTCATATTTCTTCTTGATCTTCTGTTTCAATAAGTCAAATAGTAGTCAAAATATAAAGTGGATAAGGACTTTTGACTATTCAAAAATGTAGGTGATTGTAACAGACATGTGACTTACAAGATGATCCTGGTCGCCCGAGGTAGCCGCCCGACTTGATAGAGGACACAAGTTTCTTTGCCGACAAGACTTGGTATGACGAACGAGGGGTGGAGGGGGGACTGAAACCCACAAATGAAAATGTCATCCCTTAAAGGAGGGGAGGGGGAGACGGCTTATAATGCTTGTCAAATGTTTCTAACTGGAGATTTGTGTGTAGGAACCTAGACATTAGCAGCCAATTGAATAAAGGTGGTTAAGTTTTATGTTTGGTATATATATATATATATATATATATATATATATATAACCAAAAGGAAAACCTTTGGTAAACAAATCAGTTTTATACAGTTGGCTGCAGATTTCTCCTTTCAAACTTAATTCTATATAACTTTGTCAATCAGAGATATCATTTTTATCACATATTTTTTAGTGTGATGTGTTTTTTGAATTTTTTGCAGGGTTTTCTTAATGAGTTTTTAGATAAATATATGGGGTAAATCTGATCAAAACATCAGCTTGCAGGTGTATCTTTAATAGGCCAAATGTTATTTTTACAGCTTAAAAAATTTAATGTTCAAACTAATATTAGTTAAAATCATTTGTGTTACAAAACCAACTTTTATTCTGCTACAAAGAAGAAAAAAAATCAAAATTGATTTGCATTATAACGTAAGCACACAGAAATAAAGTGAAAACTGTCAAACATGTATATTGGCCATTATATAACTTCATGACAGAGTGATAATTCATTGAACTGGCTTAAACCTTTTTTCACCAAGTGTCAACTCAGAAATAAGTTCTGTGATATATTCAAGCAATCAATTATACACTTTCCAATATTATGATCAAACCGTCAATTTTGCAATTATCCAATTTCCCCTATTGGAAATCCATTAGTGATCATTGTTTACCCCAGTTTGAAAGAACATGAGCGAAAAATTCAATACAGTTATCAAAAATGCCAATAATGGATATTTCACTTTCTATCGAGAGCAATTTGTCTGCCAATTCTAATGTTTTGAAAGAAAACAAATCTTCAGTTCTGCCGGAGTTTGTAATGTAAGATTTTCTAAAAGGTTGCTCCATTCCTATGTCAGTTTAGGCCATAAAGGTCCTATGTAAGTTTAATACACTTATGGGTGACCTATGTAAAATAAGACCTTAAAGGTGACCTATGTAGGTTTTGCCATATAGGTGTTATGTAAGTTTGAAAGCCCTTAAAGATTCTATGTAAGTTTAGCCCTTAAAGATTCTATGTAAGTTTAGCCCTTAAAGATTCTATGTAAATTTAGCCCTTAAAGATTCTATTTAAGTTTAATACCGTCCTATGTAAGTTGAGTCCTTTAATGTTCTATGTAAGTTTAATAGCCCTCATAGGTCCGATGTTAGTTTAGCCATTAAAGGTGTTATGAAAGTTTAGCCATGAAAGGTCCTATGACAGTTAAGCCCTTTAAGGTATTGTGTAAGTTAAATAGCGCTTAAAGGTCCGATGTAAGCTAAACCATTAAAGGTTTGACATAAGTTTAGCCATTTAAGGTCTGATGTAAGCCTTTATTAAGTTCCGATGTAATTAAGTTTAATAGCCCTTAAAGGTTGGATTTTAGTTTAGCCAATAAAGATCCTATGAAAGTTTAAGGTCTTACATAAGTTAAATAGCCCTTAAAGGTCGGATGTTATTTCAGTCATTAAAGGTTTGATGTAAGTTTAGCCCTTTAAGGTCTTATATAAGTTAAATAGCACTTAAAGGTCGGTGTTATGTAAGCCATTAAAGGTTTGGTGTAAGTTTAGCCCTTTAAGGTCTGATATACGTTAAATAGCCCTTAATGGTGCAATGTTATTTTAGCCATTAAAGGTCTGATAAGTTTAGCTCTTAAGGAGAACACAAATTTATAGTTCAACACAATATCTAGGCGGAGAAGACAAGTTTGAGCAGATTTTGTTTGTTTCAGCAATCATACAATGCTTGACCCTACAATAGGCTAAAATGGAGGTCAAGGTCATATTTACATTTCATGGCAACATACAAATGATATTATACTATAATTCTTGATCAAACATAATTGAAAAGGTCGAGCACAGTTTCAAGAAACAGTTGAATCAATTTATTAATTCATCAATTTATTTATGAAACACTTACACAGTAACCTTGGCCCTGTGACCTTGAACTCCCTTAATCTCATCAAAACTGTAGGGTGGACAATTATGCAAGCTCTCGACATCAAAGTCAGAGTCGAATGATGAACTACAGAAGCTATTTAAACTAGCCTGCCTGAGAAAATGACGCTTAAAGCTATTGTTTCGTTTCAACACCTGAACCACATCTTTTCTCAGCAATTTGCTGAACAAATTTGCCTGGTACCCAAGATCTGAACTTTGAGACACAAAATTGTCTGCAACTTTTCTTTCTTCTTTAAATGCCTGAAAGTTGCTACCACTAAGAACCAGGTCTGTTTCTTCAGATAGAGCATGTATGCCTCGCACATAACACGGCATTTTTAAATCTATTTCTCCAGTTTTGTCACTTTAACATACAATTAGAATGTTTCAAGACTCTTGTTGAACACTTATGTAATCCTGCTATCTTCTTGTATCCTACAGTCATGAAACTTTTTACCAAAAAATTGCCGCAATATCTTGAGTCTTAAACATGCAAAGATATGACATTAAAATGATAAAAGTAGTCACATCTTTAGAATAAAAATTGACTATTTAAATTACAGAACACTCATTGTTTATTTCCAGAAATCACTCATTTTTGCCCTTCTTTCCTTATTTTATAACAAAACAGGGTTTCTCATGAACATGAACTTTTGATGTGAACAAACATTGATATTGGTAAGTTTAATACAGGATCTATCAATATCTTTCAATAACTGACAAATATCCAAATATTGTTTTCAACAAGTTATAAAATGTTGTGACAACCAATCTATTTGGATATTGATATAAGTTTTACAAATGTTTTATTTATCATTTTGTAATGAGATGTGTAACAAATAAAACAGTTTGACTAGACTTTTGATGCATAAGAAATTCAACTTCAAAGGTCATTCTTAGCCAAAATGCTTTTAACGTTTACTCCCATTATTGTCTCCGCCAATGTGATTGTTGGACAAATTCTGATTAAATAGTTTAGAAAGCTTGTTCTAAAAAAAAACGCCAAAATTCCATTAAGTCATTTATTGGTTTTATTAAATGTTTATTCAGCAGTTTGTGCATGCACACTGGTTAATTGGAGACACTTGCGCTAACACTAAGATTGCCAGACTGCCGATTTAATTGTCCAGTTAAGCAAAAATAAACAATACATATCACTTATTTCAGCATCAGACAACATAACATGATACATTTGTTTCTCATTTGCTGGATTAGTTCAGTGTAGAGGAATATGAAAAACAAGAAATGTTTGTAAAACCTGACTATGACACCTAATGGCAACAAGTTACTCATTTTGCACTATGATAAAATTTCTGTGTTGTAATTCCAAGGTTATTGACCATTTCCAGTTTAGAATTGAAATGAATTGAAGTTATACAGTTATCTGCTTAAAGGTCAATTGAAGTCATGTTGATCTTCAAAATAAATAGGGTTATTAAACTGGGATCTCCTGTCCAAGACCAACCTCCTGACCAAGGTTGAGGACTGTAGGTCCAACGTTTTCTTTATATTGATTGGACAACGTTTTAGTGTTCACTGTGACCTTGGCCTATGACCTGCTGACCTCAAAATCAACAGGGGTCATCTACAGGTCATGACCAACATCCCTACCAAATTTGAGGCATAAGCATATATCCTCTAGTTATTAATCCTACAATGCTTGGTCTACCAACAGACAGTCTGGTCTACCAACAGACAGTCTAACTGACCAATTGTTCAAGTTCTTGCACATGACTAACTTTTTAGATCGCTTATGATTACTAATGAAACAGGACATATATATTAAAGGCTTTGAATTTTTTTGGTTTTGACCTTAAAACACCCAGGTTTTTTTATAAAAGCAGGATTTAGATTTAAGGATAAGCACATTTCTTTACAGACAAGTTAAAAGTTATTAAACTTTTGAATTATGATTAATATCAAGATTTTTCACATGGTAAAGTACTATGACCTTAAAAATACATTCATTGTTATCAATCAATGGTATAAATTAGTATTAAAAAGGTGAAAGTAAGTTTACCTCATTTATTTGATATAATTATATAATTAGATTGTAAAATGTTAACATGATGTTATGCTCTATGCAAGGTAAAGCGGTCACCTGATTATATTTAAAATTTCCTAAAATTAATTAACAACATAGATAGAATCAGAATAAAATGTAGTGACATATTGACGTAGGGAGCATTTAATACTTTTGCCACAACAATACATGGGATTCTAATGTACATATGGGGAACAAATCACATGTGTGTCTGCAATGATCAGGGACTTGAAGAATTCTCTTTCCAAGCTTTTAAGGGCAAGTTTTATCACAACTATAGGCTTAAATACTGATGCTCCCAAAATTGGTCAATTATGAGACACCAGTTTCACAGACTTGTACTCACCCCGGAGAAGTTCCCCCACGAGAGGAAACACGGGAGACCGGCCTGGTGAACTGTCCCCCGTGTCCCCCTATGGAGCCATCTTGTCCGTACGTATGGGGCCATCCGGATGTGTCCAGTCCCCGCAGTAACGCCTGCAGCTCAGCAGATTCCCGGCTCTTTGGCAGGTACGTGCTTCCATCACTTGGGTGACGCGAACTAGAAAACAAGATTTCTTTGTTAACTTTAACACACATGAATAACTTATTTCAGAATAAATGTGTCAATGGTGTGTATGAATATTACTTATCTAAGCCATCCTTAGACATACATGATTAAGACAAGAAGATGGGTAAAGGGTTTAAAATGCAGAATGAAGACACCTAGGAAAAGGTGTGTCCTTTATTTGCTTATTTAAAGTCAGAATAGGACAGCTAGACAGAGTACATCATTTATGTTAATAACTTAATAACGACTTCTGTTGTATACAAGAGTGACTGTATTTGTCCTATGAGTTTTTACTATGTGTGTCAAAAGATATTCAAGTCATGAGACCATCATAAAATATCTTATATAAACCTACCGGTAAGCTGACCTCATGAGGCTGAGGAACCTGATTTTTAACAAGTTTGGAGAGAAACTCAAAATCTAGATGAGAAAACTTCAGCTCAAGGTCGGGAAACTTCAGCGCAAGGTCGGGAAACTTAAGCTCAAGGTCGGGAAACTTAAGCTCAAAGTAGAGAATCTCAAACTCATGGTAAAACAACTTAAGCTCAAGGTAAAAAAACTTAAGCTCAAGGTAAAAAAACTTAAGCTCAAGGTTGAGAACTCAAGCATTTATTTTACATCTGTTTCAGGCAAAAAAATATAACGTAGTAAAAGAATGGTCTCATGACTGTTAACTACTTGGTAAGGATTGAAAGGTCCGACTTAAAGCCTATGTTTAACTAAGCAATAATAATTCGAAAAACAAATGTTTACACTAAACAGAAGCTATAAAAGTAGATGGCTGAAAACATTTGCATTCCAATATCAAGCTTAAAGATTCATATACATAAAACCAGCCTAAGTTTCTTGGATGTTTTGAAAGATACATGAATGGCACAGTATATTAATCATTTGGCTTTGTTTTTGGTTACTATAATATTATTGCATTAACATAACAAGAACTGTTCATGAACTGTAAGTGTTCATTTCTCAGGGATCTGACAACAAGTGGGTGTTCTGCACGCATCCCAGTTTTCCCCACAACATGAGGACCACATTCTAATGCAACCAGCAACAAGCCAACAAGTGGGAAAAGCAAAAGTCAGCACAATAATTGTAAAAAAAATTGTTTATATAGTTTACGAACAAATGTACATTTTAAATGACTGTATATATGCAACCCTTTATTATATATTGCCTTAAATGCAGTGAATTAAGGTCTTGTTAAACTGATAATCTATGTATGAATCATTAGATTGATGTTGGCAACAAAGACAAATGTGGATGTTTGGAAAGTTTCGACAGTTGCTAGGTAGTGATTCGTTTTATTAATCTCCCATCTCATCATAACGAGCTAATGAACCATCAAAGACGTGGATCAATTATTCAGTGATATGTTTTGTATAGGACAGATTTCCATTAGGGCAATAATATCGGAGGCACTTAATTACTTTTCAATATAAAGACTTCCATTCAAGCCAATCTGAAGTGTGCAAGTCTTAACAACCCGATATTTATTCAGAAGCAAAATTCATTTTGGCATGAATAGTATATGTACTTTATTACATAAGAGTGGAATGGTTTGTCTATAGACATATATATGATCTGTAAATTACGATATTAATAATGCAAACAAAATCTATAACAATTCATTAGAAATTCAATCCTTTACCATTCATAGCCCAAAATGTAATCCCAAACCATTTTGAAAGGAACAATGTGCATTGTTGTTAAACGGCATTTAATACTGAAAAATGGAAATATAAATTACCCAAAGATGTTAAAAAAAGAGTAAAAAAAGTCATTTTATTAAATCATAACTGTTAAAAGACCATGTTGAACTGATCTTATTGTTAACTGTCAAAATAAAATGATTCTAAAAAGTAATAATCATAATAGTATATTCAACAAACCCTCTATAATATTACTTCCATCAACAACCAATTAACATGACTATTTCTTAGCTAGGCCTAAAAAATACATTAGGTTCGGGCAACCCGCCATACCTACGAAATAAGCCGACCCTACCATTTTTATAGTCTGTTGGTAATTTTTTTTTAAAACAATTGGTGGGGTCAGGGTGCAGTTGGTGATATATTGGGGACTTAATTTATTCCCAACCAGGGATGCCAGTGGGGTTGGGGTATATAGGGGACTTTATACCCTACCAGGAGTGCGGCTGGGGTCAGGGGTATACCTTGACCACTAAATACCCCACCAGGGGTTGGTAGAGGTTGGGGTTTCAAGGAGTCAGGAGTGCCAGTGCGGTCAAGGGTATATAGGAGTAGGGGGTATGAAGGTGATAGGGGGTATGTAGGGGTCAGGGGTATGTAGGGGTCGGGGGAATGTAAGGGTCGGGGTGTGTAGGGGTCGGGGGAATGTAAGGGTCGGGGGTATGTAGGGGTCGGGGGAATGTAAGGGTCGGGGTATGTAGGGGTCGGGGGAATGTAAGGGTCGGGGGTATGTAGGGGTCGGGGGAATGTAAGGGTCGGGGGTGTGTAGGGGTCGGGCGTATGTTGGGGTCAGGGGTATGTAAGGGTCAGGGGTATGTAAGGGTCGGGGGTATGTAAGTGTTGGAGGTATGAAGGAGTCAGGAGTGCCAGTGTGGTCGGGGGTATGTAAGGGTCGGAGGTATGTAAGAGTTGGGGGAATGTAGGGGTCGGGGGTCAGTAAGGGTCTGGGGGTATGTAGAGGTCGGGGGTATGTAGGGGGGTAAGAAAAGGTTGGTGGTATGTAGGGGTTGGGTGTATGTAGGGGTCAGGGGTATGTAGGGGTCGGGGGTATGTAAGGGTCAGGGGTATAAAGGAGTCAGGAGTGCCAGTGTGGTCGGGGGTATATAGGGGTCGGGGTATGTAGGGGTCAGGGTATGTAAAGATTGGGGGTATATAGGGGTAGGGGCTATATAGATGACTTTAAACAGTGGATGTTTCCTGGCTGTTATAAACTGAACCAGATTATTGATACTTGAAAAACATCTGCCCCTAGGGATGATGACATTTAAGTTTGCAGTTTTTCTAAATCCTCTGGGTGCCCGAGCTAACCCAATCAATGTCAATGACGTAAATCATGTAATAAATTTCATACAGCTTAAAGGTACAAGAGGATCATCATTAAATAAGATATGTCCTCGCTTAACCCGTCCTTAGGCTTATCATCAATTCTTCCCCGGATCTTCACAAAATTTATCTCAATAAGTGGCTAAGTCATGATAGAATAACGGGAATAGTCGATACTAGATAGGAAAGTCAATCTCAAATTTTATTATTAAATCTAAAACAAACACTCTGGTAATCTTGTTATGTGTAATGTAATTTGTCTCATTTCCACAAAATTCAATATATGACTTTATCTAAAAGCTTTAAGAGGTTTTGAAGTTGTAATGGATGGAACAAGTTTTTAAAATCACTGCAAACAGAAATCATTGATTGATTTCTTGCTTTTAATTACATCTGAAATTTATCACCTACAAACCGTGTTTGATGGCGTTAAATCTACAATGTGCTAAGTGAATCCTTACAACTGTCGCATGAATAAGTATCCTCGTTCAATTTTAAATCTTAAGTAAGAGTCCTCAATCATATACAATAAATTTCAAATTTACTTTCAAATATACATTCTGCTATAATAAAAGAATACAATTATGTATGTTTTTTCTGAATAAAGGGATGTAAAGTACCCTTTTGTAATATATTTCTTTTCATTTTATAAACTCAATAGCCAAAATAATTGGATGGTCAGCTGTTTTCATTAGGAACATTATACATGTATATATACTTTGAATCATTTCTCTCAAAAATGTGCCAAAATATGACAATAATATAAATAACTGGCTTTTGTGTTTCACATACTTAACTATTCTAAAATAACATTTACAATTGCTTATGCAGTTAAATACTAAAACTTTTTACACAGCCTGACAGATATGGGTCATCACCCCAAAATGGCCAGAAAAATCCCCTTGGTGCATTTAATAGTAACTTTAAAGATGATTTACCTAGCGCTTGACTGTAGGTCACGCAGGTAGGCATTTAGGTCGCCGCCTGGTCGCAAATGAGCATCCACGCTAGACTTTTTGGGCATCTCACCGTCAATGCTGCGTAGAAATTTGAGAAATGACTTGTTCTTTGCATCGGAAACACTTGTGTGTTCATGGTCGTACTCCTAAAATAAAATAAATACAACAAAATCATAAATCACTTCTACATTATTATGATGAAGGTCTGGATAGCTCAGTGTAGAGTCGTCCACTTCTGGGGGTTCAATCTCCCACTGCGTCATACCAAATATAATTACATGTAAAATGGTACCAGCGTGGCTCCATGGGGACCTTAGTACTGGGAAGGTTAGAGTACTCGGTCCTGGGAAAGTTGGAGTACTCGGTGCTATGACACTTTGAGTACTCGGTACCGGAAGATATACAGAACTTGGACACTTGAAGTTCTCAGTGCTCGGACACTTGGAGTTCTCAGTGGAAAAAAGTACAATGTACTTGCATGGGCTATCCCAGGGATTGGAATAATTAATATAATACATGCATGCTGGCATGAAAACAAAACTGTTAGAATTTTAATATTTTGAGTGAAATAGTTTGACTTGCATAGTCAGCAGTGCTTAGCACAAGTCAAATTTAAGTCATGTGTGTTAAAGATCATGTGACTGCCAGATAAGGAATAGAACCACTTCCTCTTTATTACAATCTCACCTGATCCCCAAACTGCAGGACCGAGAGTGCGAGACGTTCCATTGTGCCCAGTTTGAGACTGAGGTCAATGAGCTCCTTCCCATGTGGGTGGCGGACCTGCACATACTTGGGCCTCAGTTCAAGACCATCCCCATCCCCCGCCAGTCCCACCCCCTCAATATCTTCAAGGTCATCCGGGGCCACATAGATCTGCAGTGCCCCCTTGCGGGTCGTCAAGGTTCGTGGAAGCGGAATCCCATCACTGGTAGGTTCTCGGCTCCGGCGGGTTGGGGCGTAGGACATGGCGGTTGAGCGGCCCGAGCGTGACCCAACAGTGATGCCATGCACGTGAGACTGATGGTCGATGTCCGGTAAAAGGGTCTCATGTTCCTGAAACAACCGATCATTACATCTTAAACATGTAATAGGAAAATGGTGTCCATCAAGGGGAGACAGTGGACCATTGTTCTTTTTAATACTTTTGATCATATTAAAATTCTCAGGCATGACTTGAAGCATAATTTAATATCTGCCACATAACAAAACAAACTAAATTGCTTAAATTTAACTTATAAATAAATGTCAAAGGTGGGCAATTTTAGGCCAGTTTTTTATGAAAGAATAATGTGTGATTCAAATGCATCCATTTTCTGCTACGTAACTCTAAATAAGCTGATCGTTTGGTTCTTTATCTTAAATGCTGGTAGGTCATCCGAGCACACAGTTTGAAAATCTCAGTCTATTATCATGAAAAATGTTATAAACTCAATGGATTGAAAACAGACAAAACATAATTTCTACATGTAATATACCGGTATTTGTAAATCAGGATTGAAAAGATCAAATTGTTCACAGCCGGTAGTTGAAAAATATAAATCTAATATAGTAAAAGTACATGACATGACTTGTACAATTTTATCAATAAAATATAATTTTTTTAAACAAGCATAATACACACAATTCCGATAGATGTCCTGGAATTTATCGCAAAACTGTGAGTCTCAATATTGCATTTATTCATTGCAGAGCCAAAACTATTTTTTGTAATGGCCGTACACTAGTTTTTGAAAATCGGACTCCATTTGCTATCGATAATCGAATCTAATCGGACCAAGTATTTCGATTTACTATCGGACAATAATCAAAAGTTCATAATATCAGTAAGGAATACTTTCTTTATACATAGTATCATAACATTCATTTATATGGTTTAACAATCAGTATGTGTGATGCTATAGTCATGCGTTTTACAACAGTAAGTAAAAAAGTTGACATTTATGCTACATTTATCGCATAACAAAACATGCGTTGTTATCGGAAGTAACATTAGTGACATCGATATTGGCCAACCTCTATCGATTGTCGCCGTCATAGCATTTTCAGCGACGATTAATCGGTTGTACTCGATAATCGTTTCATCACTACTGTACACACTAAAGCGAACTGCGGAAGCGGACTACCCATCATGCATCCTCTGCCAGCTTTGCTGTGCATATCTTTTAACCTAGGCCTTCAATCAAATAAATTACAACCTAACCAACTAAAAAACTCACATACTTTTTTCTCTATCTAAATTGGAATGCAGAAAAGCCTTCACTTATGACATTTTCAGTTTTCCAAATGGCATTGCACTATATAGCTGGCATCTTGTTCATTTTGATGAATTTCTTATCATATTCATAATATAAATGTATAATTTTTATTATCATATATTGAGTGCATTTCTTTTAAGGATAAATATCCATGATAAAGAACTGCACGAAAAATGCACATATCAACAAACTCACCAGTTTGGGCTATATATAGCTAGGCCACTATGCGTTCTAGGTAAATGAGTGATTTTGTAAAGCGAATATTCTCATAAATACACTTTCAAAGTTTAGAAACTATATTATTAAAAGTTAAATGCAGTATAAATCAGGTTAGAGTCTGAAATAATTTTAATTAGAAAAATTTACAACTAACTGGCTTAATGCGAATAGCATGTTATGAACTGTTACAAGTTTAGATATTACGCCTATAATAATGTTCATGATCATGAAAAAAATCAAAATTTAACTGAATGGTTATGTCAAACAAATAAACATTATAAAAAGTTTTTAATCAATATCCCATAATTTCAAAAGTCACTATGTTTTTAGTGACCTGTATGACCTCTTTTTTTTACCAACAGCTGGGCCCTAACATTTTTAAGCCTTTTAAAAAAAATTCATTTTTAAATGCCATGTTCAACCAAGTCAGTTTTGACTATAATAATATTTCAAGCACATTCAAGCAAAACACACTTACTGAATTAAGGGTATTTCATAATAGTTTTATAATTGTTTTTTTTTGTTTTGCTTAAGACTATTCCACTCGGAATGAAAATTAATATTTATCTAACCAGCTTATTTTATATTAAGTGTTTTGAATATAAAAAGAGAAGACATGTAACTGACAGACTTCTGCAAACACATTAAGACTACTTAAGATAAAAAAATAAATAAGGAATTTATGGCATTATAGCCATTTCACTATATACAAATGTTACTGTATTATACACAGGTTAGCAGAATGTTATCAAAATGCAAAAGATACATAGAAGATATTTGACAGAAGCCACAACTGCATTCAATAGATGATACATATACATGATTATATAGCAATGAAGCAGAAAGATTATAAACTAATCATGCTGGACGTTGTCACCGTGGAACCATAGTTATGATCTTAATAAGCATTTTATGTACATCACTGCAAATTCTAACACTGCTGACAATGTGATTTATCCCCGTTTGGGGAATGTGGCCAGGGCCATTAAATCTATTTGGGAAAAATGCTCTTTTTATAGATAAAATTATGAATTCGTTTTCGCCTAGAAATCAACAAGAATGCTTTAAAAAAAATAGACACAAAAGGTAAAAGGATGAGATAAAGTTTGTGTCTTTAAGAACAGGGCTTCTGTTAAAGGAAGTTTGGAAGTATATTACTCCCTAGAAATAGGTTTAAACTTCCAAACTTAATTCCTTGGAAGTACAAAAACTTAAAACATAATTTTGAAGAAAACTTCCAAAGTCAAAAGCTTGGAAGTTCAAAATATCAAAACCTGGTTTCGATATTACTTTTATGCTCACAATTTCAATCAGTCTTAAAGAAAAATGAATTATTATAATATAAATCTGTGAACTCGGCAAGATAATTTTTTATAGCTTCAAATTATTTGATTTTTAACATCTGACATCCTCTTTTACAAATACTGGGAAAAGTGTATTGGGGAGACTTAAACTTCCATATTTCAGTGAAAAACTTCCAATATTGATGGACAGGAAGTTCATACTTCTAGTTTCAAATTCTTAATGGAAGCCATGTTAAGAATACACTTAAACTCTTGCATATAAAAAAAGGTTTTGGTAATTTTTTTGTATCAAAATAGAATAAAATTAATGAAATAATTATATTTGTTATAATTTGTTTTCAAACATAAAATTTTTGTAATTTTATTTTCACATTTATCACACCTAAAAATTTTTTTATGGCATTAGGTTCACCAAACATTTCATTATGATTTTCTAAATGAAAATATTTCTTTATTGAAATCATTGTCACAATTAAGGACAAGCTGTTCAAGGTTCAAATAATTTCAATTTCAGGTTTCAACACAGGCACCATTGTTATACAAGAAATTGAATTTTCAAACAATGCATGTCTCACTTCAATGCCTGTTGTCTAGCGAGATAAATAAAACGAAATTGTCAATACCGGTACATGTACTTGAAAGACTTTCATTTATTTAAAAACACTTTGCTAATAACATAGAATCAATAAAATGCTATGATACCTTTTAAAAAAAATGCTTAATCCTTCAGCGTAATTTATAAGATATAAACATTTCAATGACTTTTGAATATCAGTAATGAAAACAAGATTTAAAATTGGGTATTAATCTTACTAAAGAACCTATTAATATAAGTAAGGATAATATTCAGACTTTGAATTAATATTAATTCTATAATCTTCTTTTGTGTTCAATTGCGTTCTCCTAGATTATTTAAATGTTTAGGTAATACATTTTTATGCATTGATGGCATCCAATAAAATACCGTTGAAAAAATGAATTAGAATCATTATGAACAATTTTTAGGTAGATCAAAGAAAAATATTTCAATGTGAAATATCCAATCATTACCACTTATTATATTGAAAAAAAAATATCTCATAAGCCTTGTTAAAGAACTGTTATATGAAATCTGTTATGAAAATAACTAATTAATAATGACTTATGAAAATATCTTAATCACACTGTTTTCAGTTATTTATATATATATATATATATATATATATATATATATATATATATATATATATATATATATTTATTTTAATGGAATATAAAGATATTTTTCAATAAATAAAATAAGTAATTCTATCAATGGAATAAACTTTTATCTCAAATAATTTAAATATTTTCTTAAAATGACATTTCAAATAAATCCCAGCACATACATGTTCATGTTGTTTATCTCCAAAGTAAGGGTCCACATATCCTGCCGTCCAAGACCCATAGCCCCTACTTAGGGGGCTCAATGTGTTGGCTGACATCTTACTCTTAAGACACTTGTCACTTTTCACTAATTGACTATTCTAAAACATGTCCTTTGAAATATATTTTAATAACTATTTTCAATATTCCCCAATTTATGGTAAATTTAATATTTTGACCTATTGCTATTAAGATTGTTTACACCACAATACATTTTCTTTCCTCTGATACCACTCTAATCCGTTTTGACTGACGATTTCACTAATCCATTGACACGTGCTGTACTTTACAACTTTCATTGAACTTTGCCGCCTATCTAATGACAACAAACACCTTATAGTCTATTATATCTATAGGTACGGCTGCCGTCTTGTTACATAAATTTAAAACATGACCAACTTTATTCGCATGAATATTTCACCAAAAAAAAATCATTTATGATCTACATACTATCAACTGTTATAATGACATTAACCAAATATTATAAATTACGTGGTGATATACAAGTCAAATATTTTGTATTACCCAGACTAATAATGAAATCTTCCACTTTCACTTTTCATTACGCATGCGCATTCATTTCACCGGTTCATTTCCGACGCAAGCAAAAATGGTGAGTTGATCGTTTGAGGCGTTTTTCTTTTGTATATCACACATACAGAAATGTTGGTTTTATTGCATCAGTTTTAAAACTTAAGCAACGTTATCATTTAATGGTAGAGAGCACAATGTCTCTTGTATTTATGTGACAAATTACGAAAAGTTACCGGCAGTGTTGTCCACGTAGTGAGATTGGCTGACTTCCGGTTAAACAATTTTTCTGTTTCAACGGTTAGTGTAAGAGAAGACTGCAACTTTGCACTTGCAGAACATGCAAACAAAATGTTATTAAAGGATGAAACACTTCAACATGTGCTTTTTTGCACTGATATGTTTAAGTGAAGGCGATGTCGCGAAAATATATGACAAAATGTGACAGATCATGTGTGTGTGTGTTGCTTAAGAAGTTAGCTCTCAAGCAAAGAACGACATACAATTTTGACTTGTCACATGATCAATTAGACATCAGTTAGACAACAAGCAATAACTTAACAATTGCTCGTGTAATCTTCCTCGCTGAAACTTCAAAGTCAGAGTCAATATCTGAATCACATTTAGTGTCTTTTTATCCTCCATTGGTGTGTGCTTTTGCTTATAGTCTGCTTCACAAATGTGCTCTATCTCCACTTGACCAGTATTAGATAACTCAGCGCTGTCACCAGTAGCATTTTAACACATTCTAATTACCTTCACCTGATATCTATGAAAGTGCCATAATTTAAAATTAATTTTGCCCAACTTTGTAACGTTTATGAGGCAAATTACATGGAACCCCTCATCTTTTCAGGAAATACTGGGAAGCCACATTTTAGTATGATATTTGTGCGCATCAAACATCAAGTACAAATAAATTGTCAAAAGGCTAAAATACGTAATAGATATTTCAATTTTGGATATCAGTTTGACACTGAGATAAACATCAGGACAATTATGATCCATGTTTTTGAAGATACAACAGACAGTAAAAATCCACTGACAATCTACCGACATGTTTTCGCGTACACTGGCAACGGATATTTCAACTTTGGATATCGTTTTTACCCTGACAAAACTTTTGTTAATTTTGACCCCCTTTCTTTGAAGATTGGAAGGACGGTTTGAAAATCTACCAGCAGATATGTTTTAACTTTTTGCGTACACTACCTGACCCTAAGAATACAGGGCTCTAGTTAATCCAGACAAAATGGGGAGACGGTTTCAAGTGTGAAAACTATATTCAGACTCATCTTATCTTAAAACAAAAAGATCTACTGACTCTATATATTTAGGACAGTGAGATCTGAAATTATTATTCTTGCCTATTTTGCCTGAACAAAATTGTTTACAAAGCAAATCTCTTATTGAAATGTTGCATAATTAAAGGTCAGAGCTTTTCATGTTTTTATTTCTGTCAGATTAACAAATAAAACTGTATACCCATAATTAGTTATTACGGTAATTGGTCAATACTCATTTTGAAGTATGTGTTTCAGGGTTTGACCGTAGAAGAGATGGCGCGCTATGTTAGCCCAATCAACCCAGCTGTGTTTCCACATCTGACTGTTGTCCTTTTGTCCATCGGCATCTTCTTCATGGCATGGTTCTTTGTGTATCCTTTATTTCTTACATGTATTCTTGCAGGTCATTGGTATGGCTGTTGCCCTTTATTTGGGGTAGAAATAGCACTTAAACTTTGGGGAATGAAATTTATTGTATTATCCACAGGTAATTTCAAATGTGGAAAAATTGAATCACTAGTCATTTGCATTCATGCTTTCCTTGACGTAAGATACAGATACGAGGTGACGTCAAACAAGTTTACGCGTGACGTGTTCAAGGAGCTGCTTGTCTCGCTTGTTGCATCCGTCTTCATGGGATTTGGAGTCTTGTTTCTCCTGCTCTGGGTTGGCATATATGTCTAGCACGAAATCCATTGGGTAGGTATACAGTTATATATATTATATATACAAGTCATGCTAAGTCTTTAAATATATACCAATCATGATCTTTATTAGTTATGTAGTTAGTATTTAAAAAGAAATAAAATGGCAGTGACCCCAATATTAGTTGATAAAGATATTTTGATGCGTGTCTGTCTGTGTTGTATGCACATTGTGTGTCTCCTTGAGTGTCTGGCTTAGCCTTATGCCTTTAAACAGCAGCTTAGTTAAAATCAAGTCAAGTTTATTTAGTAATTTATGGCCACCGGTCCCTAATACAAAAAGATGTATACATCAAAGACATACAATAATAGCATCAGCATTGCATAACTATCTTAACATTATTATGCAGAAACCTATCAATGATTATAAGTGTGCATAATTGCATGGATGAATTGGCATGTCTTAAACAATTTGTTATAATATTGGCATGAATGTTAGCTATAAAATACTTCCACTGTCAAATTTGCAGTTGTAATTTCAAAACATCATATTTCTTGCATTCAAAGAAAACATGGTACTCATCTTCAACTACATCTACATGTATATCTTTATCGATACAAAAAGCACAAAGTCTACCCAATTCAATTTATGTTCATTGTTTGGCAACTAAGTTTGTCCCTGTAATGTCCATTGTACCAGTGTTTTATTAGTAGCTTACAGCGCTGATGCAACGTGTTGCCAACCTTTTTGTTCCAACTAATTTTTTCCCTTTGCCATAAATTTGTTGTATCATGTTGTTGCCGACTTGGCTAAAAACATTTTGTTGCTACATGTAACTTGGCCTTAACATTTTTGTTACTAACTTGGCTTGGATAATTAAAATTGTCAACACCACTTACATTAGAAATAACCATGAAACTCATTGTTCTAGTTTAGAAATAACCATGAAAATCATTGTTCTAGTTTAGAAATAACCATGAAACTCATTGTTCTAGTTTAGAAATAACCATGAAAATCATTGTTCTAGTTTAGAAATAACCATGAAAATCATTGTTCTAGTTTAGAAATAACCATGAAACTCATTGTTCTAGTTTAGAAATAACCATGAAAATCATTGTTCTAGTTTAGAAATAACCATGAAAATCATTGTTCTAGTTTTGAAAACATTTTGAACAACAGGAAGTGTAGTCAGAGTGATAGCAGGTTTTAAAGTATTTTAATATAAGTATTGTTTACATTATATGTTAAATGTTTATTTTAATTTTTTTCAGGGGTAGATGGGGAACTCTGTGTGTAGTGTATGACTGTGTTCAGTGAATGACTAGGAGAGTGTATGAATGTGACTGTTGTGTACATGCCGGCTGGCCCGTCTGGACTCATCAATAAGCTTTATATGCATGGGCGGGCTTATTTTCGTGCTGACAGACCCAACTGGACCCATCAAGGCTTCATCTCATTCATCTTCAGCCTGGGCAGGGGCATTATTTGTGTAAAATGGTGTTGTAAACGGTTGTTATATGAAAATAGGATATTTTAATTATTAATTGAATAAATTATTATGATACACGGTTTGTCTCTTAGTTTGAGTATAATGCATTTCCTAATGACAGAGATCATGTGTTAGTCACAGGTGAAGGTCGGAATTGACGGTTAATTATGACAGAATCCTTATTGTATAATATGCTTTGATTAAGGTTTTAGATGGGTTTTAAAGATGGGAGGGTGCTGCAGAAAGGGACAGAGTTCTCCGAGAGATAAGGGCACGTTGTGTCAGACTGGAATGAACTTTCAACTGCCAAATATATCCAGTTTGCTTGTATTTATAGACGTAAGCTACATACATTTAGGCCATTGGGCTAACTTTGAAATGCACTTTTATCATTTAGAAGCCAGAAAGATGAAAGGTCTGTGCTTTGGAAGTCTAAAAATGGCAAAATAGCCAATGTCACTTTGTCATATTTTTAAGCCAATCTATGGCACTTTTAAATGCATTAAGTTTATATTTCGTCATGGTATACTGAAACTTGGTTACTTGTAAAGAGGGATTTAAAAAATGCCCATTATGTGACATATTTTCACTGAATTCTTCACACTTGGCCTTTAGCTTTAAGGTCAGTGTCACGTATGTAAGTCAAACATGACAGAATCAGAATATATTTGCTGTAATCTCTAGAACAGTGTAGTCTTGTGAGGAGGTTTGAAATTAGTTTTCCCTAAGCTGCCACACTGCCAGTATAGATAACCCGCATCCTCTTTTTGGGTCCTAAGTGTAAAAGTCGGTGCTCAAGAGTTGTGGAATACAATAAAACTGCGATCGCTCGAGGACGCCGGGGACCGAGACAAAACCTCAAGAGAACCGATGTTTCGAACGACCCAAATTTCAATTTTCCAGTCTGTTATGAAATATCTTTCAGTGTATTTTAAGTTTGAAGTTGTCAAACAGACTAAGACACCGAATATGTGTTTCGTTGTGGAAATCACTCATGTTCAAAGGCTGTCGTAAACTAAGTGTATACTAAATGTAAAATGCAAAAGAAATAACAATAAATAAAAAAATAAAAATGTTTATTTAAACAAAAAGCACATTTTCTGCCAAGCAACAATTATATATGACAGTACACATTATGGCATTAGTCAGGTTTAAGTTTCGCCAAATCAAGGATTGTTGATTGGTGCATCTGGTTGGTTTCGCGAAATTGTTCAATCGATATGGTAGTGTTTTATTTATATTTTCATTACTCATTACATTTCTCACAATAAGCTTCTCATAATTATCCTCTCAAATGCCCTTATCCACTACAATCGGTCATGCGTAAACAGTGAAAAACAGGTTTTCACACCTTGTCAAAATGCCTTTAAACTGTCATTGCAAGTTTTACAACTTGCGAAAATGTTAACACCTAGCAATTGTTGTTGTTTTTTGGAAAACAGGTTCACGAAAAAATGTGAAATTATGACCTAGAGGGAGCCATAAGATTTTGTGCATGATTTGTGTACTTTGGACCTACTACGAGTATAATGCTTGACTCCTCGACATAATAAGGTTTCGATGCAGCGTAGGTATATTTTATATGAAAATAGAAGGAAAAATGTTCCGGACCAAGCTCCATCCTTGAGGGAATGCTGGTTCAGTTTAACTGTACTTTCATTGTCACAAAACCATATGTTTAACCAGGTTTTCACATAGTGAAACCTGGTTATAAGAATGGCAAACATCGTTGTTCGGGCGGGCGGCGTCAAACTCACCTATGAAACTGAATAACTTTAGTAAGGGTTGACATATCTTGACCCAACTTGGTCTATAGAAAGAGTTTATGGATACCTTTCATGGGACTGCGTTTGGGGTCCCTAGGGTCAAGGTCAAGTTCACTGTTACTAAAAATAGAAAAACAGTTGAAACTGAATTACTTTAGTTAGGGATGACATACCTTGACTAAATTTGGTCTATAGGAAGAGTTTATGGAGCCCTTTCATGGGATTGCGTTTGGGGTCCCTTGGGTTAAGGTCAAGGTCACTGTTACTAAAAATAGAAAAAACGGTTGAAACTGAATAACTTTAGTTAGGGATGACATATCTTGACTAAATTTGGTCTATAGGAAGAGTTTATGGAGACCTTTAATGGGATTGCGTTTGGGGTCCCTAGGGTCAAGGTCACTGTTACTAAAAATAGAAAAACAGTTGAAACTGAATAACTTTAGTTAGGGTTGACATATCTTGACCAAACTTGGTCAATAGGAAAAGTTTATGGATACCTTTCATGGGATTGTGTTTGGGGTGCCTAGGGTCAAGGTCACTGTTACTAAAAATGAAAAAAACGGTTGGAACTGAATACTTTAAGTTAGGGATGACAGATTTTGACTAAGCTTGGTCTATATGAAGAGTTTATGGAGACCTTTCATGGGATTGCACTTGGGGTCCCTAGGTTCAAGGTCAAGGTCAATGTTACTTAAAATAGAAAAACAGTTGAAACTGAATAACTTTAATAAGGGTTGACATATCTTGACCAAACTTGGTCTATAAAAAAAGTTTATGGAGACCTTTCATGGGATTGTGATTGGGGTCCCTATGTTCAAGGTCAAGGTCACTGTTACTTAAAAAAGAAAAATGGTTGAAACTAAATAACTTCAGTTAGGGATGACATTCTTGACTAAACCTGGTGTACAGGAAGAGTTTAAAGATACCTTTCAGTGGATTGCGTTTGGGGTCCCTAGGGTCAAGGTCAAGGTCACTGTTACTAAAAATAGAAAAACAGTTGAAACTGAATAACTTTAGTTAGGGTTGACATATCTTGACCAAACTTGGTCTATAGGAAGAGTTTATGGGTACCTTTCATGGGATTGCATTTGGGGTCCCTAGGGTCAAGGTCACTGTTACTAAAAATAGAAAAATGGTTCAAACTGAATATCTTTAGTTATGGTTGACATATCTTGACCGAACTTGGTCTATAGTAAGAGTTTATGGATACTTTTATGGGATTGCGTTTTGGGTTCCCTAGATTCAACGTCAAGGTCACTGTTACTAAAAATAGAAAAACAGTTGAAACTGAATAATTTTAGACAGGGTCTACATATCTTGACCAAACCAGGTATAAAGGAAGAGTTTATGGATACCTTTCATGGGATTGCATTTGGGTTCACTAGATTCAAGGTCAAGGTCACTGTTACTAAAAATAGAAAAATGGTTGAAACTGAATAACTTTAGTTAGGGTTGACATATCCTGACCCAACTTGGTATAAAGGAAGAGTTTATGGATACCTTTAAATGGATTGCATTTGGGGTCCCTAGGGTCAAGGTCACTGTTACTAAAAATAGAAAAACAGACACAGGCTGAAGTTCTTCTGTCAATCATTAAAAACCTGGTTTCGTTGCATTGCTGCGTTTCTTGTTAATATTCTGAAATTGCAACCAAAGATTATTAGTTATTGTAGTTAACATATGCACTTTTATTATGTTCACATGCATAGGACTGCAAACCATTGGTTGGTTTTATAATTGATACTGTTGTAACTATTACAATCATTCTACCAATTGCTTCCAAACATGTTCTCATTTTGGCCACATAGATGTGATTAGAATTTTGCAGAAAATGCCTCATGCAAGGTGCGCTCATTGCTGTCAAACCTGTTACCATATGTAATAGGTATACCAATTATTAATGTTAAAGGGCAAAACTGTGGTGTATATTCAGAACTTGATATGAATATTATCTGCAACTTAAAAATAAGCCTACTATATTTAATGTAAGAGGGGCATAACTCTAGTGTTACTTAGGTTTTTCATATTGCAATCAAAGTTGACCACAACAGCCACATACACCAAGCTTCATCATGATTTTATATGTCAGTATTGTATGGAAATTCTTGCAATTCCTGTTATCAATCAAGCACCATTTATCACACTAAAGCACTTAGTTCCAACTTCCAACATTGAGTGACCAAAACTAATTGACTAAAGAGTGGTCATCATAACTATCAAATCAGATACTAGAGTATCATTGTACATGTATGGGTCCATAACTAGAACCCTACAGGTGTAAAAAGCTGTCATAATAGGTTGTATTTTTGAAGTTTGTCATTTATTGATTAAGTGAAGAAATGCATGTGTCAAAAGGCCCATAAGGCATAACTCTTTGTTTGATAATTATCAAGTTATGCCCTTAGTTTTAAACGCATTATTTTTTTACTTAGACATAGATTATTACCTGTTTAAGATATTCACATGGGATTATGTGAGAAAGGAATTATGCAGCATGCAGGGCCTTGATGAACTGTGGACTTCTGACAATTGTGCAGCATTCAAGCCATCAACGAACAGTGGCCTTCAGACAATTATGCAGCATGCAGGGCATTGATGAACTGTGGCCTTCAGACAATTGTGCAGCATGCAGGGCATTGATGAACTGTGGCCTTCAGACAATTATGCAGCATTCAGGGCATTGACGAACAGTGACCTTCAGACAATTATGCAGCATGCAGGGCATTGATGAACTGTGGCCTTCAGACAATTGTGCAGCATGCAGGGTCTCGGTGAACTGTGACCTTCAGACAATAATGCAGTATGCAGGTCATCAATGAACAGAGACCTTCAGACAATAATGCAGTATGCAGGTCAGCAATGAACAGTGACCTTCAGACAATAATGCAGTATGCAGGTCATCAATGAACAGTGCCCTTCAGACAATAATGCAGCATTCAGGCCATCAACCAACAGCGGCATTCAGACAATAATGCAGCATGCATGGCCTTGATGAACTGTGGCCTTCAGACAATTGTGCAGCTACAAGGTCTCGGTGACCTGTGGCCTTCAGACAATAATGCAGTATGCAGGTCATCAATGAACAGTGACCTTCAGACAATAATGCAGTATGCAGGTCATCAATGAACAGTGACCTTCAGACAATAATGCAGTATGCAGGTCATCAATGAACAGTGACCTTCAGACAATAATGCAGTATGCAGGTCATCAATGAACAGTGACCTTCAGACAATAATGCAGTATCTTGGTAAACTGTGGCCTTCAGACAATTATGCAGCATGTAGGGTCTCCTTGAACTGTGGCCTTCAGACAATTATGCAGCATGGGAATCCTAAACAAACAGTGGCCTTTAGACCATAATGCAGTATGCCCGCCCTTAACAATGACCTTTAGACAATAATGCAGCAAGCAGGCCATCAACGAACAGCGGCCTTATGACAATAATAAAGCAAGAAGGGCCTTGATGAACTGGGAACTTCAGGCACTAATGCAGCATGCAGACCTTTTATAAAATGTGGCCTTCAGACAATAATGCAGCATGGACGCCCTTAACAAACAGTGGCCTTTAGACAATAATGCAGCATGCACGCCATTAACGAAAAATGGCCTTTAGACAATAATGCAGTATGCCCGCCCTTAACGGACAGTGGCCTTCAGACAATAATGCAGCATGGACACCCTAAACAAACAGTGGCCTTTAGACAATAATGCAGCATGCACGCCATTAACGAAAAATGGCCTTCAGACAATAATGCAGTATGCCCGCCCTTAACAGACAGTGGCCTTCAGACAATAATGCAGCATGCAGGCCCTTAACGGACAGTGGCCTTCAGACAATAATGCAGCATGCAGGCCCTAAACGGACAGTGGCCTTCAGACAATAATGCAGCATGCAGGCCCTTAACGGACAGTGGCCTTCAGACAATAATGCAGCATGCAGGCCCTTAACGGACAGTGGCCTTTAGACAATAATGCAGCATGCAGGCCCTTAACGGACAGTGGCCTTCAGACAATAATGCAGCATGCAGGCCCTTAATGGACAGTGGCCTTCAGACAATAATGCAGCATGCAGGCCATCAACGAACAGTGGCCTTTAGACAATAATGCAGCATGCAGGCCCTTAACGGACAGTGGCCTTTAGACAATAATGCAGCATGCAGGCCCTAAACGGACAGTGGCCTTTAGACAATAATGCAGCATGCAGGCCCTTAACGGACAGTGGCCTTTAGCCAATAATGCAGCATGCAGGCCATTAACGGACAGTGGCCTTCAGACAATAATGCAGTATGCAGGCCATCAACGAACAGTGGCCTTAAGACAATAATAAAGCAAGAAGGGTCTTGATGAACTGGGAACTTCAGACACTAATGCAGCATGCAGACCTTTTAAAAACTGTGGCCTTTAGAGAATAATGCATTATGCAGGCCGTAGAACGAACAATGGCCTTTTGAAATAATGCAGTATGCAGGCAATTTAAGAGCAGTGGCCTTTAGGCAATAATGCAGTATGCAGGCAATTAAAGAGCAGTGGCCTACCCGCATAATGCAGTATGCGGGCAATTAAAGAGCAGTAGCCTTCAGGCAATAATGCAGTGAGCAGGCCCTAGAAGAGTGGCATTCAGACAATAATGCAGTTTGCAGATAATAAAAGAGCAGTGGCCTTTAGACAATAATGCAGTGTGCAGGCCGTAGAAGAGTGGCCTTTAGACAATAATGCGGTATGCAGGCCGTAGAAGAGTGGCCTTTAGACAATAATGCAGTGTGCAGGCCGTAGAAGAGTGGCCTTTAGACAATAATGCAGTGTGCAGGCCGTAGAAGAGTGGCCTTTAGACAATAATGCGGTATGCAGGCCTCTAACGAACTGTTAATTGTAGACAAAAAATGCAGTGAGCATGACCCTTTATAAAGAATTCCCTTATGATAATTATACAGTTTACAGGTCTTTATCAAACAGTGGCCTTAAGACATTAATGAAAATTGTAGGCCTTCAACGAACGATGGCCTTTTATCAATAATGCATTATGTAGGTCATAGAACAGTGTTTAACACAATAATAAAGTGTACATGTCTATTATGAACATTGGCCCTTAGACAATAATGCAGTGTGCAGGCCTTTTATGATTATTGGCCTTAAGACAGTAATGAATGGTGCATGCCCTTTATAATAAGTGGCCTTTAGAGAATAATGCAATGGCAGGTCCTTAACGAACAGTGCCATTTATACAATAATACAATGGCGGGTCCTTAACGAACAGTGGCATTTATACAATAATACAATGGCGGGTCCTTAACGAACAGTGCCATTTATACAATAATACAATGGCGGGTCCTTAACAAACAGTGGCATTTAGACAAGACTGCAATGGCAGGTCCTTAACGAACAGTGCCATTTAGACAATACTGCAATGGCAGGTCCTGAACAAACAGTGCCATTAAGACAATACTGCAATGGCATGTCCTTAACAAACAGTGCCATTTAGACAATAATGCAATGCCAGGTCCTTAACGAACAGTGGTTTTTAGACAATACTGCAATGGCAGATCTTAACGAACAGTGGCATTTAGACAATATTGCAATGGCTGGTCCTTAACGAACAGTGGCATTTAGACAAAAACGCAATGGCAGGTCCTTAATGAACAGTGACATTTAGACGAAAATGCAGTGCACAGGTCCTTAGTAAACAATTATAACATTTAGAAAATAAACAGTGTGCATGTCCTTAATGAACAATGGCATTTAGACAATAATGCTGTGTGTAGGTCCTAAATGAACAGTGGCCTTTAGACAATGCAGTCTGTTGGCCCTGGTACAGTGGCTTTTAAATGATAGCGCAGTGTGCAGACCTTTAACGAACAGTGGCCTTTAGGCAAAAGTTGGCATGCAGGCCTTAGAACAATGGCTTTTAGACCATGTAGTGTGCAGGCTCTTGATGGCCTTATAAAATAATGCATGGTGCAGGTCCTATGAAAAGTGGCCTTAAGACAATATTGCAGTGTGCAGGTCCTATATGAAATGTGGCCTTAAGACAATCTTGCAGTGTGCAGGTCCTATATGAAATGTGGCCTTAAGACAATATTGCAGTGTGCAGGTTCTATATGAAAAGTGGCCTTAAGACAATATTGCAGTGTGCAGGTTCTATATGAAATGTGGCCTTAAGACAATATTGCAGTGTGCAGGTTCTATATGAAATGTGGCCTTAGGACAATATTGTAGTGTGCAGGTTCTATATGAAATGTGGCCTTAAGACAATATTGTAGTGTGCAGGTCCTATATGAAATGTGGCCTTAAGATTATATTGTAGTGTGCAGGTTCTATATGAAATGTGGCCTTAAGATAATATTGCAGTGTGCAGGTCCTATATGAAATGTGGCCTTAAGACAATATTGCAGTGTGCAGGTCCTATATGAAATGTGGCCTTAAGTCAATATTGCAGTGTGCAGGTCCTATATAATATGAAATCTATATGAAATGTGGCCTTAAGACAATATTGTAGTGTGCAGGTCCTATATGAAATGTGGCCTTAAGACAATATTGCAGTGTGCAGGTCCTAAATGAAATGTGGCCTTAAGACAATGTTGCAGTGTGCAGGTCCTATATGAAATGTGGCCTTAAGACAATGTTGCAGTGTGCAGGTCCTATATGAAATGTGGCCTTAAGACAATATTGCAGTGTGCAGGTCCTATATGAAATGTGGCCTTAAGACAATATTGCAGTGTGCAGGTCCTATATAATATGAAATCTATATGAAATGTGGCCTTAAGACAATGTTGCAGTGTGCAGGTCCTATATGAAATGTGGCCTTAAGACAATATTGCAGTGTGCAGGTCCTATATGAAATGTGGCCTTAAGACAATATTGCAGTGTGCAGGTCCTATATAATATGAAATCTATATGAAATGTGGCCTTAAGACAATGTTGCAGTGTGCAGGTCCTATATGAAATGTGGCCTTAAGACAATGTTGCAGTGTGCAGGTCCTATATGAAATGTGGCCTTAAGACAATGTTGCAGTGTGCAGGTCCTATATGAAATGTGGCCTTAAGACAATGTTGCAGTGTGCAGGTCCTATATGAAATGTGGCCTTAAGACAATCTTGCAGTGTGCAGGTCCTATATGAAATGTGGCCTTAAGACAATCTTGCAGTGTGCAGGTCCTATATGAAATGTGGCCTTAAGACAATGTTGCAGTGTGCAGGTCCTATATGAAATGTGGCCTTAAGATAATATTGTGTGTGCAGGTTTTATATGAAATGTGGCCTTAAGACAATGTTGCAGTGTGCAGGTCCTATATGAAGTGTGGCCTTAAGACAAGATTGCAGTGTGCAGGTCCTATATGAAATGTGGCCTTAAGACAAGATTGCAGTGTGCAGGTCCTATATGAAATGTGGCCTTAAGACAAAATTGCAGTGTGCAGGTCCTATATGAAATGTGGCATTAAGACAATATTGCAGTGTGCAGGTTCTATATGAAATGTGGCCTTAAGACAATAGTGCAGTGTGCAGGTCCTATATGAAATGTGGCCTTAAGACAATATTGCAGTGTGCAGGTCCTTTATGAAATGTGGCCTTAAGACAATATTGCAGTGTGCAGGTCCTATATGAAATGTGGCCTTAAGATAATATTGCAGTGTGCAGGTCCTATATGAAATCTGGCCTTAAGACAATATTGCAGTGTGCAGGTCCTATATGAAATGTGGCCTTAAGATAATATTGTAGTGTGCAGGTCCTATATGAAATGTGGCCTTAAGATTATATTGCAGTGTGCAGGTCCTATATGAAATCTGGCCTTAAGACAATATTGCAGTGTGCAGGTCCTATATGAAATGTGGCCTTAAGACAATATTGCAGTGTGCAGGTCCTATATGAAATGTGGCCTTAAGATAATATTGTAGTGTGCAGGTCCTATATGAAATGTGGCCTTAAGACAATATTGCAGTGTGCAGGTCCTATATGAAATGTGGCCTTAAGACAATATTGCAGTGTGCAGGTCCTATATGAAATGTGGCCTTAAGATAATATTGTAGTGTGCAGGTCCTTTATGAAATGTAGCCTTAAGACAATATTGTAGTGTGCAAGCCTGGGCATTCAGTGCCTTCATAGGCTTAAGCGGTGAAAAAATCAATTTTATTTTATTACAGTGTTGATATATCACTCGGATTTGTGTTCAAATCTGTATAGCACATATGATAATATTCAGATTCCTTTAGAAAAACATCTTAAAAGTATGTTAACAACAAAGACTTGAATTTCACTTCATATCTTTATTTCAAACATGGATGAAAGGTTATTCAGTGTATTCAAAATAATTAAAAATTCATCATTCAAGGAAGTTGAAAACTGATTAATGACTAAACTTGTTTCATAACACCCAATATTCATAATTTCTGAAACTTTTTTATCCCTTTTTTTTACCACAAAGTACACCACCTCATAACAAGTGGAACTATATTAATTTACTCCTACCATTCCAATCCTGGATATTGAATGTGTAATAAATTGACATGTTGTGAAGTTTCGCTCAACAGAATGAGTCTAAAAAGAAATTTGAAACTTCTCCATCAAGATTCTCTATAAATTACTAGTATTAATTGTTGTTTTTTTTACTTAACAACTGATATAACTTAATGTTTAATTTAGTGGAACACTTTAATTAAAAAAAACAGACAATTTTTTTGAACATTGAAACATGGGAAAAAGCACTTTACTTTCAAACTGTGATTGTTGTACAAAACATGACAAAATACATAAATATTATCCTGCACAAGTGTTAAATCATTGTTATAGGATTTACATCACACCGATAAGGATGAATAAATGTCGAAAACAATATTTATATGAAGGATACTGAGTTAAGTTTGAAAGAAAGGTGCAGAAAACATGGTATTTATACCTTATGAGACAATAGTAGATTGCAATTTGTTTTAGCATTCACCAATCATTTAATATTTTTGCATACTCAGCTATTAAATACACAGTTACAATCTTGTTATCAGTAATTATTTTTTTCCATAAATTTATTATTTAGTAGGTAGTTAAAGGTTTATCACTCACAATTTATGTTTGTTATACATGTGTATGTATTGATTTTAAATAAGAGTGTCACTTAAATATGTAACAGAAAAATTAATGAATGTCTCTATAAACACAATTTTTAAAACAAATACAACACATACAAATTATGGAAAAATATGTGTACTGTACCAACTAACGGTTCATACCAGTGATATCGAGGTTAAGTACATTAATATATATCAATTCTTAAAAGATACTTTTATCCAACAATAGTCGTCGTTTGCACTCAAATAATAGTGTGTTCCTTTCCCAGTTTCTACATGCAGCAGGCAGGACAAGAAACAAATTCAAATTTATAATAAGTAGAACCATTTTGTATTGTAAAATTTAAACCCTTCAAAATATTTCTATACGAAAAAATATCAATTATTTGGATTTCAGTTTATAACAACTGCTAATGTTAACAAAGATAAATTGGATAAAACATAAAAGTAAATTCATTATCCATACCAGATAATACTGCATGTTAAATATACAGGAAAACCCGCAATATATGAGTTTCATGGTATATAATTCTCCCTGGGTAATAACTAAGTATCATAGATTTTGGCAATTAATACTGAAAACAACAACAACAACAACATCACAGGTAAAAAAAATAATTACATAAGGAAAATGTAAACAAAAAAGCAAAAATTGAATGTAAAAACACATCAAGAAAAAAAAAAATAAAGATAAAAATAAAGCTGGACAAATAATATCACAGTTCATTTGATGTAAACAGAAGCATAAGGAAAACATCTAGTTATACTGAGCATTGGGCATGGTAGGGAAAAATTAACAAACAAGAGAGCCACGTTGCTTGCTATTTCTCACATGAGTATCAAAGCTTTATCAAAATGTAAAAAACAAACCATGGAAAAAAACAAATATTAAGACACATGACGAATATTGTAAAATCATAAAAGCTCACGAAAGCACTGTTTGCTCAGGTCAGTTTGATATATAACAAAGGTTCATGATACACATAATCAACCCTGTCATTCCAGCGAACCATACCTAAGACAAAATAAACCCATCACATTCATGTGCCTTCATGTTACTAAGATTCTCTCCAAACAACATTTGATGATTAAATACAAAGTTCTAAACACTAGAACCACAAAACCCCTCAATTTGTACTTTTCCCAAATCAATCTTGGGTACTGATTGTCTTTGGTACAACATTAGTAATAGCACAGTATCACATAAAAATATGTCTTTAGCAAGATCTGTCTTTTGATTTTCAATAGTTGATGAATGGGTATGCTATATTCAAAAACACATACTATTGTTTAAACCATACGTCCAGTCATATGAATCAAAAATATTATACCACAATATGATTGTTGATTAAATGGAACTTATTAGGTTCATAAAGCAAAGTTTTAATATTGACTGTAACCCCCCCCCCCCCCCTTAAACCGTGTATAGTAAACAACCTCTGTGTATTGATTTTAATCTAATTGCCTAATTGTCTTATCAGATCTCCTATCTTGAGAATCCTGCTGTGCAGTCTTGGAGGTTTTATAATAGAAATGGACCCTTATTGGCCTTGAGCCAATAAACAAATACACAGGAAATTGGCCCCTACTGTGACATCAGTGCAATTAGCAGGAGATGCACAGCAGGGGATTGTCATGCCAAACATTCCTTAAACTAGGCCTTTAAAAACAAAAAGTCCCTTAACACCTGTCTTAAACACCAAAGTTGATGGAGCTCTTGCAAATAATATCATAAAAGCTCAGTTAAATGCCTTTAATTAAAATCCGGGTATTATCAAATACACATAATCAAAATCAAGCAACATTATTCAAACAACAATAAAAAACTTCATACAGAGTAAAATGTTGAGCAACTGACTTTTTATTTTGATAAAACCATGAAAACTCCAAGAGATACCGACTGCTTCAAACTATAAATTATAATGATAAAATTCACATAAATTTCAAGAAAATGCATATATTATAGTTGACCGATGCTGTGTCGGGTACGCTGTTGGTGTTATGACTTCTCTGCCAGGATTTTCAGAGCCTCCCCAGACAAATAGTTGCTGAGATTCTCAATCGTACACTTCCAGAGAAAGTCCTGCAACTCCTTATTCCTGAAATATCACATTGAGTAAACATTATATACAAAGCAGTACTACATAATCGAATGCCTCAGTTTTCTTATTATACGCTTCAACGAGAAAACTGTTAAATGTAGCTACTCCTGTTTCAAAGCTGAAATAAAAGTACTACCCTGGCAATTTAAATGTTTTTTTTTTCAATACTAACTTTATTTTTCACTGTTATTATATGACACACTACTCTGAGTGTTATTTGTATACATTTAACATGACTATGTTTGTAATGGCTGTAGGCATTTATATGGCACTTTTTTCGAATAAACTTTGAGCTTGAACTTTGCCAATAGCTGTCTTACATCTTAAACAGACTAGCTGTTACTGCAATCTTACTCCAGTGAAACTGTGACATGTTGTTCACAGGCTATCTATATGCTAGTTTGCACATTTCAATGATTTGAGATGTTAAAGTAACTGTAGGATAAATATTGACCAATTGATAACCTATTCATCCAACTTTGACCTAACCAAAAAATTAAACATTATTGTACAAATGGCTACTGCTGTTTAGGCTTGAGCACTAATAGACCACAAAACTTCAACTGGCATTGAAAATCATACTAGAATGTACCAGATGTCAATGAAAATCAATTCATGAAACATACCTGGAATAATGTTTGATTTACAAAATAAGTTCATGTTTGGTTAAAAGTAAGAGTGTGTAATTCTTTGCATATGTTCACAGTTAACACACTTATAAAACATGGATATGAGAGAGAACTCCTATAAACTGGAAAACTCCTGGCAGTTCTCAGTTTGACCTCATTGGAATAAGATAGCATAACAATTCTAAAAAAACAAGGTACTGCAGGGAAGGGAACTAAGATATACAGTTCATAATTAATTCAATGCGATTTTCTCCCTTCTTTACTGCTCTAGCAGTGAAATTAGCGTTATGAGTGAGTGAGTTTTACGGGGCGACGAGCGAGTATCCAATAGAAGGAAACGTTGCTCAAGCCGTTCAGCACTATCAGTGCTTCCATTTCTTTTTTGGTACCTCTTTAAATTTTAATTTGACAATGTTGATTAAATTATAGAACCATGACAGAGCTAAATACCAGCAGGAATGCTTCAATTTTCTTCAAACAAAAACAGAATGAAATGAAACAATAAAGAGTATTGATGCAACAAAACAAATGATCATATTTCTGTTGGTAAGTGGAAGGCAGTCTCTAAGTCAATGTCACTGAACATAACCTTGCCCAAATCGATAGTCAGCTGGGATGTCAAAATCGTTTCGCTCATCTAACTTTGAATATTAAAGCAAGCTTTTCTTTATTTAATTGCATAATCCAGAAATGCTCAGACAGTTACGCTCTTAATTGCAAATGAGAATGTCTTAGGCTCGAGTCAAACCAACATTTAATTATTTTGTCAAAATTGTTTTCTTACAAAATAATTGAAATGAAAAGTTTGTTAGTC
This sequence comes from Mya arenaria, assembly GCF_026914265.1. Taxonomy (NCBI): domain Eukaryota; kingdom Metazoa; phylum Mollusca; class Bivalvia; order Myida; family Myidae; genus Mya; species Mya arenaria. Next base: position 80,986,699 of record NC_069127.1, read on the forward strand.
AATTTAAGCTTGGTACTTGTGTATTGCTAAAAAAATGTGTAGCATTTATATATTAAAGGTTAAAAGAAAAGAAACAACAAAGGTACCAGTTAATGTAATACTGTAAGGAAGGAAGATTGAGAACATAATGAAATGAATTCCATAATATATCCAGTCAAATGACAAGAGTGCTTTGGAACAAACATCAATGCTCATCTTGTTTTTTGTTCAGAGGATCAAGGGGTACTTGACAATTATTAAACCAAGAGTTATGGGTACATGTGCTAATTGTATATGGCAAAATGTGTAGCAATTTTTATATGCATTTTTCAAGTTTTGGCCTAGTTTTGCATGACAATGATGCCAATTACTAGGCTATGACAATACCTCAGTTTCTTTTTAAAAAATCCAGACGAGCTGAAAAAAAGAGAGAAAACTTGAGACCTGTCTGGCACCCCTACCTAGCCTGCCTACTCGGGAAACGAGCCTTATCCCGGGGTCGCAGGAAGTAGCCCCGACTGAGCCCCTGCAGTGCTGGGTCCAGAGCTGCAAAGATCACTGTGTCTGCTCCTGGGCGATCATCCCTCATCCCACCTACAATAGGACAACAATGATAATCATATAAAAGTAACCTTACCCAGTGATTGCCAAGATTGTTTGTATACCCCAAACTAGGTAAGCAGATAGGCCCTTTTAGAAAGAAATTGGCAATCATTTACTATAATTTAATATGCTATTATTCCTTTCCTTCAGAAGATAAGGTTAATACAAATTTGCTTACTGTCACAGATATTTGGATAAAAAGTTGTCGTCACCTAAATGTTTAATTAAACATTATACAATGTACAGACTTTTTATCAAAACACATACCTTAAAATCTTAATAGTAACTATTTTAACATTCAGTCAATATTTTGTTTCGTGTAGGTCGAAATAAATTATTTTTACAAACACTATAGATTTAATTTCTTTTAAGCAATCTATTGAAAATCATTATACATTAGGCTAGGGTTAACCCTAACCCATTATACATTAGGTAATGATTTGTTATGGTCTAGATTTTATTAGTGCTTGAATCAAAATTTAAATTGATGTCACTGTTTGTTAGCAATATATTAATTTTTCAGTATAAAACATTATTTTTCTGTTTACTTGTTCACAAAACCTCTACTGTATTTCTTCATATAGTTAGTACATCATACTTTGGACAACAATTGTTCATCTTTATTTTGTAAAGTCCTGCTCAGTGGTTAATATCTTTGAAAACTATTCAGTAACACAGTCTGACTCACATAATTATTTCTGCAGCTAATTTGATGATAAGCATAATTTCTTTGGATTTTATGATGGGAATGACATCCAGTATCTCTCAAGGGCAGAAGTTATACAGCACACTGAGTATAACATCTGAAAGCCATATATTATATGATCCCATTATAACAATAACCATCTGCCTGATTATTGTTGTGTAATGACTTTCAGCACTCATAATATTAACTATGGGGGAGAATATAGCATCATCATCCCTGAGGAATCTAGGCTGCCAATTAGACAGTTATTAAGCAACCTCTTTATCAGTTAAACACTATGTTATAGAAGGTTAAGCACCACTTATTGTGAACAACAAAAAGCAAGTTGTTCACTACCAAGTGGTTTTGATAATTCATATTTTGCAGAATAAAAGAGCAGACACAAACAATTTGGAAGAAAAGTGCAATATTGATCGAAATGAACTCAAAGACTGCAATTATCTCCTATGAAATAATTACGAAGAATCTTAAGTCTTTAATACACAAGTAGAGGAAGTCATAAGAATATGCTCTGGACAAAAAATTTGAAAAAATATGAGCAAAGGGCACTGATTGTTAAAGAAATACAAATGAAATGGTTCTGTATCTCCTCAGTAGGATTTATCTGTTTATGAAGTCTGAAGTCTAGATCTCTCAGACTTTTGGAGTTATACTCCAGACAAACATTACATATAACATTTAAGAGCTGTCACAGAGACAGCGCACTCGACTTTTACGCAACTTTTAAGTTTAAGGATTGCAAAGTTTTAGTGTAACATGCATGGATCATTGTAAAATTAGACTACGTGCAAAACCTTCCTCAGAATTTTTAAGTGGAATAATAAAGGGCCATAATTTAATTTATATGCAAATTAGAGTTATCTTAATTGGTTATTTAGGTTACTAAGGTCGGATGGTTTAGTTCAATTGTGTCAAGTCTCAATACAATACATTCTGTAGTTGCTGAGATATTAACCTATGTGTGCTAACATGCAAAACCTTAGTCAGAATTTTTAAGTCAAATAATAAAGGCCCACAATTTGTATCAAATCCAAAACAGTGTTATTTATAGGCTAGATAGCTGGGAGCACATGTCTAAAGTTTCAATGCAATACAGGATGTTTTTGCTGAAATAATGACTTAAATGCTCTCCTTTCTACAAACATCTATGCCTTATTGTCATGGTCTACAAGTAGAAGATTGTTTGTTTTTCTTCCTTTAAGTCTAGAGGAGAAACCTCACTCCTCAGCCAAATCAAACAATGTAATTCATAAAAGCTTGTCTTGAAATTAATATTAAAATAAATTATCAGCTTGATAAACTTTTGTTAGTCAAACATCTGCCTAGTTTGTTGGAGGTTGTAGTTATTCTTTAATAATCATGATGACATGACTGAACTGTTAGTATAAGGTGGTCCCAATCCAAACAAAAGAAAATAACACTTAACCTCAGGAAAACTAACATTACCGAAGTGTTTAAAAATGTTGGCAATATTTGATATTGTTTTTTTGATGAGCAATATGTTTTTAATAATAACAGGGTCAGACTGTTCTGTTATATTTTATGTTAATATGAAACTGTAAACAGATAATTTAGCTAAATTTGTATTTAAAATTCTTGCCCTAATATAGTTTTGACTTGTAAAAGTGTATTTGGATTGGAACCATCTTCTACACGAGGTAATCAAATACGTACCTGGCTGATTTTTTACCAATACAACTAACAAACATAATTTTATAAAGACTATAATATTTAATACATGTCTGTGACTCTTCGGGGACACAATCAAACAATTATTGGTGCATAGGGGTTATCATGATAGGACGCTTTTCTAACGTCCTGTAGAGCATCAAGTTTGGTGTGTAAATGCATATATCCATCGTAACCTTGTCTTCACAAAAGCGTCCCATCATAATACATTTCTTATATGTCTCCTTTGATTATTTCCATGTTTAAATGCACTTCCTTAAGTTTAAACCAATGAAACTGCACTTAACAGTTTTACATGTCATTTCCAAGAATTTCCATCACGGAAATGATGTCATAAACCAATCGCATTAATGATTTAGTGCATCTTCTTGAATACAGATACAAACATAGAATAGTACACATTCAAAATTATTTCTTTAGGACATATAGTACATTCGTAGAAATTTTGCTATTGAATAGTGATATTATATTGTAAAAATCTTGAAAACATCAGTCTGTTAAACACATGCTACTATGCAAATACGGATTTGGAAAGGCCAGTTTATGATGCTGAGAACTGAGGTTTAAGTAACAACACTTAAGATACAGGCATTACATGGACTCAACACTCAGAACTTTAAATAGCAAAGAAGTTAAGTAGGGTACTCACAAAAACACAATTCATAAAACAGCTGCATGTACTCAAAGCAAAGGAAACTATATGGTGAAGGGCAAGGGTTTGACAAAATTAAATAAAAATAATGTTAAGATTGTTAAAGAGTGGTTGTATTTACCACAGCTCTGTTTCCAGCAATATTTTACTGATTACCAGTACTTCATGCCACTAATAAAGTTCAGATTCGGTTAGAATACTTACCACAGCACTTTTCACCAAGGAATATCATGAACTTGAGAAAATTATACTACATTTACAGCTTAACGGTTTGGAAATTTCTATAGTCAAGAATGATGAGAAAGCATAAAGCTGTACACACCACAGCACTTGAGGCAGGACATCTGGCAGGAGAAGCCTTGTGAAGATGCATCACTGTTGGGGAAGGCCATGGCGTCAAGCTTGCCTCGGTCCACAGACAGCACATCAATGTGAGGGTGGTGCTCCAACACCTTGTCCAGGCTGTACATCAGCTGGATCTGAACACGGGAAAACAGAGCATTGACTGTATCATAATATGATAAAACAGAACATCAGCTAGATCTGAACATGGGAAATCAGCAACATCAGCTTGATCTGAACATGGGAAAACAAAAACAACAGCTGGACCTGAACATAGGATAACAACAATACCTTTATATGAATACAGGAAAACAGGCGATTAGCCATACCTGAATGAACCTTGGGACACAGAACTACAGCTGAATCTTAACACAGGAAAACAAAACATCAGTTCAGAATTAACATAGGAAAGCAAAACATAAGCTGGATCTAAATATGGGAAAACAGAACATCAGATGTATCTAATCATAGGAGCACAAAACATCAGTTGAAACTTTAGATGGAAAAAACAGATAATTAGCTAAAACTGAACATCAGCTAAGATGAATCACCGGAAAACTGAACATCAGCTGAGTCTTAACATGAGTAAAAGCTGCATCTGAATATCAGATAACAGAAAATAAGCTAGATTTAAGGCTAGGATAACAGTAAATCAGCTAAATATAAAGACCATAAAGAAACATAAGCTGGATCTAAACAAGAGGCCCATAAGGGCCTATGCTCTACTGGCATGGCTCTTGTGGTCATTTTCAATCCAGAGCATGTTTGTATGGGTAAAAGGCAACAAACATATAGTTCATGTTTTGTGTTTGGGATACCTGAAAACGTTGCACATTCAACATCTGAGGACAGAAAGTGTTGTAAGCAGATAAGTTGCATGAACAGTTTAATATGTGCCAAGTAAAGGTCATCTGACAAAAAAAATTACTTTCAAAACTATACTCATGGTCAAAATTTCATTTCTGTAGCTTTAAAATAAAAAAAAGTTGTCAAAAGGTCAAAGTGAAGGTAATCCGAGGACAACATTGATGCTCGTTTGCAAAACTGTACACATGGTCCAAATATCTTTGCTGTAGCTTTAAAAATAAAAAAAGAAGGTCAAAAGGGGTGGGGCCAGCTTTGGCCCCAGGGGCATAATCTCAACTGTTTTGCTAGACAGTCATCATATGATGCCCTACAACAAATATCAAAGGTATGAGCCTTGTGGTTTGAAACAAGAAGATTTATAAAATATTTCTTAAATAAGTCTCTAGGAAACTTGTGACCCCAGGGGTAGTGCCAGTTTCGACCCCAGGGGCATAATTTAAACAAACATTCACAAGCAATTGTGCTTAGATGGATGCATGAAAACACTCAAAAAGATTTTCAAACATTTCCCAATTTAAGTTTACCAAACCTGTGAACCCCGGGGTATGGCCAGTAATGACCCCAGGGGTATAATTTGAACAAACATTCACAAGCAGTTGTGCTTAGATGGATGCATGAAAACACTCAAAAAGATTTTCAAACATTTCCCAATTTAAATTTACCAAACCTGTGAACCCTGGGGCGTGGCCAGTAATGAAACCGGGGGCATAATTTGAACAAACATTCACAACCAATTTTTTTAGATTGGTGCGCAAACTACAGACACTTTGGCCAATAGAGCTAAAAAATGGCCTTTGGCCTTTCAACAAGAATAAGGCAGAGTATTAATTCACAAAATCAACTGCAGAATCAAAAAAGCAAGTTGTCTCCCTGTCATCCTGAATTGACTTTACATGTAAACTTGGCTAAAAATAGACAAATGCGCTCATGCAGACTTGGCTAAAAATAGGTTAGCTAAAAATAGCATTTCTTTAAAACTTTCAAGGCCCATAATCTAGGCATGCATGGGTGGATCTGGCTGGCTCTGATGGATATCTAAATACTGTACAAGTTTTATCGAGATACAATCAAACTGAAGACTGTATTGTGTTCACAAGCAATTAATTACAGACGCACTGAAGCACGCACGGACGCACATACGACGTTCACATTACCATCGCATAAGCTCTTCTGGCCTTTGGCCAGTAGAGCTAAAAATGGATAACAGAACATCAGCTGGATCTAAACATGGTAAATCAGATCTTTAGATGGATCCGATCACAGGAAAAAAAGAACATAAATTTTACTGTATCTGAACAAGAGAAACAGACTATTAGCCGGATAAGAACATGTGACAAAATAGAACATTAGCATGATTAGGAAAATAGAACATCATATGAATCTGAACATGATTATTAGCTGGATATGAACATTGAACAACAGAAAACAAGCTTAATTTGAACATAGGGAACAGACATGAATTGGATCAGAACACTGGACAAAAACCAAAACAAAAGCTCATTCTGATCACAAGAAAACAGAACATTAACTGGGTGTGAACATGTAGAAACAAAACGTCCCCGTGATCTAAACACTGGAAAACAGAACATTAGTTGGATCTTATCACAATACTTCAGAACATATACAAGATTTGAACATGGAAAACAGAACATACCCTGGATCTGAACATAAGAAATAGAACATAAGCAGGATTTGAACATGAGAAACATAATATTAGCTTTATCAGAACACGTGAAAAACAGAAGATAAGCGGGTTTTGAAGTCAAGAAAACATAACTTCAGCTGGATCTGAAGAAAAGAAAACATAAGCTGGATCGTGACAGAGGAAAAACAGAACATATGTTGGATGCAAACATGGTAAAACAGAAAATAAGCTGGATCTGAATAAGGGAAAACATAAGCTGGATCTGAATAAGGGAAAACATAAGCTGGATCTGAATAAGGGAAAACATAAGCTGGATCTGAATAAGGGAAAACATAAGCTGGATCTGAATAAGGGAAAATATAAGCTGGATATGAATAAAGGAAAACATAAGCTGGATCTGAATAAGGGAAAACATAAGCTGGATCTGAACACAGGAAAAACAGAACATATGTTGGATGCAAACATGGTAAAACAGAAAATAAGCTGGATCTGAAAATGGCAACACAAAACATCAGCTGAATATGAACATAGGAAAAGTAAGCTGGATCTGAATATGGCAACACAAAACATCAGCTGAATATGAACATAGGAAAAGTAAGCTGGATCTGAATATGGCAACACAAAACATCAGCTGAATATGAACATAGGAAAAGTAAGCTGGATCTGAATATGGCAACACAAAACATCAGCTGAATATGAACATAGGAAAAGTAAGCTGGATCTGAATATGGCAACACAAAACATCAGCTGAATATGAACATAGGAAAAGTAAGCTGGATCTGAATATGGCAACACAAAACATCAGCTGAATATGAACATAGGAAAAGTAAGCTGGATCTGAATATGGCAACACAAAACATCAGCTGGATCTGAACATAGGAAAAGTAAGCTGGATCTGAGCTCTTGTATCACAGGTAAATCTGATCATACAAAATAAAATAATACCTGGATCTCAGAATACTAATACATGTCCTATGTTTAAAATGCATTTCAAACTAGAAAGCAGATTATTAAAAAGACAGCGTGTACCTGGAACAGTTTACAATTGGCATAGCTGTTGAACCCGTCAAACTTCTTCATGCGACTGGAAGCAGCGTACTCAGGGTCAAACTCGGCCTGCATGTGGTTTTGGGATGAGATGATCACAATACGGCACTCCACGTCAGACGCACACACTGCAGGGAGAAACTCGGAGATCATGAGGAAGTGGGCGAGGTAGTTGACCTGATATGTGCTCTCCCATTGGTCCTCTGTCAATACTGTACAAAAAAATGCTTTCATCGATTGCCGGAAAATGGCTATAACCATCATTCACATATGAACTAAGGCTGATAACCCTGTTTGGCAATTAACAGGGATAAAAAAAGTTTAGGGTTAATCCTGAAAACAAGCATCCAATTCCAGAATATATTTGTGCATTTGTAGGGTCGGTATTATGTTTCACATTATTTATATAACAGAAATATAAGCTCCTTTAAGCCAACCTGCAGGCCCAAATCCTGATAAACTTTAACTAATTCTAAGGATTTACATTTTTGGTTTGAACTCATTTCTGCAACTAATAGATGAAACATTATTTGCAAAGTAGCACTTAGGGACTTGTTTATCACAAGTCAAAACTTTGCCATGAATAAATGATTCCAACTTTTGCAAGCAATATTAATGTATATTTTTTTTACATTTTGTAACATATTACTATACATTTCTCAGACTTAGCACAGTCCCTACCTCAAAAACAGTTAACCCTGAACAGAATAATGACACACAAATAAAGAATGGACTTATTCTACTTGAGGCAAAGTACATTGTGAATAATATGCTTGATGATTTGTTTCTAATTGAATGATTAAAGAATCATACTTTCACTTACAATGACACTGCCTGGATAAACAAAGTCTAATTACTTGCCTGTTTGTCATTACCATGATTATAAAATATGCCATGAAACAAGCTTTAGTGTTTACACGTATGTCTCCGTCAATAGGATCGCCTGATCAATTCTGATTTAATTATTTATGATCTTAAGCTTTAAATCTGACAAAACAATAATCAGTTTAAAGTTGAGTTTAGTCATTCGTTTGTAATCATTTTATCTAGTAAGTCATTTAGTTGGTCATGCATGTGATCTATAGCTATTATATAGGGATTCCTGGTAACATTGTTTGCTTTAATTAAATATTAAATCAGCGGCTGGGCTTTACTCGGTTTATACCGATTAAATGGTTTTGTAAAACAAAAATTAGCAATATCTATTAATTAAACAGAGGGAGATTAGTGGACTGACAGCCAAAGTTGAGCTTTTCCTCTTCTATAAAAGCCATTTTTAAAGCTCCTATTAAAAGTGGCCAGATTATACCAGTTCATATAGGTTAGAACTCAGTCAAATTATAGAACCTAGTTAGGCTGGCATCGATATGCTACAATCCTGCCATTTGAATGACACAGCGAGCTGTCATGAAATAATCTAAGACAGCAAATGCCTAGAACCAAACATCAAAAAGGATCACCTAAGTTAATCAGGATCAAATTTAACTTTTTTTGCCACTAACAATTTTCGCTAGTGCCATTTTTTCAACTAGCAAAACGGTAGATATCTTCTAGGCGCTTACTTAAATACCTGATAATAATATGTGTACAGCGACAAGCGTCCACATACAGTCATGAGATTATCTATTATAAACATCCAGAAAGGAGATTTTAAAGTGCAAAGGACAGTTTTAGCGAAATCATTGATTTTATACGAAGTCCAAAAAATAGTCCAGTGCCAGGATTTTCTATTCACATTTTTTCAATTCTTACTCGCATTTTGCGAGTTAGCGACCGTTAAATTTTATCCCTGTTTATAATGAATGTTCTTCCATTAATCCTATAACTGAATTTAGGTGTGCTATTCATGATCATGCCAAAGGGCACACCTATGCCATCTTATAGTCTATTAAGTTGTCGATACATTGACATTTTAAAAACTCTATGTGAACTTTATTTAGTAAACTGCCCTGGAACAACAAGACATTGGTTCACTATTGCAATATTAAATCATTGAACTATAAATCTTGCAATGTATCAGAGAGCTTAGCTGATACTCCAGTAGATCATGCGATTTTGTTAATAATTAAGAAAACATTTGAATACCGATCATTGTCATGACAATACCTAGATTATGAAAAAAAATAAAATAGTTTAGAAGTGCTAAAAGTGGCTTAGCTGAGCTGTTCAACCCAATGTTAAAAAGTTGAATTAGGAAGGTATCTTAATATGTACTTCTTATTTAAATAGATTGTGTAACATATGCACAAAAGAAATTGAAAATGAGTGTATGCCTTTACTGATCTCAGATCAATCAAATATCTCCCTTGAAAATATTAAATTAATAGAAACTAATACATTAAAACTGCAGTCTTTCAAACAGGCAGTAGTTCAAGAACCTAAGTGGTCCATCGAGGTCGGAGCTTGGTCCCAAACATTTTTTCTTCTATTTTCATATAAAATATACTTTCAAGGCTGCATCGAAACCTAAATTTGAGGAGTCGAGCACAATAGTCGGTCCCATGTACACAAATCATGTACAAAACCTTATGACTCCCTCAAGGTCATAATTTCACACTTTTTCCCCAATGCGTGTTCCAAAATAAACAAACAATTGCTAGGTGTTATGATTTTTCGCAAGTTGTTAAAATTGAAATTACAGTTGAAAGGCAATTTGGTAAGGTGTGAAAAACCATTTATCACTGTTTACGCATAATATACCGATAGTAGTTGATAAGGGCATTGGAGAAGACAATTATGAGAAGCTAATTGTGAGAAATGCAAATGGGTAATAAAAATATGAATAAAGTGGTCAAACATCGGAATCTCTGAAAAGGATTCCTTCTTGTCACTTTGCTTTGACAAGATGCGCCAATCATCAATCCTTGATTTTGCGAAACTTGAATCTGACTAATGCCATAATATGTACTGTCATATTTAAATGTTGCTTATCATGAAAATGTGCTTTTTGTAAAATAAATAACTATTATTGTTTTATTGTTGTTGTTTTTTTATTTTACATTTAGTATACGACAGCCTTTGAACATATGAGCAAATTCCTCAACCCAACACATAATTGGTGTCATAGTAAACAGTCGGTTTGACGACTTTCAACTTAAAATACACTGAAAGATATTTCATAACAGACTGGAAAATTAAAATTCTGGTCGTTCGAAACATCAGTTCCCTCGAGTTTTTAGCTTGGACCCCAGGCTGACACCTATACCGAATGGATCCCCGAACAAATTCACATTTAATCATATAGAAGAGCTCTGACAACCACAAATCCATTAAGCAGATTTCAACTGCCATATTTCCACTTAGTAACAAAAACGACCCCAAACTTTCCTTCCAGTAATTAACTGGCTTTACTAAGTGAACGATTTAGAAGCTCACACTTGCACAATGTATGGCTTGTATGAAGGCATTCCCCAGGTATTGCACTCTCAACACTAAGAAAGATAGCATTTATTTTTGTCTTCTAAGAGGCTAGTCTGTGCAGAGCTACATAGAAGCAGAACAAATACAGTTGCTTTAAAGAATACATTTATCATATACATTAATTTTGTTGACCGTCAACTATATTTGTGATTGAACATCCAATGTCTCACAAGGTAACCGAACCATTTTCAGTGAAACTATTCATACAATAATAATATAAATTAAACTAGATTTTATCATAGGGTAATTATGTCACATATTGGTATATTTTATCAAATAATGACAAAAATCATTTCCATATTATGGCATAAGCTAATTTTACAAAGGCAACAATGACCAGCTGGGATGCTACAATTACCCAAGACAAAACTCATTACATCTGAAATAATGACGACCAGTGAATAGCAAGCTGTTGATCGAATAACTGCATGAACAATTACCATGATGCTTCTAATGTTATGTTCCTTGACAGGTTTCCTTTATTCTAGATTCAAAACAAATATTATCTTTTATTTTGATCCAAATTTAGGATTCCATACAAGGGCACTTTCAACATGCATCTTAATTGAGTTAAGTGTTTCAACTCTACAGTCATAATGCAAGGCAAAGGTCAATACTTTTTCTTGACACCTTATACCACCTTGAAATATCAACAATACCACCTTGTTCCTTCAACAATACCACCATGACACACATCTACAATACCACCTAAACACATGTCAACAATACCACACTGACACATCAAAAATACCAGCCTGGCACACATAAGCAATACCACCTTGACATATGACAACAAAACCACCTAGACACACATCAACAATACCACCTTGACACACGTCAACAATACCACAGTGAAACACATCAACAATACCATTTTGATACACATCAACAATACCACCTTGATACACATCAACAATACCACCATGACACACATCAACAATACCACTTAGACACGTCAACAATACCACCTTGACACACCTCAACAATACCACCTTGACACATATCAACAATACCACCTTGACACACATCAATAATACCACCATGACACATCAACAATAACACCCTGACACATCAACAATACCACCTTGACACATCAACAATACCATCTTTATACACATCAACAATACCACCTTGATTCACGTCAACAATACCACCTTGATACAAGTCAACAATACCACATTGATTAACGCCAACAATACCACCTTGATACAAGTCAACAATAGCACCTTGATACATGTCAACAATAGCACCTTGACACACGTCAACAATAGCACCTTTACACATCAACAAAACCACCTTTACACATGAACAATACCACCTTCAGGCTTGACACACGTCAACAATAGCACCTTTACACATCAACAAAACCACCTTGACACACATCAACAATACCACCTTGACACATCAACAATACCACCTTGACACATCAACAATACCACCTTGATACACATCAACAATACCACCTTGACACGTCAACAATACCACCTTGATACACATCAACAATACCACCTTTACACATCAACAATACCACCTTGACACATCAACAATACCACCTTGATACACATCAACAATACCACTTTGACACAAATCAACAATACCACCTTGACACATCAACAATACCACCTTGACACACATCAACAATAACACTCTGACACATCAACAATAACACCTTGACACATCAACAAAACCACCTTGATACACATCAACAAAACCACCTTGATACACATCAACAAAACCACCTTGACACTTCAACAATACCACCTTGACACACATTAACAATAACACCTTGACACATCAACAATAACACCTTGACACATCTACAATACCACCTTGATACATCAACAATACCACCTTGACACACGTCAACAATATCACCTTGACACATCAACAATACCACCTAGAACCACATGAACAAAACCACCATGACACATCAACAAAACCACACTGACACATCAACAAAACCACCTTGACACACATCTTCAATAACACCTTGACACGTCAACAAGAACACCTTGACACATCAACAAAACCACCTTGATACACATCAACAAAACCACCTTGATACACATCAACAAAACCACCTTGACACATCAACAATACCACCTTGACACACATTAACAATAACACCTTGACACATCAACAATACCACCTTGATACACATCAACAATAAAACCTTGACACACATCAACAATACCACCTTGAAACATCAACAAAACCACACTGACACATCAACAAAACCACCTTGACACACGTCTTCAATAACACCTTGACACGTCAACAATAACACCTTGACACATCAGCAATACCACCTTGACACATCAACAATAGCACCTTGACACATCAACAATAACACCTTGACACACGTCTTCAATAACACCTTGACACGTCAACAATAACACCTTGACACGTCAACAATACCACATTGACACATCAACAATACCACCTTGACACACGTCTTCAATAACACATTGACACATCAGCAATACCACCTTGACACATCAACAATAGCACCTTGACACATCAACAATACCACCTTGACACACGTCTTCAATAACACATTGACACGTCAACAATAACACCTTGACACGTCAACAATAACACCTTGACACATCAACAATACCACATTGACACATCAACAATTCCACCTTGACACATCAACAATACCACCTTGACACTTCAACAATACCACATTGACACATCAACAATAACACATTGACATGTCAACAATACCACCTTGACACTTCAACAATACCACATTGACACATCAACAATTCCACCTTGACACATCAACAATACCACCTTGACACTTTAACAATCACACCTTGACACATCAATAATACCACATTGACACATCAACAATACCCTTTGACATATCAACAATACCACCATGACACATCAACAATACCACCTTTACACATCAACAATACCACCTTTACACATCAACAATACCACCTTGACACATCAACAATAACACACTAAAACATAAACAATACCACCTTGGTACACATCAACAATAACACCTTGACACATCAACAATACCACCATGACACATCAACAATACCACACTTAAAACATAAACAATACCACCTTGACACATCAACAATATCACCTTGACACATCAACAATACCACCTTGACACATCAACAATACCACCTTGACACATCAACAATACCACCTTAACACTTCAACAATACCACCATGACACTTTAATAATACCACTTTGACACATCAACAATACCACCTTTACACATCAACAATACTACCTTGATACACATCAACAATACCACCTTGACCCATCAACAATATCACCTTGACACATCAACACTACCACCTTGACACTTCAACAATACCACCTTGACACATCAATAATACCACCTTGACACATCAACAATACCCTTTGACACATCAACAATACCACACTGAAACATCAACAATACCACCTTGACACATCAACAATACCCTGTGACACATCAACAATACCACCTTGACACATCAACAATACTACCTTGACCCATCAACAATACCCTTTGACACATCAATAATACCACCTTGACACATCAACAATACTACCTTGACATATAAACAATACCCTTTGACACATAAATAATACCACCTTGACATACGTCAGCAATACCACCTTACACATCAATGATACCACACTGAAACATCAACAATACCACCTTGACACATCAACAATACCACCTTGATACACGTCAACAATACCACCTTGATACACATCAACAATACCACCTTGACACTGCAACAATACCACCTTGACACATCAACAATACCACCTTGACACATCAACATACCACCTTGACACGCCAACAATACCACCTTGATACATGTTAACAATACCACCTTGACACATCAACATACCACCTTGACACGCCAACAATACCACCTTGACACATCAACAATACCACCTTGACGCGCCAACATGTCAACAATACCACCTTGATACACGTCAACAATACCAACTAGAAACATGTCAACAATACTTCATAGACACATCATTAATACTACAATGACACACATCAACAATACCCCCTTACATGTCAGCAATACCACCTTACAAGTCAGCAATACCCACCTTACATGTCAGCAATACCACCTTACATGTCAGCAATACCCCCTTACATGTCAGCAATACCCCCTTACATGTCAGCAATACCACCTTACACGTTAGCAATACCCCCCTTACATGTCAATAATACCACCTTACATGTCAGCAATACCACCTTACATGTCAGCAATACCACCTTACACGTTAGCAATACCCCCCTTACATGTCAATAATACCCCCTTACATGTCAGCAATACCACCTTACATGTCAGCAATACCACCTTACATGTCAGCAATACCACTTTACACGTTAGCAATACCCCCTTACATGTCAATAATACCCCCTTACATGTCAGCAATACCACCTTACATGTCAGCAATACCACCTTACATGTCAGCAATACCACCTTACATGTCAACAATACCCCCTTGCCACTTCCTTAAGGAACCCAACAGGTTCAGCAGACCTAATTAGGAAACTTTGCAATGTTTTTCATTCAATTAATCTATTAATGGTGAGAGATTAATGAACTTAGAGCTATTCTGAAATGTCAATGTCTGTGTGAATAAAGAAATATTGTGGAAATGAGTTGTTTTCATTACCACAATACCTGAGTTGCAGAATGATACAAACAAACTCTGATGGAGATGTAACACTACTGTCATTATCTTAACAACATGGCCTGTTTCACCACTGAAAGAACAGTTCTGTGAGGTAACAACATGTCTGGCTGGATTCCACTGTACCAGAAGTAACCATTAGCACATAGCTTCTTAGTATCTTAGTGCCAGAACTCTGTAAGATTCTTGGACTTACAAATGCACTAAGTGCCTTTTTCATCTTACTGAAGCATTATAACGTTCTCCTGGCATTCTTGTATGTGTCTCTGTCTAGTTTCCATACCTTACATTCATGGCAATGAGGGCAGTTCATGCAAGTACCTGAACTAATAATGTACATGCAATAAAGTGCATGATGAGCCTCACAAATTTCTGATGGTTTGCACATTTTGTAATTATGAAGATTGAATAATCAATATTGTGATATAAAATGTTCTGTATAGATTGAGTACATAATAAAATTTATAACATTATAAAATTACATTCATGTAAAATAAAATTAGAATCTATGCTCCTAAAACAGCATTTTTTTCAAAAGGCTTTTCCAAGAGTGAAAGTCAAGTCAAATTTCATTTGTAAAGAAAGGCCTCCGACCCATAATAAAACACATACAAGTCTGATTCTTAAACTCAGACTCAAAGACGTTAGTGTATACGGGCCCTGGTTACCTTCTGAGAGAGAGTATGTGCAGGCGTTACATACGAGCACACTGAGTTGGAGACCCGTGCTCTTGAACCACGAGATAAACTGCATGGTGGACTTGAGCGATGTGAGGTCACAAATGTGATACTGTACATCTAACTCGTCACGGACCACTATGTCGTAACAGTCACCTCCCTTCTTCCGTTCCTCGTAATCAGCTTTCATCTTCGCCAATGCCTGCAGGAAATGAAGAGTAAGACAGTTCACTGTAAAAATACAGAGTCAATCTGATAGCATATTTATTAAAAAAACGCAATTATTCTTGATCTATTTACATTACATAACATAACAAATCTTTATTCAGCATTAAACAGCATACGTACATTTATAGCCATATTTACCATTACCCCAAATAGTTTTGAATTAATAAAATCTTTATAAGGAGAACATTCATCTTCATAAAATTAACTGACTGGAAAAGATTACATGTACATGTAACTATTAGCAAACTTATTTACTGATTTTCCCCTCTCTTCTGTGCGAACAGCCAGAATCACCTTTGCTCCCAGCATGGCAACGCCCTTAGCAACCTCATAGCCTATACCTGAAAAAGGTGTCAGATAAAAATAAGAATAAATATCTATTTGACACTTATTGGGAAGCAGTGGTAGAATTATTTGAAATCTTAATTCTCACACTGTTACACAATACAAGAGTGCTGCAGTGGAACACTGACATTGGTGTTTTTGTTTTACTCCAGTTTTTCTCTCACAATATTGGGAATGAGGCTGGGGCTTTCAGATTGCGGAAAATGAATCATTTTGACTGAAACTGGGAATTACAATTTGGCCTAGAAATAAAGAAGAATGCTTTAAAAATCAAACAGAAAATATGTCAGATAAAAGAATGTGATAAAGTTCGTTTCAACAACAACTCTTCAAGAAAAAAGGATCTTTCATAGGATAGGGCACTCCACTTTATGCTTGGTCTTGGAAATGAATGCCTGGTGTTATATGTGCCTGTCAACAAACCGTGCCAAAAAACTTTGCAAAAGTGGTGCTAAAAGCTTCGCAAAACAATGCTAAAAGCTTCGCAAAACGATGCGGAATTGGCCAAAAAAAAAAGCGCAGCATTTGCGAAGCTTTTAAATTGTTCACTGAAAAAGTGACCATAAAGCATTAAAGTGATACTTTACTCCCAAATAAAAATACAACAATGAAGTTACATATATACATGAATGTTTTGTATCATTGTGAACAGTAAGTTTGTAGCATATAGGTGTGATAATATTGAGAAAAAAATTGTTTTATGGCCTGATAATCTGGGCATGTCAGTTCTAGCTCTAGTTTAAGCAAGACTGACTGTGACTGAGCAGACTCTACTATGATAATTGATAAGTAACCGGCCAACTTTTAAAGTGACTTGCTAATGGTTTGTAAAATACACTTTTAATTACAAGTGTTGCAAATCATAAAGAATATTAAAAGCTGGAACCCTTCAGCAAATGTTGAAATTTGCTCAAATATTGTCTTTGAAGACCACAATATTTGAATATTCGGTAATTCTTTCGATCAAATTATCGAATATTCGATTATCTATTAGAAGTTATAGTGAACTATTATTATAGTTATTAAGTAATAACTGGGGCATTTTAACCTTTGTTATCGTAGCCAGTATGCTCAGCGGACCCTGATTTTACCCAAATGAGCCTCTGAAATTCGCCATTTTCAGAAAGAAAAAAAACAAAAACATTATGAACAAACAAAAATTAAAATCGAATAATTTCAATTTCATTGCCATCATATTTGTAAACAATGTGAAGTTAGATGGTTTCCTAATGAAATGGCGTAATGCGCTGATGGAGGGTCTTTCCGTAGGACGAGCAGCCTCTACTAAATTATAATAACTATGGAAAAACTGAACCAACTTGGGAACTAGTGAAATAATAAATTTAAATATAGTACCCGACGATATGACCCTTTATAATGACATATGACGCCTGTATAGTGTATTGTCATCACCATCACACCTCTGGTGTTATGGGCAAATCGCTTAAAAACAAGACAAACAAACTTTATACACAGCTAAGGAGTGGTAGGCAAAATATTTATTATTCTATTTATTCAATAACAAAATATCGAATACCGATTTTGACATTCGAATACCAAATGTTTGATCGAATATTTGAATATTCGTTTGCATCCCTAGTTGATTTACATTATCAAGTGATGTTATCAATGTATCCATCACAGGTTGCCGTGTAGACTAGCCGACGTGGGTTCAAACCTTACTACAACCAAAGTACTTTTTTATGCTTTAACTGTATTTTATTCTGCAATTTCGATATCATAGAGTAAATAATGATAAAATAAGTGTTTTCAGACACATAACCTAAATTAAAAAACTAATTTTTTGCCCCAAAACATGAGCAAGTCACTTTGAAATTCTTAATATGACTTTTGTTTTCATCTTAAACTAATTTCACTTTTCAAAGTTAACCATTTAATTATTTCCACATTGTGCGCTGTATTTACATTAGCCTGTAAAATTCTCTATCAAATGTCATATCTTTATTCAATATAATTGTTGACTTATATTAAATAATTGGAGTTCTGAGAACGACAAACAAGGCTGTACATTGTACCTACCCTTCGGTGCAATTGACCATTAATGATTATGAACATTCATTGGTTATTCTGTTGAAATGCTCCATGCAGTCAATATAATGATTTTTCCTGCAATAATGATTTAAAACCATCAATATCTTGTCGATACAGGAAATCCAAATTGTTAACACTCTACCATTAAAGGTTTATTCTGTCAAGCAGGGCACCGAAGAAGATTGATGGTAATGGCTGGACAGTTATGCATCAGACTCTGGATCAGATGTCCATATTTGATCCCCACTCAAAGTTTCTTAGATGATTGACTAATTTAGTACTTATTATGGTTCTTTAACACAGATTTTATGAACTGTACAGCTATAAAGGCTATTCAGAGATTATGTAACTTGTTCAATATTGGGACCAAAGATCAATCTTACCCAGATGGTCTGATTCTACATAATCAGGTACATGTATTAACTCAACTCAGAGAAACTTTACTACTGAAATAAACAAATACTGAGACGCTTAAGACACAAAATATGGGTTCATGCAAAATTTTATATTTTTTTAATTTTAATGCATTTTCATGTTTAACTCATTTGACATAAATGATAAAAACAAAAAAAAAACATGATTTAGGAACAGATAAAAAATAACTACCATTATAAATGTGTGTTTTTTTTAATAATAGCTACATGGCCACAAAGTCCCCTGTTAAAAAACGTCAAAATATTGCTAATATATATATATATCTCAATAAATCATATTGCAAAAATTTATTATTATGTTTAGGTAATAGGATTTATAGTCCAGATTGAGGTTCAAATTGTATGTAATATTCAACAGTTATTCACACAGAACACACGACTAAAATATGTGGCTGTGCGCAGAAATAAAGAAATGACATGAACCAGTTTTAAACTAAAGATAACTTGTAACGCAAGATTTGGGTAGAATATGAAGGAGTATTTGATCACAAAAGGTGAGAGGGGGAGGTAACCCTTACAAAGCTTTGCGATGTTGATGTAATCCACTATAATTATAAAGTGTCTTAAATTATATGTAATAGTACATCTCCTCACAATATCATGAAATTATTGCTAAGAACTTTGTTCTTCTGAAGTTCAAAGGACTAAATTTGCTCCTGGGCTCAATGTAACATTCCGCTCTAGACGGAAGTGTGTTTTTATAGTATTACGTTCCGCTGAAGGCGGAAGTGTGTTCGTAGTATGTTGATGTACTTTATGATATGCAAATTTGCATTATTAAACCAGGTTTCCATGTGGACGGAGAATATTCTGTATATAAAGACCAGAGCATGCTTTTTTCTGAAGGGATCTGATGGCCTTGTTAGCCTTGCATGTTACATCAAATCCTGCTTCTAGCAAGACTAATAAGTAAGTTTTATTTGACTTGATTCTTTTTTTCCAATAAAACCTATTCAAAATTAAAAAAAATGATTTACATGCTCATGTTTCAGTAGCTGTGATTTTGATATGTGTATTGGGGCCATTCACTGTCTCTCTGGACAAGAGATATAATTTATGGCTTAGCAGTAGAGTCTGTCTGACTGCAGAGCTCTACCAGATTCACATATAGCAAATTGCATTTGGCTCCCAACATAAAATACTACGTTGTACGATATGCCTTGAGGTCATTGCCAATTGAACTTAGACTCCAAAGTTCAAGGCCAATACCGACTGAAAATAAATTTGAGTTGATTTGATTTGGGTATTCTATACGTATATTGCTGCGCAAATATTATACTGTCCTAGGCTTTTGAGCTAGCATTTATGACAACATGCTACTGTGTCCACCTGGAGTATTAGGGCTCGTGGATTTAGCCCTCACCAGACGCACTTATGCACCAGTCAATTGTAACCACGGCCCCCAAGGTCCGCGCTTATACCGGGGATAGCCGGGGAAATGGGCCATGTTTTTACCCTCCCGGTGGCCCCGCAGTGCTGGGCATGGTGGTTTTGTATTCGCACCAACATTAGCGGGGAATGTTCCTTAATTAGGGTCCCTGGGGTGCAGAGGCATCTGGCTTGGATTTTACCATCAGTTCGTCCCCGCAGGACGGGGATTTTACCCAGGCTTGGCTGGACCGAAAGTCATAGTCCCCGCTATTCCCCGGACCTGGAGGGGCCCCGGTTACAATTGACTGGTACATTAGCAGCCTGTCACATACATCTTGCATATCGTATTCACCTTAATCTGAAGTCATAAAGTGAGTCTTAAAACTGCATAATTTATTTAATTTCAATTGACATGAATTAAACACAGATATACATACCCGTATTTCCTCCAGTGATGATCACAGTTTTCCCGATTGGCATCGGCGAGATCACATGGCTAGGTTGCCCACCCATGACGTCTGTGTGTAACGTTCAACTTCTAGAGCTGTGAAATTCAAGTTTCTGTGGAATTAAAACTTTAAGAAAAATCCTTTCACCTGATCTACATTTTCATCATGGTCTGTAAAAATTAAAGTATAAAAAATAACACATAATAACTTAATTATGAATTTATTTATAATGCACACTGTCACAGGCCAAATCAAAAGATGAAAAACTGTTTTCTTTTCACATATTTAATTGATAACATACATTATTACTGGCACACTATACGCCCATCTGATGTTTTAATCCAAGAATAAAGTATAGTTTGAACAGTTCATAACTTAAGACACTGTTGGGAAAATTTCTAGAAATTATGATCCCAGCACAGACAATTTCCACATCAATCCTGTTAGATTTTCTTCATACCTGCCAAGTAAATGCCTGACTCGGTGCTAATCAAAATCTGCTGAGCAACACCAGCGCATTTCAGCCTGTACTGCTACCTATCAACAGTATGTTTACATTATCCGAATTATTGCGCATATCCGAAATCTTAAATTAAATAACAGACGCATTTTCATTGCATCAGAATATGAAGAACACGTGCAAATATGTGAAAATATTTACCCTGTATTCGATGAAACTTCGTATACAACTCTGTCTTATAATTAAATTGAAATCTATTAATGAAAAGTTGAAAAACAATCGATCAGTGACTCTACTTATCTAATTTTATTCTTATACAACATAAGCGGACACAATGTCAGAGCCCGGCTAGCTCAGTCGGTAGAGCATCAGACTTTTACGTTTGACATTAACTCAGACATCTGAGGGTCAAGGGTTCGAGTCCCTTGTTGGGCGCTATCTTTTTTTTGATTCTCGAGTTTTAATTTCATGTACGGTGACGTATGTTGATTTTTACCGCACATAAATTTTTTTAAACATAATAATTAAACGACTTGGCAGCAGTATCGCTCATGGATGGTGAAATTATGTTTTTGTATTTATATTATTTCACATACATGTACTAGTACAGAACGACGCACGAGAAAGAAAAAAAAAACACAACAAACAAACATTAGTTTAGAATACAATTTATTTACTCACAGAAATTGAAAAACAGCAACACAAAACTCGTTTTAAAACTAACTCCGGTCACTTGATATGCAATAAAGAATATATACATATAATACGCAAGTTAATTATTGGTAATAATTTAAGCTGGACCAACAACAAATCCCACTCCCAGGTAATAAGCGATGCTAAAGTTTTGAAAAACACCAGGAAAGATGATTGCAAGATAGTGACATGTACATATTAAAAATCAAGAAGTTGAACACATGCTAAAAATAATTAAGCTTTACTATTTTTAAACATTATATAATCATATAAAAGTCTGTTTGCAATATAAAGCTGGACAAAAAGTATTTGCTGAGGTTTAAACCACATACTTGTGCCTAATAACATCTATTAATGTTTCCTTTTCTCGTGTCATTATACTGTGGACAAATCACAGTAAAATTGTATTCATTTTCAATATTTTTTTTATATAAAACACATTTGATTTGATTTTGTTCAACATTAGTTGTGTAAAAGGGTGATAGTAATCCAAAACATTTATAGAGATTTACTACTTGGCGAGATTTTCTTTTTATTACGATGTTTTGACCCTAAGCAGGATTTTCCCCCTGGGAGAGACAGGGATAATGATATATGTTATGGCTCTTTGCCAGATGTTGCCTTTGTGGTATAACGGAAATAATTGCGGAGATAGTGTCGAGAGATTGCACTCTAAGGGAAATAACTGCTGAATAGCGCGACGCATAATACCACGAAGAGTTATTCATCGTAATCATGTTTGGTAGAGTGTTTTTGCTAATATATTTTTTTGCATTGGTCAAAGCCGTCTAAGCCCTTGGGTTTCCGAGGTCATTTACGCTCAATGTATCGGGTAAAGTGAAAACTTAGTGGCGCCAAAGACTTAAGAAGGCGTTTAAACATGAGCGAATGTTATAACTTGAATGAGTAGCGCGCCTAATAATGATTATTTATCTTTGTGAAAAAGGGGAGATAAACGAAAATTCGTTTTTTAAAAGTTTACTTGGTTTCCAGCTAGTTGTTTCTAGAATAGCGCTGGTAAACATATAAATAAGGTTTTGACCTTGAAGATTTAACCGGACGAGCTTCTTTTTAAGAAGAAAACCCCTCTGCTGCTGGTATGCTCACCTAGTTCTAAATTAAGGAATTTCACCAATAAATCAATGTCAGATGACTTAATGTTATATTACTGTGTACAATTTGTCATTAACAACAGTTAGTCATACATATAAAAATGACAAAATGGCACTATCTTTAGGATAACGTATTTTAAACTAGCGTATGAACCAACACAAACGTTTGATTATTTTAAGGTGACTAACCATTGAGGATTTGAATGACCAACTGTCTAACAAAAATAACATATTACTAGTCTAAAAAAAATAACATATTACTAGTATAATTGAAAGAGTAGACCTTTCACAAATCATCATCCATCAGGGGCGTAGCTTGGCAAAAATCAATGTGTAGGCCCCGTTGTTTCAGGGGGGGGGGGGGGGGTTCGGGGGCATGCCCCCCGAAATTTTTTGAAATCCTATATCACCGCAGCTTTATTTTGGGGCATGTTTTGAAATAAAAATAAATTTTATAATTTTGCAGTTTTTGTCAAGC
Source organism: Mya arenaria (assembly GCF_026914265.1). Taxonomy (NCBI): domain Eukaryota; kingdom Metazoa; phylum Mollusca; class Bivalvia; order Myida; family Myidae; genus Mya; species Mya arenaria. Next base: position 81,010,635 of record NC_069127.1, read on the forward strand.
TGAAAAGTATATTCCATACTGATTCTAAAGCAGTTAAAATATTCATCAAAAAATAAATTAACGATTATTGAAAAACTCTTCGTACTGTATTCAGAATATAAAAATGATATTAATATATAACCGACCATGTAAATAAAAGTAATCAGACTAAGAAACCGGAACATGATAGTAATCGTACAAATCAAACACTTTCAGCAGCAAAGGCCGGCTACACTTGCTTCAGAAAAAGTTAAACTTCATGCACTTCCTTGAAGTGAATGTATTTATAGCATTATTAATGTCGACGACCATGTCCTTGTGAATATGCAGTAATGCCAACGATGACATCCTGTCTGTGCTCATGGTCGACCGCAAATAGTTCTTGATTTGCTTGATAGCACTAAACGATCGTTCGCATGATGCTGATGTCGGTGGCATTGTCAACAGTACTCCGAGAATGCCATAAATACACGGGTACAAATCTTTGCTCGTCTGTCGGAGCGTATCTTAGAGCCGAGGTGGTCTACTTTCCGCGATATTCCACCGAACTCTCCACCTCGCAACTTCGTTACCGAAAGCTTCAAACGAATGCTGGAGATCTGGAACATATGCGGCATATATGGACGGAAGCATTTCATCTTGTAGACCTGGCAATCGGTTTGGCAGAAGATACTGTGCCGCGAAGCGGTCTTCATTGCTTAAAATGCGGGTCTCCATTTCCTGTATCAAATGGTCAGGGAATACATTGAACAGTGTTATTCTCCAATAGTCGGAAACTGTATCTACATCCGGGTTACCGCGGTGCCTACCAGCACTTCTTGGTCTCGACGGGATTATATCAAATTCCGCGGCAACATTTGTAGCTTTTTCAAAGAGAGCGCCCCACACGTTTGGGTCGTTTCCCTCATTGTTCATTAGCTGAATGACGACCTTAGCCTCACAAATTGCATGCAATAGATCGTTATCTTCTTTTTGCAATAGGTTTGTTAATGCAACCGTTGAACTAAGCACATGTTCAACCAATATAAATGCTATAATGAATTCAAAGCAAAGTATCCCTGCCAGATACTGCCCTGCTTTGTTATCTCCGTCGTCATTTAGTGTTTCAAGCGTATGAACTACAACGGGAAATACGTTCCTGAAAGTCGCCAGGGCATCGGCGCGACTCGACCACCTTGTTTCGCACAAAGTACGCAGTTTCGTTCGCTGCTCCATTTCCTCTTTAGTGGTGGCATCTCGAGACAACTCGTCCACGAAAGCTGCTAGTCGTTTCGCAGAGTAATCGAGCATCATCGTTCGAACACAAGGAATATTGGAGCTGTGAACCAAGGCGAGATTCAGGCAATGCGCTTTGCAGTGTACGTAGTTAGCATGCGGTGATCTTTCACGAACAAGGGCCTGAACTCCTCGATATTTCCCCGACATGTTTGATACCCCATCGTAACACTGCGCTCGAACTTTTAAGACGTCAAGGTCGGCTTCCTGGAGAAATGACATACTATTGGCACAAAGTTCAATTCCTTTGACAGAGGCACACTGAACGAAGCCCAAAAATTCCTCCCTTTCTGTACCCTTATTGTCAACAAATCTTACACAGAGCGACAACTGTTCTTTAGTTGATTTATCGGTAGCTTCATCGACAATTATTGCAAAGTATTGACTATTCCGACAGTCGCTAAGAATCCTTTCCTTGACTTGTTCAGCGCAAATGTCAATAAGTTCGTTTTGGATGTCAGGGGAAGTGTACTTGGCATGGTGCGCTAGCTAGGTGCTCCGACAGAATTTCATCATTTTGTGCAAATGCAGTAAGTATTGCGTAGAAATTACTAGTTTCCTCTGTATGCCCTCGTAGTGGTATGTTTTGCTTTGCACAGAGAACTATTATTTCAGTTATTCTATGCAAGACATGTCTGTTGTTCTCCACTGTTGTCCTAGCGGAGTGCGGCAGTTTCTTGTTAATAGACCCACTTTTTCCAAACTGTATGTCTTGATAACTTTCAGCTCGAGCGGAAGCTTTATTATGACAAGTTTCATTTTCATGACGTTTAACCAACGATGACAAGTTCTTCCAATCAGTCATACCAGATGTAAACGTCTTCCCTCGGTCATCAGTACCTCCAAACAGGCAACAGTTCACACAATATATCGCATCCTTTGACTTTGAATACCGCAACCATTTGTTCTCCAATAGCCATTTACCATTCAGTTATCGTTGTTTGCCTCAAAATGTCCTGTAAAGCAAAATATTTCAGTGTTTAACATTTTTGAGATAATTCTAGAAAAATGGTTCGGACGGACGGATGGACGTACAGACAGACGAAAGTAAAAATCAACAACAACTGGTTACAAAGGTATTATGAGTGGTAAAAAATATTTATATTAATTTATATGCTGGATCCAGGAATCGAACTGGGAACGCTTGTGTGGTAGTCAAACATTATACCACTACACCACATTGATTAGCCACTAATAGTCTTGTTAAACTAGTACATATTAATTTAACGCATTTGTTTTGAAACAATTTAAACATTTTATTTTTTAAAAATAAATAAGATCAAAGGCAAATCTAAATAAAAATTCTGCAATAAAAGCAGATGAAACATATTTGTTATGAGTCTGTTGAATTATTTTATGTCATACGCTGTTCACATGTCGCAAGGTCAGACGCATTAATTTTAAAAACTATGAGACAGAAATGCAGTAGGCACATACAGTACCGAAATGGGAATGGGTAGGACAGACAAGACGACCAGGTATCAGTCAGAAGACGTCGCTTCGTTTCCTCATCAGTGGCACAGAAGCTAGAACCGCCAATATCCGGATATGGAGGGTCCTGGTCGGCCATGTCAAGTTATGAAAACCTTCGATTTTTTTTAAATAGTGTTATTCAATACGGACTTATTTTCATATTCGATGGGTTCGCTGCAGATCGACACTATATCCTTTATCCCCCTAACCCTTTAATTTTTATTGCATTTTTGAAACTTTTATTTTTTTCAATTTAGAGAAAAATGTGTAGGCGCGTGCCTACAGTGCCTAAAGGAAGCTACGCCCCTGCTGGACCATGGGTCAACAGTTGGGGTGGTATTTTCATTATATTATGCTGTTAAAAGAATAAAGTAGGCGTTGCCCTGTTTCTCTTATGCTGTTAAAATATATTATTTTTTTAATTGGTAGTTTCTTTTAAGTGTTTATATTATGGTACTAACGTTGCTATCTTTTACACTCATTTTAAACATTGAATCTAACCTAACAAATAACCATGAACAATGACATAGTGGCACATTACTGTAGGCCTTTATGGCAGATGATACTAAATCAAAGCACTGAAAGTGCTGAGGGACGGTACTGCTTAAAGCTGGCAACAGTAATGCAACAACTGATAGTGTAAATTAAGTTATGTGAAAGAAAGATAGTGATTTAGACTATACAACATTACTAGTCTGTTTGTTTTGACGAAACAATTGATATTGTATGGCAATGTTAAGAAGAGATGATTGTCAAACATTATGCCCTCACTGAGCGCCATGTTGTCAGGAATATTCAGACAATTGAATAAAATATTAATGGACCGAAATGACAGCTGATTTTTCACTGACATCGGACGCCTTTGATGTAGTTTTAAGATTATGGCCATTGAAAAATTGGGGATAGAAGGTACAGTTTTTAATTATGTTCGGAAGATGACTGATATTTTCAGATAAACATGTATCCTCTTAGCAGCAGAATAAGTAAATATGGCGCAAATTTAATGACCAATATGAGTTGTGACCTTGACCTTTGAGTCTATAACTTTAAAATTCATAGGGGTCATCTAATGACCACCCAAACCTAAATGTCAAGTATGTGGGCCATGGGTGCAAATATTGTCGAGTCATCACACATTTGTTTTGCATTCAAGGTCACTGTGACCTTGACCTTTCACCCGATGACCCCAATAATCAATACGTGTCATCTTCTGGGCAGGCTCAACCTCCAAGTTAGGTTTGAGGGCCATGGGTGCAGGCATTGTCGAGTTATCACTTTGACAACCTATTAGGAATAAAGGGCACTGTGACCATTGACCTGATGACCCGTAAAATCTATAGGGGTTATCTTCTGGTCAGGCCCAACCTTCATGTCATGTTTGATGACATATGTCCAGGAATTGTGAAGTTTTCACCCACGGTCACTGTGACCTTGACCCCTATTTCAATACGGGTCATCTACTCGTCAGACCCAACCTCCAAGTCAAGTTTGAAGGCCATGGGTGCAGGCATTGTCAAGTTCTTAGACAACCTTTTAGCATTCAAGGTCATTGTGACATAGACCTTTGACCCGTTGACCCCTTAAATCAATAGGGGGTATTTTATTGGTCAGGCCAAGCCTCGATGTCAAGTTTGATGACCAAAGATCCAGGCATTGTTGAGTTATCACTCAGACAAGCTTTGGCACCCGTTAAAGGTCACTGTAACGTTGACCTTTGACCCGATGACCCCTTATATCAAAAGTGGTCATCTAATGACCGAACATTCCTGTCAAGTTTGATGACTATTGGTCCAGGAATTGTTGAGTTATCACTCGGACGTGCTTCTGTCTACCGACAGACCGATTGACAAAAAGCAATATACCCTTCTTCTTTGAAGAGGGCCATACAAATTGGAACAACAGCTACGCAATGGCTATACATGTAATAACAACTGAAACGTTTGTCTTAGATAAGAACAAAACAATAAAATCACGAAAGACAGTAGTGCATACATATTAAAAAGAATTTGTAAAAGTTGTAAATGCTTTCCAGTAAAATTCAATTGATGAATGTAAAATCTACCCACTTAACAGGCTAACTGCATTTAACTGGTCTCTGATTGAAGTTTTAGTCTTGTTTTTCTATAAGGACTGAATGACTGTTGACAGTAGAGGTGAGTTCAAGTTATTAAGTGACATATTTTTCTCTGTCAGTACACAAATGAACATCATTTGGATAACAACACTTGTCTGTTTATTTTTCTCGATTTAAAAGCAAGATTTAAGAGCAAAACTTAAAAAAAATAATCTTGTAGTTTGTACTTGAATATAGTCAGAAGTTCTTTTAAGACAATGTCACTAATCTTTTAATCGTACAAAAATGACGTCTTTTTTCCGATTCCGAATAAATGAGACATTTCTATACTTTTTGACAGTTTATACCAATATTGGTTTTCTTTTTTGATTACTCCGGTCGCAACATAATTTGGTATCGTTTTAGTACTGTGTAAAAATGACTTGCATTTAACTACTAAAAGTAATAGAAATCCAAGTTATACGCGTTCATACTCCGGAGATGAAATGTTTCCTTACCAGGCTCGATAACGTTGTATATTCCATTCATTATATCGTTCCAGATACCCTGCGTAAATGTATGAAGTCCATTCGTGTGATTCGATAATTTCAAAACGTAAAATACATGTATGTAAAACAATATGTATTGTAAATACATTTGGCTGTTCGCGTAATATTTTGTTTGTTGATAATGTCAGTTGAGCGACGTGGTTATATACTCACGGGCGGACGACATCATTATTAATATGGGTAAAACGGGTAAATTGACATTGCGAAAACTTGTAGGGAGACAGCTCTATTTTGTACTAATTCTCTTTATTAAAACAATTCCTGGTTAAAAAATAATGTTTAAGATGATTCTTTAAATTATTCTTGTCGCTTATAAAATACTTGTACGAAATAAATAGGTCTATAATGTATAACTAACCTTTGAAAAAAATCCGACAGACATGTAACTTTGTTAATGCAAATACCCAATTTAAAAACAAAAGGCGGTAATCGTGCAAAAATGCGGTAACAGTGAATGTGAGAATATTAAAGATTTTATTTAGTGATTATAGTTTTATGATTACTTCTTTAACTACACCTATTTTAATATTAATAATTTTTAACTTAACTGGTTCTATTATTTGTAATTGTTAACTAAACTTTTTGATACAGCTTACACAAACATATGTTTTTCGTTGGTGTCTGATAGACTGTATGTCTCGATATAGATCTTATTCTACTATACAAGTTTCTGTCTTGCTATCAGCGTGTTTGACTGCGATTAAAACGCACGCTAAAAAGTATTATAACAAAGAATATGACATCTCTGGAATAAATTTATTCTGGTCTATCTATAATTCTTTAAATGTTGTTCGTAGTATTGGAAGTATACGGTTTATCGCCTCCACAGTAAACACTTAATAACTTTTTAGCACTTTATTCCTCTATTTCGCAACATTTGCTTATCAAGAAAATTAACACCTCTAATTGGAAAAACAACATTTGCGCGAGAAGAAACTACATTTATAGCAGTAAATGACATTTTTTTTACTGATGGACATTTTGATACATATATAAACTGAACAAGCTATGATAATTGTGAAGTGCTATGTTTTGTACTCAATAATTCATTCTTTAAACTTGGGCATGAATTGTATCGGCAAACAGTAGATGTCCATATGGGTGCCAACTACGCAACTTTACTTGCAGACCTGTCTTTTATTCATTATTGTTTTGATAAAGCTTTTAATATTTGTATCGCTAAATGTTGGTACGAGGTTATGGCCAAATAAGTATACTTGACGAGTTCATTTTGGCAGTGAGGCAGCAGGCCGAGAAGAAAAAAGATTAAAGAAAAAAACGTAAATGCTTAATTTGTATTAAAATATTGTCAAATATTTATTTTATTGTGTACTGAAGAGTTGTCAATACGATATGATAGCTGCTTACACATTTAATTAAATTCGGGATTATGACGTAAGCTTCAACTGACTCCAGACAACGGCAGCCTTCACTGTCTATCATAGTTGTGTGCATGTGCATAGGGGACAGCGATATATGAAAAACAGACGAATGTACCACATCATGTACACCGACCAAATACTCTCTACGAAAATAAATGTGTGCACGAATTCACCGTCAAATCTGCTGTACATTATATGGAGCTACGGTAAATGGGATAACTCATTTGTTATTGGCTCACAAAAATGTGCGAACACCAAACAAGTTGAAGATGTACTCTTATTCCCTTATAAGAAATATCACAATTAATAATATCAGAAACAATGGTTCTTATGAAGGATACCTAGTCCAAATAATTGTACGTTGACGGATTTTTTTTAGATTTTTGATATGGCAAATCCTTCACGTACAAATTGTTTAGTATCAAAAGTGGGTAGTTGTTCCGATCAGGATTCCGGGTTAAAGCTTATTGCGTCTATAAAATATAATAAAAACAAGAAATATTACCAGATAATGTTATTTTATATTAGTTCCGTACACAAAAATAAATATCCAACTTATAATTATGAGTTCGACGGCTTTTCTTCATTTCATTCTGTCAAAACATAACGATATATACATGAAGGGCACCTGCAAGGCTTTTGGGCACAGTTTTAAATCGCTCGGAACACTTCGGCCATGACCGAGTTGTTACGATTGTATAACGAGGTCTATCTCGAAGCTTTGTCGGAGGAGGCCGAGTTATTACGATTGTATCGAGTTGTTCCCCTTCGCATAATTGTTGTCTGTGTCAGTCAACTTTCGTTTTATTGGAATGGTAAACAACTTGTTTTAATGCATTAAATGCTTGTTTAGTGCAAAATAACATTTCACGTACATGGTAAAATATGAGTATAACTCTTTATGATCAATTTCAACCATAAAATACTTCACTTAAAACAATTTCAATATTTTTAAAACACCCCCGTTTTTTGCACATTCCCGTTTAGACGTTAGGGAAACACGGTATTTCTACCGTACGGGACTATAGTAGACCACAGTTAATCTTTAAGCATTTAATATTTTCTCACTTTAAACTATTAGATACACGGTTACATTAATGTTTGTTATACATGTGTATGTATTGAGTTTGAATAAGAGTGTCACTTTAAAGCCCCCAGTGGACTCGTCAGGCGCGTAGTTGACTGTACGCGAATACGCAGTTACGTAATGAAATTTTGACAAGTCGAAGTTGTTGTCATACCCAAAACCCCGATTTTGAAATAAAATCCGAAGGGGGGATAGGGGTGAAGAGGTATATATGCTGTTCGTCATTGGTCTGCGAAATCATAAATGAACATCCACTTGATAACACAATACCAAATAGTTTCAAGATGGATCTGTTTCTATCAATTTAGTATTATATAAAAAAACAAAAACATTTTTATAAATACATATAAATTATTTTAGTTTAAACGTTATATATTTTACAACGATTGTGAAGAAAGATATGACAGCTTATACTAAGTCACTCTCGTTGGCACGATGTTGCGCGAGAGTGTGGTCTTGTGATGTGGGGGAAACCGGAGTACCCCAAGAAAACCCACTTGTTCAACTTGGGCTCAATAACTAAACTCACATGTGCCCCCATAAATTATTTTATTAAAGCAACACATCCCACATCATTTTTGCAGGGTTGACAAAATATCACATATTGGACATTCCATAAGACTTCATAACCTCTTGTCAACCTGGACAAAATATCCCTTTACATTGATTTGCTCAGATTTATCAATCACAAGAAACAACATAAAATAAAGGTGATTTTCACATTGAGTTGGTTGTATGTACATATATTATTTTTGTAATGTGCTACACTTTATCATTATCACCATGCATTGGGTGCTATATATATATTGTTTTATAGTTGATAAGTTTCTTAAAAGAGTTGCATTTAAAAAACGTAGGAATGACATTTCAATTCATTTTGTTTATTTCACTGATTATTGTAAGATGGACTTAAAGATATTAATGTTTGCTTAAAAACAACAACAATTTAATAGAATGCTTTGTATATCACCAAACCAAAGCATTCTTTCGTGTTGAATTTCATTTGTTTGTTTTTGTATCTTTAAAGTTTAACGATTTATTTTTGATAACAACCTTAAACAATTGGCTGAACGTATTAAATAACAGCTCATGTAATTACAACTTGAAAATATATATCATGAAATTATCAGCAGGCGTCCGCACTTATTTGTAAACAACTATTCGTACACAGCTAGTGTTAAACTTTATTGAAATACACTGCTTTAATATTTACTCCTACTATATAGATTGGCAACAGTTCAACATTGGCGAATAAACCTACGCTTCCATACTATAGAACTGACAGTCTCCCTTAAATAATCTTAACTGCAGTATATAATACACTGTATAAAATAAATCTTCATAAAAAAAGTCATTCAACTGCTTTATCAAATTGTCTTTAAAAGAATTCTCCTTAATTGCATATACAGTTATTTAAATGAGTTGCTGTATTATTGTTAGTAATAAATTATTACGTTATTTACTGTTTTTTTTCTTCCAAAGTTTTGAATAATTTTTGCAATGAGCGCCAAACATGACCTCTCTTTACGAAAGTTAAAGCAAAAATGCCATCTTCCAGCAAATTCCAGGTATTTGACCATAAACTGGCCGAAAATGGGCCGAAAATTGGCCGGGTCGTTTTCTGGCCGGTGTCAAAACAGAGCGGCCCATTTTCGGCCAACAAACGGCCAACAAACGGCCAACTCTCGACTTGACACTTGGCCGTCGGCCAATAAACGGCCAAAAAAACGGCCAACCCCGCTGTAGCAGAAACAGCGGCGGCCATATTGAATTTATATGAAAAACAAATAAAAAATTCTATAATTCAAATGAGTACTTCATCACTAACCGAATTAACTAGCTTTCTTGACATGACAGATGATATTTGAATAAAGGAAAATACACCGGATGTTACGTAAAACCGCGGATAAAAATGGCTAACACATGTTTTGATTTCAACACGGCAAGAAAAATGTCTTTTATCTGTCGAAATCAGTGCAAGTATGTTCTCATAAAATAACAACTTCACTCCTCTAAGGATTACGCATCATACTGTGACATAAATAAGTAAGTAGAATTGAATTTAGTAATGAATTTCTATAAAAAATGTGATTTCGAGGCATCCCTGTCAGACCAAAATATCTTGCTATGAAAATACCCAGAAAATTGGAAGTATGTGTGAATAATCAAAAATGCACAAGGTTAAATTGCTATGTTTACTGTCGCCAATGGTAGCTAAATGAATGGAATTGTGCAAAGCATCTTGATCATAAACAAGGATACCACGGTGCGGACGCCTAAATTGGTAAGTGAACTAGTAAACAGAATACATGTACATTCATAAGAAAAATATTGTCATATGGGGTCGTTTCAATATCACTGAAGCGTACATTTGATTTTAAGAATTCAGAACATTGGTCATTTTATAGCTAAATGGTTCGAAAAAAATTATGATGAGGGCCATATAATTATAAAAAACAGTTCATCCTTTTCCCACAAAAATCAATTTAGAGATCATGAATAAATCAATTAGGATACTTTTTAAGGGAATGCGTGTCAATATGGTTGGAAATTTGTAATTTGTAATTTGTGTTTATCTAAAGGTGAGTTTTTTGTTTTGTTTCAAATACAGAACATCCATGCAGGTTGGCAGGACAGGGAACACCAAGGCGGAGGGCGGCTTCATCACTGCAGGATTTAGCGATGGGCGGGACGGAGCGAAGTATCCACGAGAACTCCGAATGCCGTAAGAAAGCTGTGGAAAGACACGTGACACTACCCCGACCGACCAAGGGTATCGGTTGAGACGCTACCATCTGCTACCGCGCCACACAAGGTCTTGCATTACAGGGTCACCACTCTGGTCTGCGCTTGGTATTACTCGTACCATGTATGCAAACATGCAATCGCCATTGCACGGGGGCAAGTGCATGGATAGGGAGGTCAGAACTCCGGTTTACGCTGGGATTACTCGTACACTGTATGAAAGCATGCACTATTTACCGTACGGAGGCAAGTGCATAGATTGGAGAAGTGCAATCCTATTAGCTAAACTTATCTCTGGATCAAGCGAGTGATTTTTAAGCATAGGGCGCGTTTACAAGATTTATATGAAGAAAAAAACACACAACAGAAACTAGTCCAGAAGTCGAAAGGCGGAAACTTGATATACATGTATAATGGTTCGCTTTATGGGTAGGAATATGCACACTTCGGCTTACCGGGGAGTTGGTCGCTAACTGTAAAAAATACAAAACATAAGCGCCCAACGAGGGACTCAAACCCTCGACCCTTAGATATCACTACAAACGAAAAAGTCTGATGCTCTACCGACTGAGATAGCCGGACTATTAACCCGAAGGTGACGATTTCTGTGAGGGACGGTGAAAAAAAACGGTGTCGTTTTATACAGTTATATTACCGGTGACATTATTCTTCAGCGACCGTAAAACATTTACTTAAATAATGTACATATAGTAGGCTTGTGATATTTAGTTTTGCTTTACTACTTGAAAGGTTCAGGTTTATTGAACAAGGCCTTGAATACCTCCTTAGTATATAAATTCATAAAACAACTACATAATTTCACCAATTAAAATACGCTACAGAAACGAGTGAAAAACGTTTATATTACAAACACTCTTAACACTTAATACTAAATGATTTTAGAATGTGTCTTGTTTCTGAATTCATTTTAATTCTTACTCGTTATGAGGTCCAGGCATTTAACGTAACTAGGTCTAACATGAATTATATTTTGATATTCGTCGTCACCAATCGTACTAATGCAACGTGTGCATTAACTTTCTCGTATAGGATATTACTCCATTGTCCAGTTTTACTTGGTAATTTGTGATTTTTCGTTCGTAATTTTGTCTAACCTACTTAAATTAATGCCAAGTGTTCTTAAGATAATTTTCCATTTCAAACTGTTTTTAAATGTTTTATAAAATCGAAAACTTGTAGACGTATTGAATGTACTGTACCAGTCATTAATGAACAAATCTTGTAACTTTTGTGTCACTGAGAGGGTTAGCCTCAAATAGTAACTAAATGTATGTACTAACCAAATTCCATACATGCCTGTCTTAATTAACATATTTGTAGTATTATTTATCCAGATGAATTTGTTTTGATTACTCCACTCGCACAATACACCCTTGCGTTTATGTTGAAGATGAAGGCTTAAAATGTGTTTCACAAAACTAAGTTGTACCTTTTCTAATAGCTCTAAGTTTCCAAATCCCCATAATTCACATCCATAAAGAAGAATTGGTTTAACTAACTTATTAAACAAGTCAATTTGCATATTACTTGAGAGGTACAATGATTTGGCTTTTTAATTAGGCAAAACATTGCTTTTATAGCTAAGTTTACAATTATTTTTTTGGCAGAAAGAATTGATTTAGAACTATTAAAATGTAATCCAAGATACTTGTGATTTTTGACAGTTTCTATGTCCATATTATTGAATTGGAAGGTGTGATTCGTCATTACTCCAGATGAGAATATTACATTTTTTGTTTAATAAATATTAACTTTTAAATGCCATGTAAGACAGTAGTTATGATATTCATTTTAACGGTCTTGTAGATCATTTGCAGTTTCACAGGCAATGGCTGTGTCATCAGCATTCAAAAATATAATTATTTTCAGTTATAGCAATAACTGTTTGTCATTTAGCTCTTCGGTGTTAAAGAATTCGTGAAGTTCGTTTAGGAAGAGGCAAAATACCATCGGATAATGTTTTACTCCTTGTTTGATCCCTATATTACTTTCAAAATAGTAAGATGAATCACCATATACCCTTACACAAAATTTAATTATTTATAATAATAATAATATGAATTATTCATATTGTTTATACCTTTAAAAATGTACCGCTAATATTACATACAAAAAGACCAAAACGCCAGACAGAATCAAGTGCAGCTTTTAGTTTAATACACGCACATAATATTTTCATCTGTTAAGCTCTAAATATTTGTATAAAACGGTGCAGCACAAACATATTATCAGCGCTGAGTAGATTTAGAGGAATCCAGATTGAAATTAATTTATTAGATCGTTATTGTCAGCAAAACTTTGTTGTTTAAAACAGCGGTGAATAACTTACCTTATCAACATAAAAGTGTGATCGGCCCATAATTCTCTACGATAAATGGGCTTCATTTGTTTTAAATATTGGTTGAATAATTCCCCTTGTCCATGATTCAGGGCCATAACCATTATTTAACACTATGTTGAATAGTTTTACATATAAACGTTCCAACATATTTAAAGTAGCTTGTATGTGTTGGTTTTGAATTAAATCTACGCCACCAGCCTTACCTGTTTTCAATTCTTTATCACGTAATGGTATTTCTTCCTTAGATATTGGGACGTTAAGAATACTGTCATTTCGCTCCGGTGTCTCAAAAAGTGGGTTCTGATTTGTGCTTGTTTCATCATTAACAATAGTTGCATTTACATTTTTGAAATGATGGTTATATGCTGCTTCCAACATTTTTGCTTTCACCATTTAATATTTTACAGAATTGCTCTGGATGATCTTGTGTATATATTTGAAGTTTTTTTTAAAATTGTCAATTTTATACATTTTGAATTGTGAGTTTTCTTATTCTCTTTACTTTTTCTTTTTCATGATTGTAAGTTTGAATAATTATTATTTAATTACTTTATCACCATATGTCCTACCATTTAATATAAACATCTTGTTTTTCAATAAAAAAACTAAAAACATACTTCCATAACTGTTCGCTGTTTTGCCACAGCTAATCATTCAGTGTAGATATCCAACAAATCAAGTTCATTAAAATATCATAATCAACTCCTATAAAATATTTTCATTTATACCCTGGCGTTAAAATCTCCAAACAAACATACGTTATTAAAATTTGTCGATAACAGTTCTATGTTGTTATTTATTGTCCGAGGCAAACGTTGTATATACGCAACACCAAAGACAATATCTTTTGATTGTGAAATCAAGTTTCATGGCATAAAAAAGCGTTTAATTTGATTCTGTCTCGACCAAATCTACATATTTCAAAATAGTGTGTTTAACAAAATATGCTTAACCCCCATACCTTCTATAACAGATGTTACAAACAAAGTCGAATAAATCCAACATAATTTTAACGGGAATTTCATTTCCTCTAGTAATACCAAATAAATTGCCCATAGCCTGACGCCCTTTATCTTTTTATGTATGTTATGCGTTCATAAACGAGCCTCCAATTGACTAAACCGGACCAAGAAGTTAAAAGATGATACAATAAAGTCTCATGATTATTTCATCTATTTGTATAAATAACAGTTTTTGTTTCTTCAACAATTAAAGTAAGTTACTATATAGGCATGTATATTATTTAAAGATCTCTGAAGACATTCAGCGGTCTCAGAAAATATAACAGCAACATATATTCAATTGTAAATAAATTGAAATGTGGTCTAATATCAAACCTTATTATTTTCACTTAAGTATTGTTCTCTATCATTAGCAATCATAGGAAATTCAATCGGTAGCAATATTTTCCTTGTAAAAGGCTTATATAAAATTATTAAAAAAAATAAGCTGATATCACAAATCATTGACTTAATTACGTTTAATAGGCAACCGGCTAATCCAGACTTATTTATACCATGATTATTTTATAATTGTTTTCCAATAAACGACTTAAACATATTGCTCATATGTCACCAGATACAAAACCTCGAGTGAAAAACAGAATAGTTTTCCTATATACCCAACAAAAACACGAGGAAATCATGTTACTAGTGTCCCGCCAAACTAATCCACCTAAATACTGAAGTACCACGGGAACTTGAACCAGTCTCCTGAAATCAATAATGTATATATTTATCAAAACGTCATTTATTGTATCTCCTTTGCCCATTGATAGTAACGAATGTTGGATTAACCGCACCTATACCTCTGACATTATAGTTATTAATTAAAGCAGTATCGGTACGGGGAAGTGAGATTTTTGTTGTTGTTACATATAATTAAATACTAAGAAGGTATTCAAGATCATTCCCAAACTTTGTCCCATAAACCTGAACCTTTCAAGTTGTAAAGCAAAAATTAAATAGCGCAAGCCTGTTATGTGTAAATTAATTAAATGAATGTTTTTACCAGCGTTGAATGATACCTTCACCTTTGATACAATATTATAAAAACGGTTTTCACTCTGGCTCACAGAAAATGTCACTTGTGCGTCAAGAGCCCGGCTAGCTCAGTCGGTAGAGCATCAGACTTTTACGTTTGAAATAAATCATTAAAGTAAATGATTTCGCCATCCCTGACCAATACTTTCACCTGTAAAGTAATTCTATAGAAATACAACCCTTTTTACTGTCTCTCACACATGTCACTTTTGCTCTCAGAGCCCGGCTAGCTCAGTCGGTAGAGCATCAGACTTTTACGTTTGAAATACACTCAGACATCTGAGGGTTGAGGATTCGAGTCCCTCGTTGGGTGCTTACGTGTTTTATTGTTTTTATTTAAGTTTTAACATCATGTACAGTAACGTCTGTTGAATTAACAGCAGCTGTTCATCGTTTAAAGATATAATGTAATTAATTATACTTTGCTATATCTACTTACAATTTGTTTCTTCCGGGTTGCAGTAAATATTATCATATTTTGTATTGACTGAAATTTTGATTGGCTGTTTTCTCGCTCTGTTGATTTGTTTATAGAGAACATTTATGCGGGTAATTCATTCTATATGTGTTAGACGTGACGTTTAGTTGACATGAAAATTAAGTAATGAACTTTAATAATTAATAATAAAATAAACACCGAGACACAAAGGTTATATGAGATTCATGTTATATTATTTTTGCAATAATAATTTGATAGTTTGTGATAAGGTTGAGTTTGGTTTTCACTGTGTTTTTGTGGTGATGAAGAGCTCTAGTAAAACAACAACAAACAAACTTTGCAAGACAAGAATTATAAGGGCGCGGTAGAGTTTCCGATTCAAATACATGAATGTTTGCGGATCGAATTACAATGCATCTATTATTTTTCCATTTATTTTATTGATTTCACCGTTCACTGATTCAGTTTCAGAACAAAATGATGTTGACGGCAAGTCTTTTTAGATTTTAGACGTGCCATTGGATGTGCTGCAAATGAAGATGTTCTCAATGATTTTTATATAAGGTATGCAGTTTTTTGGTATTTTATTTCTGAAAATTGAAGATTGTTTTAGTTAGTGATAGGTAAAGGCAAGTGTGCGCTTATGTATAGAAAGGATTTATTAAGGGCTTATACTTTGATAAGATTTACCTTTTACGTTTTATCTTTATAAAGGATTGTTGAGATAAAAGTGGGGTTTGTGCACATATACTGGTTTAAACCCACAGTAAATTTACATTTTACTGACCGTTCGAAGGCGGTACCTAACAATTCTTGATAAACATAACTATTTTTTATATATATAGTATTTATGCACTGTGCTGTTTGTGGAGTTTTGTGCTGTTCTTCTATGTTTCTGGTTTGTGATTTTATGTTCTATGTCTTTGGCGTTTACCCAGTGCCAATAAACCGGGTTTATATTTAAACTTTTTGCTACTGAGCTTGTTTCTGTAGCTTTTTGCATAAATATTTATAAACAGATCAGTATTTGATCGTCAAAGTATATGTTTTAGTTATGTTTGGTACAGTCTTCTAAATTGGCTTAGGGAAAAATATGGCAATACTAAAACTATAGATGTTTTTCAACAACCTCAACTAAACGGGAAGATCAACTTTGGTTGGACACATTTTACCTTTGCACAATGGGGTGTCTATGATGTCGATGTCTAAATTTAGTGCAGACACCTATTTCAAGCTATCCCTTTCAGAATAGCTTTCGTTATTGGTATCTTTGTAATGCATTGAATTAATGGTGCTCTATTAACATATCGCGAGCAATTGCATGATGTAACTTATTATACTGATCTGATTGGCCGCAGTACGCGCCCTCTACAAAGCACATGTTTATTCAGGCCTCTTTTGCTCCGACCATCGTAAGAAAAAGGTCAGCCTTTGCAGATCTATTACATTCTGGTTTATTTTTCCCACCCTCCCAATACCCCAAACTTCGTCTACATACAGGCATATACTTAATGAATGATACTTGTTTCGATACATGTGTTCTGCTTGCTTCCTATATATATTTTCAGTAAATCCGGAGATTGACTCGAGATTACAATCCAAATCGTTCTGCACATCTGGCTAACCATTCGGCTTCCAACCTCACGCCGAAGTCCAGCTGACTGATTTCAATACTAGATGTGCTGCAAACCTATCTTTCTTTGCTATTTTACCATTCCATTATTTTGATGTTGCTTTGTGTTTTTTTGTCACTGGTAAGGCTCTGACGATTAAAATATCAATTATACCTAGCAGCTGAGTATTCAGTGGGAGTAGTATACCGCTTTCTCAGCATATTCTATTACTTGGCGATTGGCAACTCTCAAATAACATTTTATGGACAATTTGTGGTATTTAAATAAATTGGTCGGATCTGATCATAGATATACCATGACACAAACGTTGATATGTTACCGTCATTTCGTTCGAGCCTTGTCCATTATTTCCCAAACATAAGATAAAGACAATGAAAATGGAATAAATATTGAAAAGGCTATGTTTTTCTTGAATATTATGATGGGTAAAAGAATATCCACCACGGGCTTGCCCTTGTTGCTGTATTGCTTCTGATCTTAAGTATTCCAATAATTGGTTGGTTGTGGTGGTTTGTTTTGGAGAGGAAATAATTTTCATTTAATACTTTTCCAATGTCCATTCTGGATATAAATGTTCATATTAGTGCATTGGTAATGTTGACAATGGTGGTTTGGTTACATTTATGGACTAAAAGTTTCAGGCATTAGACAATTAAAGTTTTGTGTGGCAATATGGAAGTTTATAAAGCATGAACTTCTAAAGGCTAAATCCTTTTTTTTACAGTATTGTATAAGGGAGTGATGTTTATCACTTCAGTAAATCAGTTTTGTAATAAAGGCACGATATTTATGTTCGTAAATTTTCAGAAGACAAGATTATATAATTAATAGAATGGATTAAATGTGATGAGAATCGTTACTAGTGACAAACATGCATGCTTATCAATGCCGATAACCCTGGCTTTCATAATGGTCAAGTTATGTAACTGTAGCGACTGAAAAATAGAAATACCAGTTGCAGCCGTTGGTTTTGCACTTAAGCCAGAGAAACAAGAAAACAATATCGTGACCATCTGGTACCTTTAATTAATTTTTCAATATCAGAGCTCAAGAACTCATTTGATACACGTTTGCTACAATTAATCCCAGATAAAACAATGTTGTGACCTACCTTTCTCAATCTAGGCACACCATCTGCCCACATATACTTATGAGGTATCCAAGCCGGTTTTCGCACCTTATCAAATGACCCGGATCTTGCCAAGTTATAAAGCAAATGTTATTAGCACAAGCCTGCTATGTGTAAAATTATTTAAATAAATGATTTTGCCACCCCTGACCGGTACTGTCAACTATAAAATAATCTTATAAAAAAACACCCTTTTCACGGTATCGCACAAAAACTGTCACTTTTGCTTTCAGAGCCCGGCTAGCTCAGTCGGTAGAGCATCAGACTTTTACGTTTGAAATACAATCAGACATCTGAGGGTCGAGGGTTCGAGTCCCTCGTTGGGCGCTTGTATGTTTTATTGCGTTTATTTAAGTTTTAATTTCATGTACGGTACCGACCGTTGGATTTACCGAAGCTCTTATTTGGAAAATACAATGATCGGTGAGGGATTGGGCACATTTTAAATATGACTCTATTAATTATACTTTACGACATCTACTTTCATTTTGTTTCTTCCCGTTTGCAGCAAATATTATCATATCTTTCATTTCTGAAATTGGCTGTTCTCTCGCTCTATCAGTTTTCTTTTTGAGAACATTCACGCGCTATTTCATTCGATAATTGTATGTCGTGATGTTCTGTTGACTTCAAAATTAATAATGGTTTTTAATAATTAATAATAGAATAAACACAGATTATTTGAGATTGGAGATGAAGAGTTCTTGTCAAGAAACAAACACACTTGGAAGGACAAGAATAATAAGGGCGCGGTAGAGTTTCCGATTCAAATAAATGAATTATTTGCGGATCGAATTACAATGACTGTCTATTATTTGTCCTTATAATTCATTGATTTCACCATCGACTGATTCGGTTCCACCGCAAAACGTTGTTGACATGAGAGTCATTTTAGTTTAAGTAGTGCCACTGGATATGCTGCAAATGCATTTGTTCTTAATGATATTTATTTAGGTGTACAGTAAGGAGTTGCAATTGGTATACCATTGGATACTTTAAAGGAAATTAAAACGCTCATAATACTGGTTACAAAAGGATGATGCTAGCCGTAGAGTTTTAAGTCTTTGTTAGGGAAACTGTATTTTATTAGAGCTTGTGTTAAACAGAGAAGAATCATGGTGAATCGAATTTAAATTTGGCGAAGGGAAAATTATGACCATACTGAAATTAAATACTTTTTTTCAATACCCTTACTTGTACGAAAAGGTCTACATGGGTGGGACACATACAATTTCATACAAGTAATTCTAGGGAAAACACAGTTGTTACCTACATTTTTCACGTATAGGCACTTGCCACCGTACGGTAAATATTGCATGTTTGCATAAATGGTACGAGTAATCCAAGCGCAAAACTGAGTTGTGACCTTCATTTTCCCCACCTAGGTAATTTCCATAAGGTGACTATTGCATGTTTATAAACATGATAACACTAATCCTTGGGCAAGAATGAATTGCGACTCTTGATTTGCCCGTCAATGAACTCTCCCCCGTACGACGACTATTGCATGTTTGTAAACATGGAACTAAGTAATCTTAGCAAAATCCAGAGTTGTGACCTACATTTCTTTCGTGTAGGTACTTTCTCCCCTACGATGGCTATTGCACGTATGTAAATATTGTACTAGTAATCGTAGCGCAAACAAGAGTTGTGACCTACATTGTCCCCATCAAAGCATTTTCCCCGTACGGCGACTATTGAATGTTTGTAAACATGGTGCGAGTTATCCTATCGTCAAGCAGATTTCTGACCGACATTTTCACATCTAGGCACGTATCCCAATACGGCAACTCGTGTATGTGTTTACAATTGGTTCGAACAATCCTACTGCAAGACATTCACATGATCTTCATTTTCTCCATCAAGGCCGCCTTACGTTGAATATAACATGTAAGTACATTTGATACAAGTAAGTCTAGGGCAAGATGAGTCGTTATCTATATTTTCCACGTCTAGGCACTTGCCACCGTACGGTAACCTTTGCATTATTGTAAACATCGTACGAGTAATCCTAGCGTAAACCAGAGTTATGACCTATATTTTCCCAATCTAAGCACTTGCCTCCGTTCGGTGATATTCAAATTTTGCATACATTGTACAAGTTATCCTAAGGTAAGAAAAAGTGCCTGATTTAAGCATTTGCCCCCGTACGGTAACTTCTGTATTTTTGCATACATGGTACGAGTCATTCTAGTGCAAATCAGAGTTGTGACTTACATTTCCGCATCAAGGGACCTAACCCCGTACGGTTAATATTGCATGCTTGCATACGTGGTTCGAGTAATCCTAGTGCAAACCACACTTGTGACCTACATTTCGCATTGAAGGCCTTTGCCACCGTACGATTGCTATCGCATATTTGCATGCATGGTACATGTAATCCAAGGGCAATAAAGAGCTGTGACCTTTTATCGCATCTAAGCGCTTGCCCCTGTACGGTGACTATTAAATTGATGTTTCGTTTATCGGATTTACCGCACTTATTGTTTTTTTGAAAATACGTAAAACCCTTTGCTATATCGGTCATATTATTATTATATAATTATATACATAATAAAAAGATATCCAAGAAAACATATTGCATGTAATTATTCCTTTTTATCATGTTTTATTGATGTATAAAAGTCATCACTATCCATTCTCGTAATTATATATAAACAACATTTTTGCACAACATTACCGGTGGTGTGAACTATACTGCCCGAGCCCAGTCTGGGATAAATACCAATTATTATTTTTCCTTGGCCCGGCTAAGAACAAGAAAGGAAACTCAGTCGAAATCGGTCGGACGGCGTTGTTTTATTAGACGACATTACCAATTAAGCATTCAACGGAAACTGTATACCGATATTTCTTTAATGACGTACTTAAAGAAAAAAATAAGGCATTTAACAAAAAGAAACAGTTTGTAGTTATGTGTTTCAAATTCAGGATACAAGGAAATCATTTCTTTTAGCCTACATTAATTTGCAATATTGTTTCTGTAAAGGCAGGCATTGCGGAGGTGTCGTAGTTGCGAAAAAGCATGAACACTTTAACCTTGGACAATTCTCAGATTTATTTTCAATATATTGACAATACACCATAATCAAACGTAGTACGCACGTTACCAGTGACAATATACACATGTATATGTATCAATATCTTTAACTCTGGCTTTAATAATGGTCGTCGAGAATTGTCACTGAAGCGACTGACAAATAAACAGATCAGAGTTGACATCTGTAGGCATTGCACTTACGTATTGTTGTTCTTTGGATATTCACGGCAGAGAAACAGGAACACAGTCAAAGTGTGTGACTTAGCTATCATGTATCTTTAATAAATCAGAATCGAATAACAAATATCAACCAGTCAACTTGGTATAATTTGAGTATGTCTGTTTAAACGTTTACCTTATGTATTATAGTCATTTTTCGCGCATCAAATTCCTACGTTTGAACATACCACTTGTTTCACCGTCCCTAACATATACTGTCACCTATGCTTTCAGAGCACCTCAATCGGTAGAGTATTCAACTTGTACGTTTGAAATAAACTCAGATATCGAGATATCAGGGTCGAGAGTTCGAGTCCCTCGTTGGGCGCTTGTTTTTTTAAGTTACTGACCTTTCTGCTGTAAGATTTACCTCACTTATTGTTAAAATCATATGACTATGGTTTTGGATACCATTTATCATTTTGCTTGACCTGGAATGAAACTACCATTTACCACTATCATTTGCAATTGCTGAAAAACTTCACCGTCGATCTGTGCATAGTGCAAGATTCAAGACCTGTTTTATTCTCGCCTAGGGTACCTGTACTTTTGATAAAAAACACTGACTTGACCTGGGATTAATGACCTTATTTCCCATGAGGCGATTTGAGCATGTTCGTACCAAGGTACGAGACATCCGAGTTCGAGATGGACATGACCTTTTTTGCTCTCGTCGGGTCACCCCTTATTTCGATAAAACACTCGCTTGGCCTGGGATGAAACTACCTCATTTACAGTCAGCGATTTTCCCCGTTTAGCAATAGTTGCATGTGTCCGTACTTAGAGCTATTTTAGCACAAGACGGTCTGGTGAGCTATTTATAAATCGATTTATGCATGTTCGTACACATTTAAAGATACATTGACCGTTATTTTATTTGACTCGTCTAGGCACCCATACTTGACTCTATTGAACTGGGATTAAATAACTTCATTTGCCCTTAGCGTTCGACGTTGCTAACGATGGTACGAGTCATCAGAGAGAGACATATATATGACCTTTTTTGTCGTCTAGGCATCCCAAACGTTTCCATTCCAGGCACTTGCCCCTGTTCGGTGACTATTGTATGTATGTACACTTGGTACTAACAATCCTAGTGCAAGCCCGACTTATGACCTTCACTTCCTGTCTAGACACTTGCTTCCAAACGGTGACTATTGCATGTTTGTACACATGGTACGAGTATTCCGAAGGCAAGAGAGAGTAGTGATCTACATTATCCTGTCTAGACATGTGGTCCCGTATGGTCTTCTCCATCTAAGGGCCCATACGTTAATACAAGTGATTCAAGAGCAAGGAAGACTTGCTACCTACACATTTCACTCTAGGCACTTGCCACAGTATATTTACTATTGCAGGCTTGTAAACGTAGTACAAGTAATCCTAGCGCAAATCAGAGTGGTATCCTACCTTTTCCACATCTAGGCACTTGCGCCTGTACGCTAGTTTTTGCATGCTTGCATACATGGTACCAGTAAAATAAAGTAAACCATAGTTGTGACCTACATTTTCCCATCCAGGCACTTGTCCCCGTACAGTAAATATTGCATGGTAGCATACATGGTACGAGTAATCAAAGCACAAACCAGAGTTATGACCTACATTTTCGCCATCTAAGCTCTTGTCCCTGTACGGTGACTATTGCATGTTTGTAAAAAATCGTACGAGTAATCCTAGGGTAAAAAGAGTTGTGTTTTATTTTTTTCCCGTCTAGGCACTTGCCCCCGTCCGGTGACAATTGCATTAACATTGTACGATAAATCCTTGGGCAATAAAGAGATGTGACTTATATTTATCCCGTCTAGGCATTTGCCCCCGTCCGGTGACTTTTGCATGTAAACACGGTACGAGTATTCATAGGGCAAGGATAGGTTGCGACCTACACTTGTCCCGTCTAGGCACTTGCCCCCGTAGAATATCTTTTGCATGTGTGTACACACGTTGCGAGTAATTCTAGTACATGCAGATTCATGGCCTTTTATCCGTCTTGCTTCTTGCCCAAATACAGTGACTATTGCAAGTTGTTTACACGTAGTAAGAGTAATCCTAGGGAAAGATAATTAAAAAAAGCACTTTCCTAAAATAACTGTCACCTATGTGATTGCAGAGCCCGGCTAGCTCAGTCGGTAGAGCATCAGACTTTTACGTATAAAGTACACGCAGACATCTGAGGGTCGAGGGTTCGAGTCCCTCGTTGGGCGCTTGTTTTTTCAAGTTTCTTCTGTCGGATTTACCTCACTGATTGTTATATCAGTATATATAATTATGGCATTGGGTGACATTTATAAATTTGCTTGACCTGGAATGAAATTACCATTTACCACTATCATTTGCAATTGCCATAAAACGTCACCGGCGATGTGTCTATATTCGTACCCAAAGTTCAAACCTATATAGTGCAAGACGCGATTCCTACTGTTTTATTCTCATCTCGTCAATTTATATTTTTTTCTGTATATTTTTTACATTGTAATTTTGTAATATGCAACCATATGTTGAGAGAGTAAAAACATACAAATTTACATATCCCATATGCTTCATTAGTTACCACAATTTGATTTTCCAAATAATCGGTTTTAAAATGTATGGAGTCATAAACTTGATAACAACTTTCTTTTCATGGCTAAATGCCGGGCTAAATTTACAAACTGATTATAAAGTTTTAACGAATTTTTAGCCGGTATAACTGCCTAACCATTGTCAGACACCCACTAGCTCAGCCGGTAGAGCATCAGACTTTTACGTTTAAAATAAACACAGAAATTTTAGGGTCGAGGGTTCGAGTCTCTCGTTGAGCGCAATGTTAAATTTACATTTCAACATTCATTTCCTTGTTCATTTTAGTCTGGTACCAGCCTTTGTCTAGCACTAAGCCTAACTCTTACCCCATAAGGTAATATTGACAGGTGTGAGGTTGTGCGCGCATCAATTAGTTCCAAATCCCCCAATCAACTATTTGTTCATTGACCGTTCTGAGTATTAAATAAACAGTACTTTATTAAGCTTTTTTCAATAATGAGTGGTAATTCATACCAAATTAACAAGAAACATCGTTTATAAAAACAGGACTAAGATCCCTTTTCAACGTTTTGCATATTGTGTAAATGGTGATAGCGCGGCTACTGCCAATGACTGAAGTTAACTGTATTTCAAAGGAAGTAAATCTGATATTGCGCTGTAAAACAAACTGGTTTTAGGTTTATAATGTAAGAAATGAAACTATCAGATATAGCATGATATTTGAGCATCGAAATTCTAATGTCCAAATGAACGTCAAAACATTGCAATACTTTTTAGACTCAGAGTCAAATAATGATTCAAAAGTAAGGTAATGTGAAATTAAAAATAAATAAAGACCCCACTTATAGGCACAAGCCTGATAAGGTCTAATAAGACAATTTACAAAAAACAGAGGCAGACCGCACATTGCATCAAAATACAGTTGTTCAAGAGCGTAGATTAATGTTCTTTATACTTTTATACATGTTCCTTTTCTTAATTGTCACTTAGTTTTAGCTTAATAAGAATGTACAATAATTGTCAAATATTTTTCTGCAGCAAAATTAATACCGCTGAAATGATTGCATGAGGCTTATATGTTGGGACAAGAGTGAGGTTATGGCTATTTCAATCTAGACTAATTTCCCAGTAGACTCGGGGTCCAGTGAACTCTGGTTTCGCTGACCGTTCCAAGGCGGTAATCCCATCATTAATCGGTAAATATATTTTGATGAGTGTGTGGTCTGTTTGTGGTATGTGTATTCGTGTATTTGTGTATGCAGTGTTTATATGTGCTTCTAGTTCATTGTCGTTTGGGTCATTGCCCTGTGCCGCTAAAAAGGTTTTTTTAATAGAGCGACATTACACCAACCAGTTTATTTACTTAGTAATTAATTTATTTCAAAATGACGCCGCACATATAACTGATAGTTGTCTTTGGTTTCCATAGATGTGAGATATTTTGACTGGCTGTTTATCGCCGTCATTAAAAATTACTTCGCCTCAACACTTTGCCAACTTGAACCAATCAGCACAGTAATAGTCGTTCGATAGGTCTCTGATATCTTTTTAAAATGTTAAAATAATGTAATATCATTTAGAACTCTGTATTCACAGAATTACCAGAATAGTTCAAACCATAACAATATATGGCGAAAATAGTCCTGGCTGTTTCCGCAATATCGTCTTATATTGGTCATATCAAGATGAAGTTCAATATTTGAAAGTCAAATCTCAGGCCTAGGATATCAATATGAAAAGACAGATTGTTCGCAGTTTCCTTTCTTCAAAATAGCAAAGTCTACATTGAAATCACTTTCTAAGAGGAAACAACTTTTTTTAATTAAACAAATGAAGCCATAAGTCAAGCCGCATGGAACTGGACTCTTCTGAGCAGGTCATTCATTTGGTAGTAAACATGGGTCCGTAATTGTTTAGGAAATGTATTAACTTGAGGAAAATTGGATTCAAATGATAGATAGTTTTACATCATTTCAAGGCAGCTTTTATCTAGGACCATGAGATTGAAATTTTCAAATTATTCAAGTTATTGTGTTATTGCGTTTTAAAGGCCCAAAAGCTGAGGTATAACAAAAACCAAACATAGTACAGTTTCGAATACTTGAAATACGATAACAAGCAAGATCAAATAAAATTATTTCTAAAATTCAAAGATTAACAAAATTTGATAAAATAAATACTCTTTTTTCTTTAATATCGGCAGCAGGATTCGATAACGTGACCTATAAATATATTAAAAATTTGTCAAAATTGCAGCAAAAGCTGTCAACTCTCAACAGGTAACGTTTATGTGAATATACCGTTGAACAAAGTTACCATTTTTGTCGATATTTCACGCTATCAGGCAGGATGTTAGTTGGAAGCGTTGAAGAGGCCTATTGCAACTAGTAATGTGTTTCTATATTCGAATTTCAACAAATATACTGACCATATTTTCGCTAAATTCATTCCGTTCAAATTCAATTCTTGTCTTTAATACAACAAGTCACGAACATTAGCGTTTCGTTTACGATAAGGTTTCAAATGTTTAAATGTTAAATGCGCACATTCACATGCGTCAAATGATAACACGATCTTATAAATAACCGTTTATACACTATTGCGTGCGATAATGATGAATTAAGAATTATATAATAAGGGTCTTTGGATGCTTTTTTGTAAAAATAACAGTACTCGGTCGAAAGAAAGAGAAAACGTTTTCTATATTTCAAGAAAACAAAACAATTATGGCATAGAACTTGTTTTAAATTGCGTGTCATTATATCCCAAGTACACACAATTTGATCGTTCTGAGACTTAAAGTGAACAGCGATGAAAAACTAAGTAAAAAACGGTATGAGGAAGAGATCATTTCATTTGTTAAAGATATGTTGATGCATGTGTGACCTGTCTGAATTTCTTGTATGTTACATATGTCTCTCGTTTAGTGTCTATTAGGCCTTAACCTTATGCCTTTATTCAGGGTCTCTATTTAATGTTTTGCTACTCAGAACTGCTTGTCTTAGTTGTTTTCATAGTTCTCTTGTCATTTCTGTACTAGAGACTCGACAATGAAAACAAATGGGTCAATGTGTATTTCTTTATTTAATTTTCTGACGCAGTTCAATTCAAATGGAATAAGAATGATAAATTAGCTGTCGACATTTAGTTCATACTATATATAATTTAACTAGGGCATCGGTCGGTTGAGTTTAAGCCATTTATGTGAACACGGTTTACTTTGTATATCAACTGCAAGTTTTACTGGAAAATCGACATTTTGCCTTTGGTCGTTTACAAATCTTATAAAGAGTAGTATGGCAAAGATACAAACGTACCTTATATGCAATAATAAAATCGAAATACACATTTACGATCACCGCGGGTGTAAAAATGTTCATTTCTTTCTATCATGCATTTAATGGTTAGTGTACAGATTAGTTTTCTGACGTCATTATGAACTGCAATGGAATGATAAAATCCGCTGGGAACTACGTGTCAAACTGGGTTTGTCTTCCTGGTTTGATAATAACAGAAAGTGATTTAACCCACAGAGACATTTTTTATGGGCTTATATATGTTTAAAGTTACACTCTTATTCAAAATCAATACATACACAATTTTAACAAACATAAATTTTGAGTGATAAACCTTTAACTACTTACTAAATGTGGCATTCATGGAAAATATTAATTACAAATAACAAGATTGTAACAGTGTATTTTAAAGCTGAATAAGCAAAAAAATAATAACATTAAATGATTGGTGAGTACTAAAAGATTTATTGTGATCTACTATAGTCTCATAAGGTATAAATACTATGGTTTCTGCACCATTCTTTTAAATTAAACTCGGTATTATTCAAAAGAACCATTGTTTTTGATATTTATTCATCCTATTTGGTATATGAAAACAATCGTAGTTATTGTTGTTCATCTTATTTGGGAGTAAGAGTGTATCATTAATTTTATAAATATTGGTGAAATGTTGGAATTGGGTGTTGCGTCTGTAACTGTAAACGGCTTGAACCCCCAGTGAGTTCTTACGTTTTAGTTTTAACTGTCAATTTATTTAGTAATTTTTCAAAAAAACTTATGTTACAATAAACTTGTGCTAAAGGAACCGTATTCCGTCATATTGAATCATGACGGGATATGTGTTTCTTCCATTCCTGAGCGGTTTTGGCTAGAGATGGCATAGACATTAGTAAGCAACCGAATTGATTTGGAACTGTTTTTGGTCATGTTAAATCCAAAAGTTATAACCGCAATCGATTAGTTTTATGTACGAGGAAAAATTGAGAAAACAATTGTGATATTTAGGCATGGACATTTGACAAAATGAAAGTTTTCAGTCCTTTAGTACTTAACTTAAAAGACAAATACGTGTTTAGACCATTTCCACTCTACCGGTATTAACTATTATGAAATTTATTGAACTCTTTAAAAGTTTTCGGCATATAAGGATAAATGATTGGAATTTAATATAATCGAAGATAACTTTATAAACGCTAAATTATGCAAAAGGTGTATGCTTATATCTCCTTTATCACCATCTACATTGGGTCATTAATTTACAGCAGGCAGCTCTACCTTCTCATACATACACATAAGGCATGACATGTGTGATCAAATTGATTTTAGCTTAAACGACGGTAACTTTAGCGTGGTTACTGTGATTTCCCCTACATGGCTGAACGGTTGCTACGCCTCTGTCTGCCATAAATGCAAGAGCGTTCTCTAAGCATATCGAACCTCTAGGTCTGTTCTCGGGTTGAAGTTCCTACGTTAGCGCAACAATCACTGTCGTCCTCTATTTGCACATATTTCGAGCAATTGTCGCAATTGTCACCTTGAACAATAGTTGGCGCAATATAGACTTTCTAGCATCGGTGTAAACGCAATGCTGTATTTCTTTGTTTTGAAAGTGTCTCATCCCACTGGCGAAGTTCCTTTGATTTCTGTTCGTTAAGTGAAAAGTTCACACTTTTTCTTTTTAAAGGAATTTATCTCAATTGACTCGCCCTGGCTTTTGTTTTCTATACCCATATAAGCTAATACAGTTGTCCATTTTCAGGGGCTACGCTACGTAAATCCCATCATTTCCTAATAAATCTAGTTTGATGCTTTTAAGAGTTAGGTTGCGCACAGAAACTGGTTTAAATCCCAATAAATTTACATTTTACTGACCGTTCCAAGGCGGTACCTCACAATCTTTGACAAACACACCTAGTTTTTATATAGTATAAATGTACTGAGTTGTTTGTGGATTTTTGTGCTGTTGTTTCCTGTTTCTGGTTTTTAATTGCATGCTTTTGTGTTCTTTGTTTTTGACGTTTACCTTGTGCCATTAAACGGGGTTTATGTTTAAACCTTTGGCTTCTAAGTTTGTTTCTGTAGTTTTTCATATAATTATTTGAGTCTTTCGTTCAGTGTCGATTCGGCCGTAAGCATGTGTCTCTAAACAGGTTTTATTAAACTTTTAAACATTTGGGTTTTTCATATCGCTTTCACTGTGCTATTGAATTTTGAATACTAGGTTTGTCGCTGTAATTTTCACTGTGTTATTGAATTATGAATACTGGGTCTGTCGCTGTAATTTTCACTGTGTTATTGAATTTTGAATACTGGGTTTGTCGCTGTAATATTCACTACATTATTGAATTTTGAATACTGGGTTTGTCGCTGTAATTTTCACTACATTATTGAATTTTGAATACTGGGTTTGTCGCTGTAATTTTCACTATATTATTGAATTTTGAATACTGGGTTTGTCGCTGTAAATTTCACTACATTATTGAATTTTGAATACTGGTATTTGTCGCTGTAATTTTCACAAGGTTATTGATTTTGAATACTGGGATTGTCGCTGTAGTTTTCACTATAATATTGAATTTTGAATTCTGGGATTGTCGCTGTAGTTTTCACTATATTATTGAATTTTGAATACTGGGTTTGTCGGTTTATTTTTCACTATATTATTGAATTTTAAATACTGGATTTGTCGCTGTTATTTTATCTATATTATTGAATTTTGAATACTGGGTTTGTCGCTGTAATTTTCACTATATTATTGAATTTTGAATACTGGGTTTGTCGCTTTTTTCACTTTGTTGTTGAATTTTGACTACAGGGTTTGTCGCTGTAATTTTCAATTTGTTATTGATTTCTGACTACAGGATTAATGTCTGTAATTTTCACTGTATTATTAAATTTTGTTTACAAGATATTTCGCTGTAAATGTAATTGTATTAATGGTAGTTTTAATATTCAAGCTTAAATAGGGCATTTCCTATAAATTGTAAATCATACCTCCATTTTGAACAGAATCAAATATTATCTTAATTTTCTCAAAACGGACAGACGAGAACACTTTCAGGACATCTTTATGAATCTATTGTATAAACTTATTTCCACAGATTTTTATTTCTTCGGAGGCCCTAACAAAATAATCGTTCACTTAATAATCTGATTTATAAAAAGTATCCAATTGTTAACAGCGAAATTGACGACTATTAAAAAATAAAACCTTGTTTCTACAGAACAGTGTGTGAACAAACACATTTCTAGTAGCGACATGTACAAATAGTTTGCGTACATCAAATTTGTTCAAATTAGGGTTCGTTCCGGTCTGGTTAATGAGGTAGAGAATTTTTTTTATCGAAATAGTTTGATTTAATGCAACTAGGCCTCCACCTTATGAATGCGATATATGATGGACGGACCAATACAACGCCAATTCGATGCTTACACCCCGGTCTCATGAACATGGATCATACTTAGTTAATTCACATACTTAGGTTATAAAATCAAGCATATCTTTGAAACGTTACGATCTTCTGACTGATATCTCGAAATGACAAACTTTCCCTGGAACCTCTATAATTCGATTATACAAGAACAATCTAATGAGGCCCATGCAACACGACAATACTTAGTCAATTTTCACTGGTTTACAATAAAATGCCTGAAATAAGCACATGGAACATTTTTTTCCACACTGGACCATTAAATCCGGTCATTTCATCCATGGACGATAAACTTATCTTTACCAATGAGTAAAGTTTTAATGCCATGGCGCACTGGACTAGTTTGGTGACGATTGCACGTTTGCATACATGGTACGAGTTATCACGGCAAAAACCAGATTTTGAACCTTCATTGTCCAATCAGGGCACTTGCCCCCACACGGTAATTATTGCATGTTTGCATACATGTCACGAGCAATCAAAGCGAAAACCAGAGTTTTGACCTACATTTTCCCACTCGAGGCACTTCCCCGTACGGTGAATATGGCATGCTTGCATACATGATACAAGTAATCCTGGGGCAACACAGATTCATGATCTACTCTTTCCCCGTCTAAGTTCTTGCCCCCGAACGTTTGTACATGTAATATTAGAACTCCTAGTGCAAGACAGAGTTGTTACCTATATTTCGCACGTCCTGGAACTTGGTTTAAACAATATTTATTTCGATAAAATATTTACAATTAGTTTAACAAATTGGAGCATAATCAACGTTAACAAAGACCAAATGTGTAATGCAGTTTTACAATGAACATGTACATTATGCACAAAACAATAGTGTAAACAGAATTGAGAAGAAAACCTCAAGGCTTATACTATGTCTCGCTTCTGTAGGTCATTCACGCTGCTTAGGCTGGTGCGCAAGTTGCGGTGACTCGAATGAATATAATCTTATAGTCGTATTGTATAAACTATGGTATGTAAAAACAAGTTGTTTTAGTCTGTAATCAGTTAGTTAGAAGGAAGAAAGGATAACGATAGAATAAAAGGAAGGCGAAATGAGAGGGGTAGTACAGGCACTGGTCAGATCGGGAGCGGGATAAGGTTTATTAGAATGTGTACTCAAAAACGCTTAGATTGACGTATATAGTTCTGGACGCTGTCAAAGATAAGATTGTTCGATTGATATGAGGCTTCCTTCGATCCAAAGAGTAACATTTGGAGAGACAATTGCCCAACGGTGGATAACTGACCAATTAGATGATTTCTTTGGACGCTATATAATGGACAGGTGAAGAAAAAGTGAAAGGTGTCCTCAATCTCACCGCATTGACAATTAGGACTGTTGACAATATTTTTTGAGAATAGATATTCATTAAGATTGCTACAGTGCATACGTAACCTCGCGTGATTGACACAGGATTTGCGGTCACCTTCGTAGTAGAAGTCAGGAACTTGTTTTATGTTCTTATTAAGTTTGTATTTGAAAGAAGGCACAGATGGTGATGACCGAATTTTTTCCGGGAGTGCGTTCCATGCGGATATAGTTGATGGCAGAAATGAACTCGTCAACAACTGTGATTTGCATGAAATGTTCCGAAGGTTATCTGCATTTCGAAGGTTATGGTTATACGAAATAGTATCGCCAACTCTTGTTGGAATCAGTGGAGTTAGATATGCTGGTGCAAGAGAGTGAAACATCTTGTAAAATAGGATAAGTTTATGTTTACGTCGCCTTTCTTTGAGTGGTTCGATTCCAGTTTCAACATAAAGATTGGTTAAAGATACTAGTCGAGTTGCACCCGATATAATTCTGGCCGCCTCATGTTGTATTTTTTCTAAGTCATCCTCATCAGCTTGCGTCAGATTATTCCATACAACATCGGCACATTCCAACAAAGGCCTAATAAATGTGAAATACAGAACCTCAAGCGATTTACGATCAAGAACGTATTTGAATGATCGCATGAAGTGAATTCGCTGCCAAGCCTTCTGTTTGGCGGATTGAATATGATCGTGCCAGGAGCAGGTGCTAGAAAGATTGACGCCCAAGTGTTTATAAGTTGTAACTTCGGATAGTTGGGTATTATTCATGAATATTGAGGGGTGCACTTGCCTATTAGACTTTCTAGTGAATAGTAGCGATTTGGTTTTCGCAGGATTAAATGTAACAAGCCATCTGTCAGCCCATATATGAATTTTCTCTAGATCATCAGTAAGTTGCTGCGCGGCAAACTTCGACAATTAAATACAAGGTTGTATCATCTGCGAATAGTCGTATATGTGATTGTATATCGCAAACAATGTCATTAATGTAAATAAGAAAGAGCAGAGGCCCAAGAATTGAGCCTTGAGGGACTCCAGCTGATATTGTAACCGTATCAGACATAGAACCTGAAAGAACAACACGTTGTTTACGTTCGCTGAGATAATCACAAAGCCATAACAATATAAAAACGGTATGCCACTTGCACGAAGTTTATGGATTAGACCGTCATGCCATATTCGATCAAAGGCTTTCGAAATATCACAAAATACTGCTCTTACTTCTTTACCTTCATCTAGAGGGTGACAAAAAGAATGATAGGTCTATACCAGCGTATTGACAGTGGAGTCGTTAGGAACAAAACCAGATTGAAATGGTGTTAGATTGAACATATACTTATGCAAAATTCTTTCAAGAACCTTACTGACAACACTTAATAAGGAAATAGGACGATAATTTCCAACATCTTGAGGGTCAGACTTCTTATAAATAGCACAAACATGAGCTAGCTTCCACTTACATGGTACTTTACCAAGACGAAGTGAGGTATTAAAAAGGTCACGAAGTGGGTATGAAATTTCAATTGCTACTTCCCTCAGCACATAGCTATTTATTAGGTCTGGTCCAGTTGCTTTGCCTGTTTTAAGAACCATCATTGAATCAATTACATCTTGAAGTGAAATAACAAAGTCTTGTAGTTTTGGATTATTAGTGTCAGTAGAGGAAGGAAGGGGCCTGTTTGGTATATTTAATTGAGTCTGAAATTGAAAGAAAGTGTTTAGTAGGTTCGCTTTGTCTGTATCTGATTCGTAGATGATACCGTTATTGCTAAGTAGAGGGATTTCTTTAGATGAAATTGTTGGTATAACGAAGTTCTTTATGGTTTTCCAAAAGTCGAAGGAGGGAATGTTTTTTTCCTAAAGTTTAGTAGCTAGTTTTTCATAATGTGACTGCTTGGCAGTCCTGGCACTTGCCCCGATACGGTGGCTACCACATGTTTGTACGCATGCTACTAATAAGACTAGGAGAAGACAGAGTGGTTATCTACATTTCCCACGTCCTGGCACTTGCCCCCGTACGCTGGCTACTACATGTTTATATTCATGCTACGAATAAGCCTAGGAGAAGACAGAGTTGTGACCTACATTTTTCCTTCTGGGCACCTGACACTGTACGGTTTCTATTGCATATCTGTACATGTGGTGTAAGCAATCCTAGGGAACGACAAAGTTGTGGAACAATAGGTCGAGAAAAGCACCTGTTCCACCAGCTTATTTGTAAAATATGTTAATTTTGTAACGTTTAAAATAAACTCTGACGGTCGACGGTTTGTGTCCCTCGTTTCTGCGCTTACAGATTAACTTTATTTACTGCACGTTTTCTTCTAAAAAAGTTATAATTATGTAGCAGTTGGTCCGCGGAAGTGATATTTTATACCTTAAATTATATATGTATATACTTGGAGGACATTCAAGACGGTTTTCGCACATTATTAAATGACCCGGATCTTGCCAAGTTATACAGCCCAAATTATTGGCACAAGCCTGCCATTTTTAAAGTTATTTAAATAAATGTTTTTGCCATCCCTGACCGGCACTGTCACCCATAACGTAATTCTATAAAACGACAACCCTTTTTACGGTCTCTCACAAATATATTTCATTGGCTGAAATTTTCATGGCTATTCTCTCGCTCTGTTGGTTTTCTTTTTTTAAGATAACTAACGAGGTTATTTCATTCAACCTTTGTTTGTCGTGACGTTCAAGTGACTTCAAAATTAAATAATGAATTATAACAACTATTTATAAATAAACACAGATTATTTGAGATTAATGTCATAATGCTTTTGCTATAATGATTGGTTGGAGTTTGGTTTTCCCTGTGTTTCTTTTGGGTGATGAAGAGCTCTAGTAAAAAGTATTTGGAAGGAAAAGAATTGTAAGGGCGCGGTAGAGTTTCCGATTCAAATAAATGCATATTTGCGAATCAAATTCCATTGACTGTTTCCAAAACAAAACGTTGTTTACAAAAGTCATTTAAGATGTAAGTAGTGCCACTGGATGTTCTGCAAATGGACATGTTCTCAAAAATGTTTATTTAGGTGATGCAGTTTCTTTGATATTTCCGAAAATTGATGATGTTTTCAGATAGTCATAGTAAAAGGCAAAGGTGCGCTTATGTATAAAAATATGCATTTTCATTTTCTACTTTTCCAACGTCCATTTTTGAAGTTAGTGTTGCATAGCTGGGAAGGCTAATTGCCCCCATTTAACAAACTAAGGGGGATTTGTCTTATCGTTTCAGTAAATGAGTTTGAGATAAGGGCAAGACATTTATTTTCTTGTGAAATTTGCAGAAAATTGCAGAAATGACAAAAATATAAAATTATAGAATGTGTTACAGGTGATCAGAATCTTAAATTTAAATTTTGAAATAATTTATATTTATTTTCAGAGTATCAAGTTCATGTACAGTACATCTGTTGGATTTACTGCACATACTTTTCTGTAAATACAATTAAAACATATTCAAATAAATCTTTGCTTACTGAGCCCGGCTAGCTCAGTAGGTAGGGATCAGACTTTTATGTTTGAAAAAATCTCATCTGAGGGTCGGGGGCGCTTATTCTTTTCTTTTTTTAAAGTTTTTTAAAGTTTTGTTCTTGTACGTTATTGATAATTCGCCTGTCAGATTTAAGGTACGTATTTTTCTATTAAAACAAGTGTATCGGCTGTATCGGTCAGACATGATGAAACTAGGTTGTTATTATTATATTATTATAGTTAACATGGTATTCACGAACAAATAATCCATATGACAATGGTCTTGGATGTAGTTTTATTATGTCTGTTAACCTAGGATGAAACTAACTTATTTGCAATTACCGATACTCTCCCCGGTAAGCCGATGTGTGCATATTCATACCCATTGTGCGAACCGTTATGGTTAAAGTCTCTAGACTTCTTTTAGTCTTGACCAGGCACCCTATACTTTTGATAAAAATACTCGCTTTACCCATGGATGAATTTACCCCAATTACATTTAGTTAAACAACTTGCACTTCTCTCTTGTAGGCACGTGCCCCCGTACGACGACTATTGCATGTTTATAAACATGGTACGAGTAATCCCAGCGCAAACCAGAGTTGTGACAAACATCTCTTTTGTGTAGGCACTTGCCCCTCCCCCGTACGACGACTATTGCATGTTTGTAAACATGGTATGAGTAATCCTAGCACAAACTAGAGCTGTGACCTACATATGTCCTTTCTAGGCACTTGCCCCAATACGGTGACTTTTGTATGAATGTACACTTGGTACAAGCAATCCAAGTGTAAACCAGAGTTATAAACTTCATGTTCTCCATCTAGTCCCCCATACGTCGACTAGTACATGTTTGTACATTTGCTACAAGGCAGGGTTACTACCTACATTTTCCACGTCTAGGCACTTTCATTTTCCACGTCTAGGCACTTTCCGCCGTACGGTAACTACTGCATGCTTGTAAAGATGGTTCGAGTAATCCTAGCGCCAACAAGAGATGATACCGACATTTTCCCCATCTAGACACTTGTCTCTATGCGTTAATTATTGTATGCTTGCATACATGGTACGAGTTATTTCAGCGCAAACAAGAGATGTGACCTACATTTTCCCCATCTAGGAGCTTGTCCCCGTATTGTAACTAATGCATGCTTGCATTTACTGGTACGAGTAATCCAAGTACAAACCACAGTTGTGACCTACATTTTTCCATCTGGGCACTTGCCCCCGTACTGTAATATTACATTCTTTCATACATGGTTCGAGTAATCCAAGAGTAAGTCAGAGTTGTGACCTACATTTTCCACTCTAGGCACTTGCCCCCGTACTGTAACTATTGCATGCTTGCATGTATGGTACCAGTATTCCAAGCGCAAACCAGAGTTGTGACCTAAATTTTCCATCCAGGCACTTGCCCTCGTACTGTGACTATTATATGTTTATAAACATGGTACGAATAATCGTAGGGCAAGACAGAGTTGCGATCTACATTTTTCCCATCTAGGCACGTGCCCCCTTAATGTCTATTGCACGTGTATACACTAGGTAAGAGTAATCCTAGTGCAAGACAGACTCATGGCCCACATTTCCCGTCTAGACACTTGTCTAAATACGGTGACTATTACATGTTTGTACTTTTAGTACGAGTTATCCTAGCGCAAGACATAGGTATGACCTACAGTTTTCTCTTCTAGGCACGTGACCCCGTACGATGTCTATTGCATATTTGTACACATTGTGCGAGCAATCCTAAGGAAAGACAATCTTGTGGAACATTAGGTCAAGCAACTCGCCTTATTCAATAAACCTGAACTTGTCAAGTAATAAAGCAAAACTAATAAGCGCAAGTCTGCTATATGAAAAATATATTTATATAAATGTTTTCACCATCCCTGACCGTCAATGTCACCTGTCATAAAACTATATTTAAAAAAACCCCCAACACTTGTCTAAAACAAACTGTCAGCTATGTGCTTTCAGAGCCCGGCTAGCTCAGTCGGTAGAGCATCAGACTTTTACGTATGGAATACGCGCAGAAATCTGAGGGTCGAGGGTTCGAGTCCCTCGTTGGGCGCTCTCATTCTTTTCTTTAAAAGTTTCATCTGCATGTACGTATTTGATGTTTCATCAATAGCTCTAACAGGCATGGAATTTTGAATACGCATCTATACATCAATAATAAGAATAGAGCTGTGCAAATATTCACATGTCAATTTATACAATATTAATATGAAAAACTACAGAAGCTCAGTAGAAGAAAGTTTAAATATAAACCTCGTTTGATGGCACAGGGTGAACGCCAAAAACATACCTAAAACGATAAAATATCATCAATAGGCATGTTATTTTAAATACGCGTATATGCATAATGTAGCATAATAATGTAATAAGGATATATTTATTCAATCATGCATACGTCTCAATTAAGATCACCTAGTTTCTACAAAATGTGCAATATATCACAAATACTTCTAAAATGTATCAACTCAGTTTTTAAAAAGAGCTGTCATATGAACGTGACAAATGCTCTTGTCACAGATTTTTATACTTTTATTTTTTATTTTATTTTCATACAACATTGTCCTAAAAGTGTTTCCTTAACTTTTGAGCTGACGACTCCAGTGTTATGCACGACATGGCCTTTAATAATTATCTACAGTTTTTTTAAGGAAAATCCGAGTATTAATATATATCTATGGCCGAAACATCGGTTGTAACGGACGGACGACAGACAGTGCCATTAACATATTGTATCTCTCTTTCAGGCTAATACCTAAAATGTTAATGGTCCAATTGCAAATTTGAATCATACATCATCTTTATAATAGATACTAGTTCGTTTTAGTTCACCACTTTGATGTCTGCTAAATATTTTGGTGATTGTTTTATAGTCCATTTTTACATTGAGCTGCGAATGAGCAGTCTGTCGTGTTTCATTTAAATCTCTATCAGCTGCACAACAGTTGTCTTTGCCTAGTGTTGTTCGACTTGTTAATACGAACGACTCTATATTTGTTCTAGATTTTGATGTTCTTATTCATTATTAGGCATTTCAAAGTCTTCCCTCTCTATAGCATGAATAGAATTAACTTGAAATTGTCCTATAACACCAAATATTTCTTCCCCCTCGTCGACATATTTAGCAGCTAGCTGTTGCTGGTCTTCAGCATTGTTTGACGAAGTGCTTCAGGGTCCAAATATTTGTTCGTGCACACAGGTGCAATGGTGCTATTATATTTTACGACGCTACGTCGGGGATTTAATCCATTCGTAATGTTTTCCTTACATTCATTATCAAGATCATCATCAGAAGGTGTGAAGCTCCGCTTGGATTTAGTTTCGTCGGGACTGTCGATTTCATTTTTGCCTTCCGATTGTGTAATGCTCCTTCGGGAGTTATTGTCGTCCATAATTTTGTTTGTAGGCAGAGCTCCGCTATCTTGGTTATATTTTGTATTGCTCCTTCTGGTGGCTATTTCACTGTTTCCTATATTGCTATGGTTCTGCAACTCCATTCTATTGCGTCGGTTCTGTCTGAGGATCCCGTTGAAACTTTTTTGCGAGCGTTTGCCCACATATATATGACCGATATTTGATTGAAACATTGTATTCTGTTGAGTTTTGTTCACAGATGTAATGATAATGTCCCATGGTTTCTATAAAAATAAAAAAAATAAAAAACTGTTAATAAATCGCTATTCAGTAGTACCAAACATCTGCAATCAGCATAATGAAAACAGAATTAAAGCCTTTCTTTAATTTCACATTTATCCAAGTATTACAGAAAGCTGTCTTTACGGCAGCAAAATAGCAATCAATTTTTTAACATGATTATAAATTATAAATGTTCGGTTTCATTTCAGTGCAATCGTACCAATATGTTAGTATGTGTGAGCGATAGGCACACACATTAACAATATGTCTAAAGTGAAATTTAAATATATTGAATACTGATATATCTGTATGAACCTTCGTTGATGTCGGCATACGCGTTAGAACTAGACCGTCTCAGAGACCCGGAGGGTTGTTGTCCTGGTGGAACACCAAATGGAAATACTCGGCGTGGTTCCTTTCGCTCATTTTGCTGACGTTTAAACCTGCAAATTCAAACAACAGGAAGCCTTTTTGTACCAAAATGGAAATATAATACTCTTTGTCATATTCAGTAGGTGTGCATCGTCATTCAATGATGCCGACAAAAACTTAATAGAATAGATTTCCCTTCAAACGCAAAATAAGCCAAATAGCATTTGTAACAAATAACTTGCAATATGATGTGCTTATGCCATTTAACTTATCCCATGTAGTTAACTCCAACAATAAAGCACTTTTGTCATGATTTGTTCTGTTAATCAGCACTATTTATATAAAAATGGCTATAAAGAGAAGCAAATGCCAAAAACCTTTATTTTCATTCAGAAGCAGAGTATACTGTTACGTTTCAAAAACGCCATGTTAACTCCAAACTTGAATCTTAACGTGTGTGTCTGAAGGACGCCACAAATGAAAGTTTAACAATATATATGTACATTTCAAAACCTATCTAGTTACAAGTACACGTTTTCGCTAGTTTTTTCCCTCACCCCTTATTTTTTCGACTCCAAAAACAGCAGATAATCCCGACAACAACGAGAACCACAGCAAACATGGATGATATGACTATCAAAGGAGTCTTTAAGGGGTTGACTTGTTTGTCACACAGCGGGAAACCGTTTCTTTCGCGACATCCCTGGCCACATTCTAACGAACAACTTTCTAAATACGTTCGTGTGCAGTTCTTACAAATTCCAATGGGGCTATTACATATTCCATTCAAACATTCATTTGAACAAGTTTTCTCGCAATACGTGCCAAAATATCCAGATATACAGTCTTGACAAATTTCACTGGAGCTATTACATATCCCATTCAAACATTCTCTTGAACAAGCTTTCTCACAATACTTTCCAAAATAACCAGGTGTACAGTCATAACGAATTCCACTTGGTATATAACATTTTCCATTCAAACAATGTTTTTAACACGTTTTCTCGCAAAACTTGCCAAAATAATCAGGTTTGCATCGACCAAAGAAGCCTTCGCTTAAGGACCACTTCGATTTACACTGCTGTTTGAGAGCTACAAAACGAAAACAGTTTGGTAATATTTTATATCATGAAACTGAATAAGGGATGCATGTGTAAATTACTTAATTGATAATTGTAAATATTGTATTATGCAAATTTGTGTGGATTCCATGTGGAACATCCTATAATTCAGATAGCATTTGCATAAACATCAAGCAAATAGACAATGGCTATCACATTACTAATCCCTTAAGTTTCCATTGTTTTTCACCACGGGTTGTTTTATCTGACTCAGGAAAGTGTTGGAATAAAAACAAAACATTATAGTATTGATGGCTAAATTAAGGAAAGTAATTTTTATTTGGCACAGGATCAGTGCAAAATTAAACTCTTATACGAGTAGGGTTTTTCTGACAATAAAGGAAGGCGAGCACTACTACACATCATGGTGATTATGTGAACAATGTAACAGAGGGATATATCTAATACTGAGGAAGCAGAAGTAGCAATAACAACGTAAACACACCATCTCATGTATTATTGTCACGTGATACATCACTGTAAGGGTTTCGTCTATTATAATTTAAAATCCGCCAATTTTGAATTGAGTTATGACTATTTAAAGTCTTCAGTTCATCAATTGTTTGCTGAAAGTAATTTAAATTCAAAAACTCTTCATTTTAATGAAATGATTAATTCAAAACAACACATTCTCTTTATTTTCTATCAATTTAATGCACCTTGTTCT
The DNA here is from genome assembly GCF_026914265.1 of Mya arenaria. Taxonomy (NCBI): domain Eukaryota; kingdom Metazoa; phylum Mollusca; class Bivalvia; order Myida; family Myidae; genus Mya; species Mya arenaria. The sequence continues at coordinate 81,051,933 of NC_069127.1, forward strand.
GAATATTGCATATTATTCACTGATTGATTGTTGCAAGAAATATATTGGTATAAATGAGAATATTTAAGACAAACTAAAATTGATTGCTATTGCAATGCAACTCTTTAGTAGAAAATATTACAATGATAAGAAACATTGTTTGTTTTTTGTAAAAGAACAAATCTGTTAGTATATCTTCATTTTTTTAAAAGGTAAACTTTTCACCACCATACTGTCCTAAATATTTTTAATATAAGTATTCTATATTATATACGGTTTGACGAAAATAAAGTAATGAAAGGCCAGAATCATTTTATTGTCTGAAACCATGTCAACATAATCCACACATTAAACACATCAAAAACATATCACATTAAAAATACCACGATGTTAAGACATCAATGACAGTTCCCTTGGGAAACTAGATTCTGGTTACAATGGTTATTGTTCATACAATTAACCTAAAAATACGGACATAGTTAAAAGAATATCATGAAGTGTAAAAGAAACCCATAAACTGATATTTTATACATACAGAAAGTACAAATACATTTGATCTGATAGAGCGAGATTAACTAAAGTTATATTTCAAACATTTATTGTTTGAAAATGATGCTTACGTTTATGATTTCTAGTTTTCTACAAATGTCCCCAACTGACTTGGTATATTTGATAAAGTTTTAGGCCCTTAAACCGATCCTTGGGGTATGATGTATTTCATCAGTACCGGTGTTGACGTTTTAACATGTATTTCTCTGAGTAGAAGAAACCATGTCTTATTATATTAGTGTTAGAATTCGTCCTGGTAAGCTGCATGAGTTAATTGTAAAAGTATGTGTTTAAAAGTGGAATGATCATTATAATTTCAGAGATAGTCTGATAAATATAAAACAATCAGCAAACCTTTATAAATGACAATCTAAACAATACAAACAAAGATATACATAAGCTTACATCACTGTTAACTCCTATATATTTACTATTTGCAAAATTTGACCTTTATTTTGTCAGAAAAAGCACTTTCTAATAAATTCGGTTACCCACCACACCGCTCTTGTTTTAGACAGCTTTCATAAATGTGCATAAAAAGCCATTGAATTACAGAAAAGCTTGGATGGTATGACTGTGTAGATTAATAATTTAAGAAAGTTATGCTTTCTTCCGATATAACATGTAAGTCTGCATATGTTATCCACTGTTTTAAGGTGTCCTCCAAAACATGCCAACCATCTACATAAAAGTTGATAAAATATTACCCAATGAGGCAGGAGACGACAGTGTATCTCAAGTTTGTTAATTCATTGACAATCAAAACAATCATAAATTGGTCGAAAACGGCACTATGAAAAAATCATCCAAAACATTCGAAATGGCCGGGAATTATTTGTTTGCAGAAAAAATATACATTGGACTTAAAGGTCTTACTAACATTAGTAAGCGAAAACGTAAAACCACGAAGTTACGTTGTTATTGCTACCATGATGATAGGTATAAAGACGATGCTCAAGGGCAAGGTAGTCAAAAGGGTCGGCCTGGGTCGAATATATATGCTAGGAAGTACTACCTATCATTGTGGTAATATAAACCACGTGTCAGAGCGATGCTTTTAAAAACTGAGAAAGCAGTGCAATCGACAAAACCCCAATACAGTGTAAAATAAAATTGCTCAAGGACGGTTTAACATAAAAGAAATATGCCTGGCACTACTACCAATCATGGTGGTAATGTGAAACAAGTAACACAGTAGAAGGAGCAGTAAACTCCACACACTACAAAAAAGCGAAATTAAAATAAATAAATGTTCAAGGTCACAAAACTCTAAGACGAGTTGCCCGGTAGTCTAATAAACACAGAGTGATACCCCATAAACGCTTAAGGCAATTCGCTTCACAAACTCAAGCATAGCAAAAGTGGTAAAACTCATATTCCAGTGATCGTACCTATGATGGGCTTATAGTATTATAAATACATATCATTATAGTAGGAATGTGTACTAAATATCAAAGTGATATCTTAAGAAATGTTAGTTATTTGTTGATAAATAAATATACACATTCAAAGGCAGCGACTAAGGCGTTTAAAAAAGTGCTCGCACTGTCAATGGCGGACACGTAGAATCTTCAAAAAAACGTTTAATAAAAAAATAACAATACTATTACTAATAATAATAGTAAAAGTATTGAGCGTGGGATTGAGGGCGATCATAGCCCTTTTTTAACCGTCTCTACTATAAGTGCGTACTTTCTTTCAAAATTTTAATTACTTTCATCAATTCTTAGAACTGATCAGATTTTGTAACTTCTTTCTATTCATGCGCACATTGTTTGCAACCAGTGTTTCATTGAACCAGGAAATATATGTCAATTATGACTTTCCGTAAAGTTACAGATCGGTCCTTTCCGTCGAATGATAAAACAAGAAAATGACTATGTAAGGAACAAAGTAGTACGAAACCCTTTCAGAGTTTTAAGTAATTGCGATCTTACATAACGCCGACTTCCCTGTTAAAGTCAAATAAAGATTTAGTTATGCTTAATAATAACGTTTTCAGAAAAAAATAAGTTACACTGGGAAAATAGTTCAAACTTTGTTTTAAAAGGCGTCAATTATTAACTTTTGTCGTAAAAATCTAATATGTAAGCGAATCTTTTTGATGAATGACAATCCAAAATACGTGATTAGCCCTGGTGACATATTTGTCATACTAGGCTGATGGCAATACTCTCACAAAATCATTCAGTGCTGCACGGTCAATGAAATGCATGCTTAGCCGCCATGTATCCGAAGGCCGCTTGTTTATTTCTTCTTTAATATTTATGCAAAAAATTAAAGAAACAAGCTCAGTAGCAAAACTTTAAAACATACACCCGGTTTAATGGCACTGGGCAAACGCCAAAGACATAGAACATAAAAACAAAAAAAAATCACAAACAAGAAACATGGAAGAACAGCACCAAACTCCACAAACAGCACAGTGCATACATACAATATATAAAAAACTAGGTATGTTTATCAAGGATTGTTAGGTACCGTCTTGGAACGCCTTAAAACAAGAAGTTTTATGCGACGATAATAAGTTTTTTACATCGTATATGTACAAGAAATGAGTCCAATGATTTTAATTAGACATGTCATCAAGTGTTTTGTCTTAAGACTATTTATTACAAAACAAGCCTACAATATTATAAAGGGAAGACACTGTAGGAACATTATATTTGATTAAATTGCAGTTTTCTAAAAGCTTTTCATTAAACTATCTGGTAAAATATTTTGTTTACATTTAAAAAAGGAAGTCTACAAAATATTTAATGAAATGTTTTCATTAGACTGCTGCTACAAACATACAGGCATATTAATTCTAGTTAATGACTCTTCATTCTGAATTACACATTACACGTACAAGAACATTCAGTAACATACCTAAATTTAACTTGTAGGTTGATAAGATTCCAAGATACACACTTGTACATTTCCACACCAAGAGGTATTTCATTATGATTAAATTAACTTGATCTGTGGAATGTTAAACCATGTATCGGACTGGTAATTCTTAGACAGCCCATTAGTATAGAAATATGACTTTGACAATGTTCTGAACATTTTTGTTCAAGCGGTAGAATGCAGTTCGAAATTTCATCATAATGATGCTTCACTCAGATGCATCCATTCAGGTCGATGCTGGCATGTGTTATATAACCACCTCAATATTTTAGAAAATGTCTAGGTTTCGTCATAGTGTTGTTGGCGTTGTCTTGCAAAACGCTAGAAGTTAATCAGAATACACTGGTAAGCATTAACATTACACACAGTCGAAGCAAGGCGTATATATGTTTGTGTCTCTAGTTCATTGTCGTTTGGGCCCTTGCCTTGTGTCCCTAAACAGGGATTATTTCTGAATTTTCGACTACTGGGCTTGTCCCTGTATTTTTTGTTGTATAATTATAACTCTAGATTGAATTATTGTCGAGTTTTGCTGTTTGATTGACTGCAAACAATGTTAAGTTCGTCATACTGTACAATTCAATACCGTTCAAACATATTTATGATACTAGTGACCATACGGATATATTTGCTAATAGCTCTGTATTAAATAGAGTTCGTGTTGTTTGCTTTGATTGACTGATAAGACAACAACATAAGCGGCTTTTTATCTGTTTACCATGCTCCTTTTTATGAAGTTGGTCCTTGAAGACCGTGATGAAAGTATTAAACGAATCACCAGTTGACATGACTGCACGCACTTACGTACTTGTTTTAACATTTTATTAGTACGGGTCATTAAAAGAGTGAAGAACGAATGAAAGTCGTTGAAAATATATACAAATGTGAACTTTTTACTTTTTCTCTTATTTCATAATGTGAGACGCAAGATGCACAACCATTAACCATACAGCCATTATCGGAATATTTTAAAATGCTCACAAAAATGTTTTTTTCACCAATTTGATGGGATTAATGAACTTGGTTGGCGTAAATGACGGCTTGCAGGGTCAAATAGGACGAAACATCGAATATATACGCCACCAATGACGTCAGCGGTCTTGATCGGCCAAACATTTTAACTTCATAAAACCGATATCTACAACTGGGATTTGTGTTAATGTCTGTGTCAATAGCTTTGATTTTGACTCTTATATAACATTATCTCCTAGATTAATGGAAATAAATAAATACTTTTGCTTGAAGTTATAGCAAATGATAACAATGAAAGATGTGCTCCGAAATGTAGGTGCCGATGTTTTCATTTATATTAAACATTGAGTGTTTCAAAGCGAAGAGAACTATTTTTCGCCTATTTGTTCTTAAATATAGACGAATACACGATTTTACAATGTAATTAAGGTACCAGCCTGGAAAGTTCACATTCCTCCTATTCGATTGTTTGTTTATAATTATCCATCTGGTGGTCGAGCGACATGGTTGCTGAAAGAAAACGGCCTGGCGGGATAGCAGTCTAGTCGCATATTTGTTTGATGTACTGTAGCAGTAACCTTAACGCCTAAACTTTTTTTTATTTCGTGCAAAGCAAAATTATACTTGTTGCCGTCTCAGTTAAGAACGTGTCATGTTATTTCATTATGCCATCAAATCAAGATAATTTTTGTCAAGAATATATTTTTTGAAAATATCTGTTTGGCGGTCAACTGGCGTGAATTTAGCGGCCTTGCGGTATAGCGACACACCGGCCTTATAGTTTATACACTGAAACAATAATATTAAAGAAAGTTCAAAATAATGTAATTTTGCCGTAAACTTGAACCTAGAACCTAACCTAACTGTTTTAATTAACTCACACGTTGTCATAGAAATGTATCTCAAAATATGAAAAATACCAACAACACATAGCACTCACGTAGTCACATAATCACAAATACGTTCTTTCTGTTGTCATTTTCTAAGCCGCCTGTTTTCCTAGCTAGAACAATACTAATATTGTCCTGTTTATGAAAAAACACGTTAGTTATAAAGGTTTTTTGTAGTGGAGAAAAATTATTTTGCTAAAGTGAAACATTACCTTTATAAGTTTACTGAAACGACTATTTTTAAATTTGCTATTGTACGTTTGCTAGCATTTTAGCCTGATAGATGGCAATCGGAATATATTCCTGCCAATGATTAAAACAATATTCCGTATTTAGCTTTTATAAAGGGTCTAATCCTTGTCCTATATAGCCGAATGCGTTAAATGTTGTATGTCTTAAAGACCAGGCCTCAATTTCTCAAAACTTCTGAAGCTTAACAGGCTTAAGTTGCTTATTTCAATCATCCAAAATACATTCTTATAGTGAATTTTCATAAATAAAAAAAATGGTTTATTGTAATAAATGTACTGATAATTCCTATCTTAAGTATTAAAACATTTAAAGGAGTATATAAAATGCAAAATATTGAAAGACAAAAATAATGGGATTAGCTTAATCCTGTTATAAGAAACTTAAGAATTTCGAGAAATTGGGCCCTGGGGATCGTTTTAATAAAGATTTTTAGTCGTAACTATAATAATCTTAAACTTTGTATAAACTTCAAAAATGGTAACACATTGATTTTTACTTATATCCTCAACTTCGTGTTTATTTTCAATGTTGGCAAAAGTTTAATGTATACAAATATGTTGGCAAATAATAAAACTATGGCACTTTTATATTTTCAATTTATAACTAAAATCGATGTAAGATCTTTAATAAGGAAACGACCCCCAGGTACAGACATATAAAGGACGTGCAAAGCCATCCTCTTGCACCCCACAACGACGTTTATCCTTGGGCAGGCTGGACCCTTTATCTGGGTAAAATAAGCACTTGAACCGACTATGGGCGGCCGGTTTCACCAGAGGAAGGCGATGTGACCCATTAAGACCGGTTACCCCTAAATCCCCCTTTCACGGGATCTCGCAGTCAGGTTGACTAAAACGGAAAGCATAGGTAGAAAACCCGATATTTGGGTAAACTTAGCACATAAAGCTTAAAGATGCACTCTTACTCCCAAATACAATTTACCAAAATAAATACAAATGTTTTGATATACCAAAAAGGATGAATAAATGTCGACAACGATGGTTCTTATAAAGGATACCGAGTTTAATTTGAAATAAAGGTGCAGAAAACATGGTATATCTACCTTATGAGACTATAGTAGATCACAGTAAATCTTTTAGCATTCACCAATCATTTAATATTTTTGCGTTTTCAGCTATTAAATACACGGCTACAATCTTGTTATCAGTATTTAATAGTTTCCATAAATGCATTATTTAATAAGTAGTTAAAGGTTTATCACTCAAAAATTATGTTTGTTATACATGTGTATGTATTGGATTTTAATAAGAGTGTCACTTTAAGGACTATTAACTTCACGAAGCTAGGCTGCCAGACTTAAAATATGTATACAAAAATTCAAATAAGTTAATAAAACAATTAGAATGTCTATTGTTGTACTGCTCTATTTTCATTGACACGCAAATGCATTTTCTGTTGTATGAATGTTCAAATTGGCGAAACTAGAGGTGTCACAGGGGTGAAGAAATCCCACAAATGCCGCCTGGACACAGGACTGGCACAAATTTCCTTTGAAAAGATGTTATAAACCGTCAAGTATTAGTGGATAGTAACCAAAGTGCCCTTGACCTATATTTGTTAGTGTAAACAAGTGAACGCATTTTTTTTTAAAACTATTGTACCAGTCGTGAGGTTTTTTCAAAACACCTGGAATTGGCAAATTCTTAGTTTAAAAGGGGCCATAAATTCGTAAAACAAGTGCCTCACGAGAGCCTCAGTCTAACGAGGAAAGTGATGTTGCAATGTTTTAGAAGCAGCTAGTGCAAATGTACTTATTGTTTGAAGTTTCATTAAATTCCATCAAATACTTTCCTACTTATGATGCAGACAATGAACAGTAACAATTGGTTATAACTCTGTAATAAGGAAACACATAGTAATGGTGTTCAATCCTTTTATAGTGTTTGACGATTGTATGTTGTTTGATTTAAATTCATTGAATAATTTTTAAAGTTTGCTGCGGACAAGAAAAGGTAACAGCGAACTATTACTTTGTAATAAGTGAAGAAAGAGTTGCACTTCCTTTTGTTGCGCTTTACCATTGTATAAAGTTTTATGAAGTTCAAACTATTAGTTTTAAAGTTATTCTCCGAATGAGAAAAGGTGACAACGGGAATTAAGTCTGTAATAAGCAAAAAATATAGTTATAGTTCTTTCCCACGGCACTTCCTGTTAATGCGCTTTACAATGGTATGAAGTCTCACTTAATTCCATCCAAAGCTTGACATTAAACAACCGAAAAAGGCATTTGTAATAACTTTGTTATTTGCTAAAACAGAGTAATAGTTATTGCACATTGCACTTTATTTTACTATGCTTTCCAATCGAATGACATGTACTTAAAGTGCATCAATAAGTTGTCAACGGATGACCCGGACAAGAAAATAATAACAAAAGGGAATTACTCTTTAATTAGCTAAAATATAGTTAAAGTTGTTATACACTGCAATTCCTATCATTTTTCTTTACCATTGTAGAATATTTAATTAAATCATATCCATTAGTAATCAAGTGACCACCGACTGACCGACCAAGGGTGACTCCAAAAAGCCTTTCAAACTTAATAGATCGGGGGTAATAAGAGAAGTAAATTGCAATGCCACTAAAAGAAGACGACGAAAAGCAATATTTACCACTGTAACCAATGCAAAAGGTGATGTTTCGTTTCTTCATACAAAGAATTTAGGCCGCTAAAATTTGCAATTTAAATGTCCCAACTGGCGAAAAGAGTTGAACAGAAGGAAATCTTTGTTAACAAAACGTCAACAATACTTATTTTGCACGTTATTCAAAGAAAACGTACTGCTGCCGCATACTACACTCTACAGAGCGCCAGGTCGCTAACTCCACGCCTCCAGGTCACAAAGCCGCAAACTTCAAAGGTCGTTAACTTAACGTACATTAAAGCTTTACATACTGGTTGCCGTTTCGATATGTGAACTTATGTGTAAAAGAAAACAAAGAAAGCACTTTCAAACATATAAACTTATTTTTATAATTGGATTATGCTCGTTTGGACATTTGCAACAATATTTACGATTTTTCAAAGGAATCGGTTCAGTCTGATATCTTTACCGTCACAAATATGTCCGATCATCAAAAGCCATATATATATATATATTGGCACAAATACATATGATGCAAAAACAGTATAAGTTTCAAATATGATTATTTATTTCATGCTTTTCGATGAAATATTGAGTTTTATCAGTGAAATAGCAACAGTGAAAATATCATTTCGATATTTTCACTGCAAACTAAGGAGTGATAACATCAACTTAAATTTCAACCTTTGAAATCCGTGGTAGTTACTTTCCCTTTATCAAAACTAAACATGTCAATTTTGAACCAGAAAATGTTGCCAAAACTTATTTGAAATCTAAAATTAATTTAAATAAAGATATATTTTGATTTAACAACTTACCGTTCATTAGAACGAACATTTGCTTTCATTCAAAACAAATAACAAACGAATGCAACTGCTCCAACATAAATACGATGGTATATCATCGTTCAAATATATTTTGGAACTGTTTGTCGTTGTATTACGTAATACGAACTTCCCGAAAAAATCACACAGCAATTAACAGATTAACTGATGATTTTTACCCCACCCAAGATTCTAAATTTGTCAACAACCTAGCGTGGTCTTCAAACGTTATCTTTACGCTCTTCAATCGAATTAGACTGGTCTCTGACTGAATACCCATGTATCGTGAAACATACATTAAAACTAAGAAAGTGTTTTAATTCAATGATTTTCCGCAATTGTTTTGCTAACACGTTCGACCTTTCAAATTTTCATTCAATAAATGGCGGCGTAGTAATTTGGACATACATTCATGCCCTGTTTAGTCAAAAAGTGCTTTCGCGCAATGTAAGATCATATGTGATATTCGCCACTCGTGAAAATATTATTTACTGTGACGTAAGTGAAATGAATAACGACCTTACACTGAAGTCAACAAATATCTTCTGTATATACTATACATTAAAATAGTATTTTATACATAACTTGTCTTGCTTAATATATGTATATCAAATACAATTTGCATAATCGTTATCAACAAATAAAATAAAGTCAACATAGATGACTTACTGCAGACAGGAGCAATCTCATCTTCAACGGTAAGACAGTCATCATCTCCGTCACATACGAACAACTTGCCGATGCACTTCAAGTTAGAGTTACAGAAGAATCGCCCCTTGTGAAGGCATACATCTATAGCTGTTATAAAGAAGAAAATGGCAGCATCATATGTCACAAATGTATGAAACAAAAGTTAATGTTAAAACAAGAACAAACGCAGTGTCATTCGATATGCTTTATAATATGATATTAATGGTTAAATGCTTTAAACGAATATATTTACAACAGGATTAATATGAATATCGATTGTCTTGCTAAGTATATTTGAATAAGCGTACAACGTGCACTACATATACATTATACGCAAATAAAAGATAGTCGACAGAGATGACTTACTGCAGGCAGGAGTTGCCTCGTCTTCACCATTACGGCAATCCTTATGTCCGTCACAAACATAATCATTGCTGATGCACAAGTCGACGTGTTACATTCATCCCTTACCGTTAACAATATGTTCGAGCGTTAAAACCCCAATATACCGTCGCATTTCCAGTTATGCGTTAAGAAGTGCAAGTATAAGTATACAATTGTATTGAATACAAAATATATAAGAATAGTTTTATGAATGACACCTGTCTTGCTTTAAAGCTGCACTCTCACAGATTTACCGTTTTTCCAACTTTTTTTTTATTTATTTGTCTTGGAATTAGCAAATTTTTGCGTAAATATCTGCAAACCAGTGATAAAAGACAGTTGACAAAAGATCAGATCGCAGATTTTCATATTTCCATTCCAAATTTAATGTTTTATGGCTTAAACCTAACGGTTTAAGAAAGATGCATAAAACATCATTTTTGGAGAGGAAATATGAAAATCTGCGATTTGATCTTTTGTCAGCAGTCTTTTATCACTGGTTTACAGATATTTACGCAAACAACTGCTCGTTCCAAGTCAAAAAAAGTTGTCAAAACGTTGAATTTGTGAGAGTGCAGCTTTATTTTGTTCAAATCAGTTTATAAAGTACACAGCATTATTATTAGTATTACCACGCCATATAAGCTAGTCAACAGAATTAACAATAAATTAATTGAGTGCCGAAGTGTAACATCAACCAAATGAAGGATTTTAAGTTATACACTGTTTACTTTAAAATTTACTACTATTTTTACAATCTATCATATTTGGTTGATGTTACATTTCAGTACTTAATCAATTTATTGTTGATGAATAGTGTTTTGTAAGGTTATACGCGAGCGTTGACCAACTTTTGTCAGGATACCGAGGACAACGAAGTGTGTTTAATGTGAGCAAGTGCCTGAAGGTTCCATTATGACTTGATCTTGTTGTGTGCTCCATCACCACTCGCGAATCATAAGATTACAGAATTTAATATTTATATGAAAAACCACAGAAAGAAGTCCAATCGTTGAAAGTTTAAAAATCATAAACACCGTTCAATGGTACAGAACGGAAAAACAAACAATCACAAATCAGAAACACGGAACAACAACACAAAACTCCACAAACAACACACTACATATATTATATATAAAACTAGGGGTGTTTATCAAGGATTGTAAGGTACCGCCTTGGAACGGTCTGTAAAATGTTTTAGAGGTTTAAACTAGTTTGAGTGCACAACCTCAAAGTAAAACTTAAATGGTAAATCTTATTAAAGTATGCATTAACATGAGGAAATTTAAGGATAAATCAAGTAATACTAAAACTAGGTAAACTCCAAGACATTTTATGATTAGGGATCCTTATTCTACATGCAGACGAAGGAATACGATTCTGAGTACCTATTGCAAAAAACTTTTTAAAGAAATGATGCAGTCATTGTTTGAAATTTTGAAAATCCTACACAGTCTGCCTTAGTAAGTAAAGGTTTAATACTATGTGATCATAGAGTTTCATAATGAAAAGCATTATTGTACTTACTGTGGGAATAAACGGAGAAAACATTATGAAAAAAATATCGATCCCCGTTGGCTCGAGCTAGCTTTGCTCGATTTACTCGATGGCTTGAACGAATTTGATGAAAATGACCGATTTTGTTCCATTCAATGAACGCATTACCGTTTGGCTCGGATTTCCCGAGACTCAAAGTATTTTCGCCGGTCCCTGGGAGTTCGAGCCGACGCGGTTCGACTGTACAATATAAATTTGCTAAACTTGCATTTCAAACGATAATCTTAAGTAATATATTGGAATAAAGTGACGTCATACGCTGAAACATTCCAAATGAACCAAACTGATAAAAAACGGCTTTAAAGATAACACGAATCTGCAAATGTATAACGAAATCAAAGGACTGAAAGCTTAGCTATGTTAAGATGCTAGAGTCAACTTTAAAAAAACCCCGAATATATATGACTTGTCCCTATAGTTTTTGTTGTAGTATTATTGTCATTATTGCTACCTTAAATTAAAATAGTTTAACCCTTGGTAAGGTTTTCTTTTATGCTTATGAAATATGGAGTAAAAGTATTAAGTATTTAAAAGTTAAAGAAATGTTACATAAGTTTAAATAAAGATATATTTGGAAATTGACAACTAACCGTTTATTAGAAAAATGGTTATCCCATTTTTCAAACGTTTTCTTGACGTTGAAGCTGGATGTTCGAACATTTGCGTTCATACCAAACAAATTACAGACGAAAACAACTGTTCGAACATAAATAGAATGTTAAATCATCGCTCAAATTTTTTTTGAACTGTTTGTCGTTGTAATACGCATTACGAACATCCTGGAAAATTCACACAATAATTTACAGATTAACTGATATATTTTTTACCCCACCCACGCCTCAAAATTTGTTAACAAACTAGCGTGGTCTTCATCATTACCAGGAAATCGACCTGTCTTCAAGCAAAATAGACTGTTCTCTGACAGTAAGATGACTTAATATCCATGTATCATGAAACACACTCTAAAACTAAGAAAAAAGGTTTTATATCCAATGATTATCCGCAATTCTTTGCTAACACATTCGACCTTTCAAATTTTCATTTAATAAATGACGGCGTAGTAATTTTGTTATGTATAAAAGTTTTCGTTATTTATTGGAACATAGATGCACAATTTTAACTTCATTGATAACTTTTTATAAAATCTTTGCACTATAAAATGAACGAATAATTAATTATGAAAAATAATATCAGAGAACGTTTTCTCAAGAAACAGGAAAACAAATTGGCAGCTACGTCATCAGCTATTTTAAATATAGAATTTGCGTGATGGGCGTCCCACGGGTAGCGGCGTAAAAAACACCCTTTTCAAAAAAGGGGGTAATTAAGAAAGTAAATTAAAATACTAATAAAACTCAGTAAATGAGCATAAAAGAAACAGAAAATATGTTTATTTTAGTGTTAGATCGTATTTTATTTCACTCATGATCATAGACAAAAGGGCCAAGATGGCCCTATATCGCTCACCTCTGTAAAACTTTGTGCTATAAATTTGATGATAATTAAAGGGCAATAACAGGGATTTGGCTTCTCTGATGTATTATGCCCATTCACATTCTCACCAAATGTTTTGACGATTGGACAAATGCTTAAAAAGTTATTGAGAGGACAAGAGCAATTTTAGATAATTTCTATAATTAGAGCGCAATAACTCTCGGGTAACTACAGCAATTTTGCTAATTATCAAACACGTTTATACACATTCAGACCAAATTTGATCATGATTGGACAAAGGGTTAAAAAGTAATTGATCGGACTACATACTGGATGGTGCCTGTCTGCCCTTCCACACACCATAGGTGGAACTATTATATGTCCAGTTTTTTAAACACATGACAAATATGTATTTGTTTAAAAAGATACAAAGGGCAATAACTCTTACAATATTTAGGTTGAATTTTATATAACTCGTCCCAAAAAATCACAGTTTACTGTGAATCAGTTCATGAAGTTTGAAGTTGGTACCTTCAATGATTTTAAAACAATAAATAACAATAAAAAAACAGATGACCCATATTCAAACTTAACTTAAAAAATATCAAAACAACCTTTCTGACAAATTTCCAGGATATTTGGGCTGAAAATGTTACATCTGGAGTGTTAACAAGGTTTTTCCATATTTGGGCTCTGTGACATAGTTTTTAACCCCAGATGACCCATATTCGAACTTGAGCTAGAAATCATCGAAACAGCCTTTCAAAAAATTTCCAGGGTATTTGGGCTGAAAATGTTACATCTAGAGTGTTAACAAGGTTTTTCCATATTTGGGCTCTGTGATCTAGTTTTTGACCCCAGATGACCCATATTTGGACCTGAGCTAGAAATCATCGAAACAACCTTTCTGACAAATTTCCAGGATATTTGGGCTGTAAATGTTACCTGTTGAGTGTTAACAAGGTTTTTCCATATTTGTGACCTAGTTTTTGAATCCAGATGACCCATATTTGAATTCGTCTAAGTAATTACTGGGACAAACATCCTGACCAAGTTTCGTGACAATTGAGGAAAAATGTGACCACTAGAGTGTTAACAAACTAAGTGTGGACGGACGAAACACAACGGACGACGGACAATCATCGATCCTAAAAGCTCACCCTCAGCCTATGGCTAAGGTGAGCTAAAAACAATATTTTCACTCGTGGCTTCGCCACTCGTTAAAATATGTTTTCTATGACACTCGTGAAATAAAATACGATCTTACACTGAAATAAACAAATATCCTCTTTATCTTACTAAAGTTGTGATAAGTATTGGAATAAAAAAACGAAGTCATAGGTTAATTGAATTTACCTGGGATTGCCAATGTCTGCGTAACCCATGAAAGTAGAAATGCCTTAAACACACAGAGAAAATAACTTAAGTGTGAAGAACATGAAGCAATCATATTCGGTCAGTGCATACCCCACCTCAGTAAATAGTGTGTACGTAAATCCGTATATCGAGGACCCACTTACAACAATTACATTAATTTCCTATAAAATGCATATTACGTTTAGTACATTTTCGGTCAGCTCGGTTTATATTTCGACATTTTACTTCTTCAATATTGAGGTTGTGTGCCGAACATGTAAACATGATGAGTGACGAGAAATAAACCGTTGCTATTTTAACCTTATTGGATACAGATATCCAGTAGATTTCGAATTGGAACAAAAGTTTAAAGCTGCGAAAGAAAATTATGTCGGAAGCATATAATACATCAATAGGAAGGTTCAATTCGTTGTTTTCAAACATATTTATTTAATTTGATTTCCTTTTAGACCCCATTCCAATTTAGTTATGAGGTTAACACCATTTTTGATAAGTAGGCGCAAGCTCAGTTTGGAAGATAATCATGAAAATAAAATGTAATGTCAATTTGAGTAAATCAAGAAATGAAAAAAAGTACTGAACCATTATTTGGTCAAAATAATTAGGATTTTGAAGAAATAAACTTTAACTGAGAAAGAAGGCACATTAAATAAGACCAGTCAACATTGATAAATCTTCGGCCACAATGAGGAAGGAGGTAATGCCTAATTGTGTTTTGGACCTTGTACGTGATATGTATCCACCGCCCGAGTAACCTATATACAGGACATTACTGGTAAGATATGTGTTTATTATGATACGTTTGTGAATTGTGAGTTGATTTTTTATTGTGATTGTACAAAATTTACCTTGCAAACACAACTGAACAAAGTTAATATATTTAGGCCAATTTAATTATCTCGACAAAAATGATAATTTATTATGTCTATAATCAATAAGACAATGTGAAGCGCTTGGATTAGTGAACTAGTAAATTATTTATTCATAGAAGCGATGTGCTTCTGCATGACCACTTTGTTTACAAATAAACCAAAAAGACATGACTCGAAGCTCCACCCCTTATTTTCAAATGCTGTACCTTCATGTTAACCTTACAGAGTTTAAATTGATATATTTGTTTAAGTATTTTACATTTTTCTCGCCTGATTAAGTGCATACACATGTGGGAAACCTATTAATAAATAGATAAACAAATAAATACTGTTAAACCTCAGAATAGAATCCCATCAGCAGCCTTGTTGCGATTTAGGAAATAAAAGAGGCCACCCCTCTCCATTGTCTCCCTTTTTATCCCACTTTGGTCTTTAACATGCTCTAATTATATAAGATTCGTCAAGTTGTCTGTTCTCATTTGTTAAATGTATTGCTTTCACGGGCTCGAATATCCGTAACCGACGAGCGTGGTCAAAAATACTTGAGTCAAATTTTGATCTCAATCTCAGCACATTTTACCATTCGAAACAATCGAAAAAGGTTAACACTTTTTATAAACGTATTCTCTCATAGAACATGTTGATAAAAAAACGTTGTCACAGATTAAAAGACCAAAATGTTTGTTAGGATTGTATATATTTTACAAAATACATGCAATCACAATAATGTTGTTTTATTGATCTTATAAATACTCGAGTGAAACATGGCAAATGTAAATCAACAGTAGATACTTTGCAATTTATTAATGTGCAAAAATTGTGTGGGGTAAAATTTTTTGGGATAAAATTGCCTCGATTCAATTGACCAGTAAGTAACATTTTATTAACGCTTGTTCAATTGAAGTGCCCTTCTCTATATTTCATATTCATATTATCTCGTTCATTCTCTTTTTGGCTCTAACTTTGTGCCTCCAAACAGGCTGTTTGACTTGTGTGGTTATTCCTTCACATACTTGTTTCATCATTCTTGTAAATCATGTTCTTCATAAAAAATAGGGGACGTTTTATCGGCCTTCAAGATCCTGATAACCTGTATATACGAGTGATGTTTGTAAAGTTTGGGGACAGGAGCAAACTCATTCCACTACTTATTAATGTAAACAATATGACTTGCCGGGCAATATACTCTGAAGAAATATTGCCTATCTCTTGCAAAAAAACCCTGATTAAAAGCCTTTGTGTGTGCAGGCAGTTGTTAACAACCGCCCAAAACAAAGAACGCACAAACAGAAACACTACGCTATTACTTCAAACAGGACCAGCATACAAACCGCTTATAAACCAATCACAATATATCATCAAAACCTGCAGTCCTAAGTGTATAGCTTTTACGGGGAATCAAACTATTGACCCTGTTCCGTCTGTATCGCAATGATCCAGGCTTACTAAGAGGCCAAAAAAGAAACCCCACGGATGTCCGAACCTAGAAACTAGAAGCTGTAGCGCAATGCTTCACTTTAATTCTCCTAGCCTCCAATTGTTCAGAATCCACCCTAAACAGTACGAAAAGATACTTTAAGGCTTCCCTATATATTAACGTGATGTTCTCACATCGGCGTCGAGACACGAACTAACTATTTCTATGCCTTCACTTCTTATATACCCTAACATCACGTGACCAGAATGGAATGGTCCATTCTTAACAAACTCTAAGGGTGAAACCATTATTGCACTTACCAATACTGTAAACCAATAATAAACACTAGGTTAACCGACTTGCTACTTTAAATCAATTGTGATTTCTATGTTCTTTCTTACACAAAATAAATGAGAAAAAATGTGAATGCCAAGGATTGGTAACAAAAATGATACAAATAGTTGCGTGGGTTTCGTCTAGTGATTAACTTCAATTCAATAAATCTTTATATATATGCAAGATATAGGACAACCCTGTTTCAATGCAAACATTGCCTTATAAGGACAATTTACGAAAGACCGGTGGTAACATTTCAAATGCAATATTTCATGATTTCCTTTTCACAAATTCACGATTTTAACTTCACTAATTCACGATTTCAATTTCACGAATTCACAAATTCACGATTTCAACGTCACAAATTCACGAATTCACGATTTCAACTTCACAATTTCACGATTTCAACTTCACGAATTCACGATTTCAACTTCAAGAATTCACGATTTCAACTTCACGAATTCACGATTTCACGACTTCAACTTTACGAATTCACGATATCACGATTTCACCTTCATGAATTCACGATTTCACAGATTCATGATTCATGAATTCTGGGAATTCGTGAAGTTGAAATCGTGAATTCGCGAATTTGTGAAGTTGAAATCCTGAAATCGTGAAGTTGAACTCGTGAATTTGTGAAATAGTCAAGTTAAAATCGTGAAGTCGTGAAGTCGTGAACTCATGAAGTCGAACACGTGAAATCATGAATTTGTTCAGTTGAAATCGTGAATTCGTGAAGTTGAAATCGTGAATTTATGAAAAGGAAATCATGAAATATTGAACTTGAAATGTTACCACAGGTCTTTCGTAACAATTAGTCCAATTGATCATGAGACTATACTTTTATAGTTGCAACAAGAATGAGGGTGATCGTGTCACAGCATGGTCATAACCGACAAACGGAAGAATCCCTCGTATAACGTTTTGTAAATGAAGTAGAGGAAGAAATCTTCTGTTGATGCTTTGCACTTGTTAATGTATTTAGTTAAGGGCACAAATGTGATGCACCGTTTGATAAATGATAGACAGTGCTAAGATAACGCTTTTTATCAAGTTTGTCGGTTGATCACTGGGGAATAATGAAGCTCTGTTTTTTTTAATAATTGGATTGTTGCCTTGTTTTACATTCTTAGCACTTGTGTACTCGATATTAAAGTCGAATTGTTCGTTTTTTCTTAATTCTAAGACACTGTCGAAAAAAAAACGGATTAAGAATAGTGAATCAGCTATCATTTTGTGGCACATGTTTTGTGTTACAAAATCCAAGGGCATACATTTTAAGTGTAATTTAATGACAAGAGAAATGCTTTTTCTGTACCAATCGTGTCGGTGGCCCCCATGTTCACAAGCGGACTTGTGTCAGCTCAGCGTTTGGGTCACTATGACGTTGTCATACTTCTAATATTTGGGAAAAGAATCACTAATGTTATGAGCCTCAGTTTGAGATTAAGACTCTAAACTCCTAGATTTTAAAAGGAAATAAGGCGTACACTATTTCATTCCGTTAGGAAGTCTATGTATTGATAATTGTATAAAACCGAATTTTGTTAACATATATACATCCATTTTTACCACAATAACAGAGGTTTCACATTAAGCAAAATGCTGCTCCGTTGATTATGGTTTTGCATTTATATGTATATATAATAGTATATACATT
This sequence comes from Mya arenaria, assembly GCF_026914265.1. Taxonomy (NCBI): domain Eukaryota; kingdom Metazoa; phylum Mollusca; class Bivalvia; order Myida; family Myidae; genus Mya; species Mya arenaria. The sequence continues at coordinate 81,070,627 of NC_069127.1, forward strand.
TCTATGCTTTTATCATCATGTCTTCAAACAGGGTGCTTAATACAGTTATCAGATAATGAAAACCATTTTAAGTATTCGCCAAGAGACATCGCAAATGAAATCCAGTTGAAGACAAATGCTAAAGCAAGCAGTGGCATTTGACCGTCCCGTGTGAGCACCTGTTTTATAATTGGCGCGAAATATTGACATAGTAGCCGCAAGAAGACATATAGTTTATTATATAAGTACAGTGTATGTTTCCCCGATGATTTCCGTTCAGAATGTATCATCCATTTAAAAAAATGCATAAACGCTTTTAAATGTACCGTACATTTCCATACTCGCATTTGTTTGAATCTAGAATAATCAAACAGTGCAAACGATAGGGACAAATTTAGTGGCCTTAAACTCAGCAATCACGTCAATGGCATTGTTGGGATCTCCTTGGCACGGTCATTGAACACGAAGAAAAAACACGCAAGGGATTTTAAATCAGGTAATGAACGCTCAAAATTACACTTGTCTAAACAACACTGAATGTTGATAATACGGCCACAAAACAAGAAATCACACATACTAACTTGAACGACAGCAAATACGTATTTCCCGCAGCTAAGATAGCCATGTACTCCAATGCAAAGGTAGGCTTAAGGTAAGAACGAATAAATGCCGTTTCATAAAGGTGGATATAGTCTTGAGTTTGTATTTGTAGAAGATAACCTGCAAAAAACGCTAGCAGCCAATTGAGATGGCATAATAAAAACATTCACGATGGGCAAATAAAGGTTTTGTACTAAGAGCCATTTTCAGTCCTAATGTATTATAGCGTATGCGCCAACTGAACTGTAAAGTATTCCACATTTTGTTCGGCTAATGATGTCATAACTAGTCTTTATTTGCGCAATACATGAGAAATAATGCATGGTTTTGCAATCAAACAGTGACAATGTGACACCTCCTCAATACTGATGTTTATTAGTGTATTGTAATGTTTGTTTTATGGGCTTTTCGCTGAAAGCCTAAAAGGAACAAGATGCGTTAATGTTTAATACTGCTGTCACAGTTGCAGATGGAACGGGAAATAAGTAAAATTAATGTTATATATGATTATTAAAATACATTTAGCTAAATGAAAATTACCCACAGCTGTGTAACCTATGAATATGTTTGTACAATTTTGTCTTTTAATGTTTGAATTGCTTGTACATTTACATCAGAAAAGTGCTGCTTGGGCTGTTTGCTCTTCTAATAAGTTCTAGTTATTATTGAAAATTATACCGGTATCTGCCCAAAAGCTGACATTTATACTTGATTTAAAGTATCATCGCCACTATGATTAAATCATGAGAGAATAAAAAGAGTAAGTATATAACTAAAATAGAGTCTCAGATAATGTCTGATTATGTCCCGTGGTCCGCATGATGCTTTATTGAAAACAAATGTATGGGAAATACCAACGAAATTCCTAACTCGTCCACTGGCTCATGCTAAATGAAATCATACATATTTATTTATCATTATTCAACCTAGGGTAAACATAAATTTCAACATTCTTATAAGTGAATTAAATAAGCAGTGATGACATGAAATTTTTTATAACATAATAAGAAACAGCGCCATGTTGTCATAGACAAGTAAAAGAGTAAATGAAATATGTATGAGTCAATTTGCAGCAAATGTCTGCCGTAACCGGCGCTGAACCATGTTTTTCTTCCCCAAAATAGCCTCTGAATTTCTCGACTTTTAGAAAAAAATTCCCTGACAAAAAACAACATATATTTATCGAACCCAAAACAAAATCGAATAGATTACATTTCTCGGTTGAAAGACCGGTCATTCGCCAAGGGAAGGTCGACGATCGCCAAAGTTCGCCGAGAGGGGTATCTGAATTAAAATATTCTGCATTACCTCGCAGCCTCTGGGATTGACATTTCCTAGATATAACTTTTGAAAAATCAAACCAAATGGCTGCTTGTTCTTTCAACTATAAAACATAGGTATCTACATCAAAACAGAAGAAGAGAGAAACAATGAAATTGGGTAAAATCATGATTATGAATTGCAATAACAGGCAATACTTTTTACACGTATTCCCTTGTCCTGTAATGGTTATATTATGGCTTTATTATTTATAATTGATTATTGTTCCACTGACTGTTCCAAGGCGCTAATTCCATCATTTAATGGTAAAGCGGTTTGTTTGTGGTGTTTATATTTGTGTATGTGGTGTAGGTATGTTTTTGGTGTTTGTACTTGTGTATGTAATGTTGACATGTGTGTGTCTATAGTTCATTATCGTTTGGGCCCTTCCCTTGTGTCCCTGAACAGGGAGAATTTGAATCTTCGACTGTTGGGCTTGTCCCTGTATTTTGTTTATTGTATTATGTAGTTATTGCCTGGAATATACCATCCAAGCAATGCAACTTATGACTTGTACCCTGCGTTATTGTTAAAATTTTACAAGGTATGCGCGTGAACATACAGCGATCCTTCAAACGCAGTGCTTTCCCTTGACAAAGGAAAGTAAACACTGCGTCTGACCAGCGACCAGTTTAAATTTGTACAATTTTGTTATAGCCGTCGTATAAGAATTTAAAAGAACAACAACATTGAATGTCGTTTTCTTAACCATTCACGACATCTTAATAGTTAGGTTACAATATCGATTAAGGAAAGTTGAAGGAAATGTGTTATTGATAAGTATTCACAATTCTTACAATTATTTTTTTATCCATAGACCCCTGTCCATTGAAAATTGTAAACATGTATCACTATAGACGCCGCCGCGTTTAATACTCCACTGGTTCTTCCTCACAAGGAAAAGGAATTTTTACCAAAAGCGTTTCCCGGTTTTATTAATATAACCGTATTTTTGTTATATTTATTTTATTGAATCAATTAATAGTAAGAACATGACAAAAGGTAATAGTCTTACGCGAAACAGGCAATAATAAAACCAACCAAAGAAGCAGTTAACACATTTAGGAAATCAGTAGACATAATTGTTTTTTTGCTAAATAGAAACCTAATAAGGACAAAGCAAGTGCGTAAGGAAGTAGGCTAATACAACATACAATTTCTCAAAGCCTTTCCTTTATCGTGTTACTGAAAGTCAAAAGTCCTGCGCCGTATTGGTCAATGTTGCATCTAATCTGATAAACAATCATTTGACAACTCGGACACGAGAACCTTATCCTTTCAGTCGCTATTTCCGGTAGTGTCTGTTTTGAGTAAGTGTTGTTTAGAAAAATCCGTCGATGGTTTGTTCTGTCTTGATAATGTCCAGTTCAACAGTGCCATACTATTTTATTTAGGTATTTTCTTTTCGTTCATACATGGTTGAATGTCGTGGATTCTATATAAAATGTAGCACGTACGACAAACGGTACAGCAAACAGTAGAGCATGGATTTTATAAAACTATCTACTAGTGAATCTAAAAACCAACATATGGTCAACTATGGCCGTTATTCACTAGTTTTTTTTATTGAAAATGAAAAAAAATAACATTACAGATTTTACATGATCTTTTTGTTTGTTTGAACTAATGGTATTCGCACAGTTCCGAATAAGGAATGAAATAGCGTCACTATTTAAAATTATATTTGTCCTATTGACATTGTAGCTAATACGGTTACCTAAAACATCACAATTCACTATTAACATGTTTTAGAATTTCGTCGGAAATAACATTAATTTGCAGAAGATAAGTATTAGAGAAGAAATCGTAAACATGCAATAAACAATGTTGAGAAAGCAACAAAAGGTTTTAAAGTATTGCGCTAAAAAATTCAGACATTAGGTTCAATCTATGTTCCTTTCTAAGGCATAGCTCTCGCTGTCCCGATTTTCCAAATCTTGTTGAAGTAAGTTTTTAGTTCAAATCACATTCATGTTATTTCCTGATCTATAAGGACTACGCAAGAATCATGCTTTTGCCGTCACGTTTACGCCCACGCTTTGCTGCATTTCACTAAATAATGAAAGTCTAGTAGAGGACCGATAGTGGCTCAAACAGTGACATGACTTCTTGATGAGTTTATCGGGAGTGCATGGTTTGAGTTACTGGTGATTATCCCACGAATAACAGTTATATATGTATGACTTAAAATCTTTTACGACTAGATTGCAAGTCCCTACAATACCCGTTATACCACTCCTACTTCACGTCTATTACCATTGTGTAATTCCAACACTGCCTTTATAGAGACATGATAGGCTGTGATGGATCTTTACGTTAAAGACACTCTTTTTCAAAATCAGTCACCGGATGTTCGTGTCATGCATTCCGTTTGATATGATGGCAACTCTACTAATGAACTTGTGAAGGTAAACATTTTACGCTGATTTCATTCTTACACAATCCCACCTCCTATCAATACTGAAATAAAATCAGGGGATAATCAAACATCATATTGTCAGGTAGTTTTATTTACGAAATGAAAACAATTAATTTGTTCTCAAACCGAAGTTTTATAAGATAAAAACCTACCTGACAATACAGGAAGTTCCATTCATACTATCCCCACATTATTTAATTTCTAGGCGATCTTGGTCGACGAAACGGAAAATGTTCTCATGGGTATAACGGAAGTAAATATATAAGCACATGCGCAATCCGAAATTTTGCTAACTTCCGTTAAGGAAACGAATCAATTATTTGCCTAATTATGAAATCTACATTTTTTTTGTCAAGTAGGTATTATTTTCTAATAAAACTTCAATTTGAGTACAAGTTTATAGTATAATTATACCTACCGAGTTACCTATATCAAAAACCCTAAACACAAAACACCGCAGCGTCCTGAAAGTCCATCGCCCAACGCGTTGAATGTGTCATAAAACACCTTTTGGAAATAAATCAACACTTCAGCACACAGGGCAGAAAACAACACGGTGAGAACAATGAATGATCCTGGTATAAGTGAGTTTCACTTTTCTCCCAGCGATGTGATTTATCTATTGTTCTCTTCCGAATGTGTCCGACCAGCGACGCGAGACAAGCTTACTTACTTTGAGCTTAACCGAGTAATTATACAAGTTCAAGGAGTCATGGGTATATTAAATTATGGGCTAGAAAATGTGAATTGCGGTTTGCGCAAAGCATTGTAGAATGACAATTAATTAATATCGCATCACATTAATCGGAATAACCATTATTAATTATTTAATATGATCGACATCTTGAATGTCCTTGTAATACCAAAGCGACTCAGTAATGCTTTCAGAAAATGCTATCAATCCTTTTGTTGTGTGTAAACGACTTTTTTCTGCAGAGCTAACCTGTAAAATAATGATCCGTAAACATTCGGACAGCTATAGATAATAATGACTAATTGAAGCACTATCAGGCCGGTTTCACTATTCTTATTTAACCAATAGCTAAAATCGACATCCTATTCTTGTTATTTCATAAGAAACAAGTGAATTGTATTTACACATAGTTTGTGAATACTTCAACTCCAACTTAAACAAAAATGTCCCCAAGGGATAGGCAAACATATCTGCTTGTAATCGAGGTAGTAATACAAGGTAACTTCAAAGACGACGTTTTGCTCTAAGTATTATCGAGAGACGGAGTTGCATGGTTAATTTGTTATTAATTCATTCGTTATAATATTTAATTGCGCTGCTTTATTAAATCGATTTATAGCGATTGGAAACTGAAATAAAACCTTTGGTTTTACGTGATGCATATTATATTAAAACAAACCGAAGAAGCTGTAAACAAGCAAATACAATCAGTGGACATATTAGTTATTTCGAAGGCAGTGCGTTAGAAAGTAGGCTGACAGAACATCCTATTTATCCAAGCCTTCTTTTTAACGTTGTCAACGTTGCATGATGCCTCTTTGAATACAGGACAAGATAAACTTATCTATTTAGCTCTCTTTTCCGGTATGTTCGTTTGATAAGAAGTGCTTTTTAGGAAACATTGATGTTTTGTTCTGGCTTTATTATGTCCAGTTTAACAGCTCTATATATATGGGTTTCCTTCATTTTTCATATATGGGTGAATGTAGATTCCTTACATAAACTAACTAGATGATAGTGAAGTTTACTAGTTTTAAGAACGCTGTGATTTCTTACTAAATGATTACCATAGTCATAAAAAAATGAATAAATCTGAGCAAAATGGTGATGAAGTAAATCAAGAAAGAATGGTACCATTTTGGGTACGCTAGACCTCAGTGTTAATACGTATTTTCGGAAATCGTGTTGTAGTTCAAGCGATCAGTGTCGTTTTGTAATTAACATTACCTAGGAGAGTAAAATTGCGATTAAATATCTCCGCTTTTCACTCTCTATGTAATTTCTTCAGTAAGATAATTCAATTTATATACATGCCATGCCAGTGCAATAAGCGCGTAAGATTGTGCCATTCCAATATTATATACATTTCAGTTCTTTTATGTAAAACATGAATAAATATATGTCTAGTCAAGTTGTGTTATTTCACATGTCGTAAAATAATATAAATTTACAACGATAAGATACTGGCAATACCTTGAGTTCGTTTTTGAGCATGAACACGTTTTATAAGTTACTGTATTCGCAAGTGAAGGCTTGAGGTCTTGTACAGTATGTACGTATGTACGTATATACGTATGTATGTAAGTATGTATGTATGTATGTATGTATGTATGTGTGTATGTATGTATGTATGTATGTATGTATGTATGTATGTATGTATGTATGAATGTATGTATATATGTATAGGTATACTTGTAACTCGATCACTATGTTATATGTGTATCATTGTAACAACGCTGTATACTCATGGGCATTTCTGCCTCGATGTATTTGTGAATAAACTAAGCTATAATTTGCACGGTTCGGACCAATTGGAAAACCTTTTTCGGAGTTTTCGTACCCATTGAGAATTTAATTTGGACAGTCCCTAGATACTATAAAACGCTTTTACTGAAAACTTCGTAAAACACATTGATGGATGAACTCTTTTTCAGCCTGTTAAATCAATATTCTTTAGAACAAATGTTTTGTTTCGTTTTAATGTTAACAAATTCCATTGCAGAAACTTCAGTACTTTTGTTAACTGCGCACAATACTCCGATAATTTCTTTTGGTTATCAAAAGTTCAATTTAAAGGACAGCAGTTTCATTATATGTATGTATAACGTTTATTTTGGTGACCGCGGTGACTGAGCACGCTCTGGCATGAGGAGGGGACTTTGTACTTTGTACTGTAACAAGCTTCTCCTATATGGAGGCTATTCGTTGCCAAAAGTCCTGACGTGTATGTGTGTATTTTAGGTTTGTAACATTGATGATTTACCAATTTACATTTTACAACCGCCAACTCATCGGTTGTATGTTTACATTTTACACTGCACATTTTCATTTTTCATTGTACCAATTGGAGTTTTATTCTCGTTGCATCTATTCAACAGACGATTCAGTCGTGTTTATAAAGTTGTGTATGTTAAACACACGTCATTCTGTGAAAGTCACATGCCGGGTTTTACATTGCGGTGTGTAGAAGACAGATTTCAGTTCGTAGTTCTACAAAGTACATTGTATGGTGGTGACTTTTCATTCGCAGTTCAACATGTTTACGAGATAAATTTAATTTTATTTATAGATAGCTCCGCCTTAACCATGTCTTAACTCCGCCTTAACCATGTCTTAACTCCTCCTTACGTCGTTCGGAAATTTCCGCTATCACTCGGCTCTATTTAAACCAATTAAGGATACTTTGGACCATGGACATTACAAATCATCTATATTATGACATTATGGACTATGATTTTGAAACAGGGTGGATTATAAATTATTTCATGTCGAATAAAATAATATATGATATTACAACATGTTTTTGTCTATATAATAGTAATTAATACGCACATATGACATGAAATGAGATGTATGCAAAATGTAATTGACTTAAACACAACAAAATGTAAGTCATTAGCATTAAATTATACTTCAAGAAAGAAAAGTCCCATTGTCTTATTTTTCTTTTAAAGCTGCACTCTCACAGATTGACCGTGTTGACAACTATTTTTATTTTTTGTTTTGGAATTAGCCAATTTGCATAAATGTCTGGATACCAGTGGTATAAGACTGCTGACAAAAGATCAGATACAGTTTTTCAGTTTTGCGTTCGCAAATTGATGTTTTATGGCTAAAAGTGATACTACAGTAACGTTTTAAGAAAAATGGAAAATGTCGGCAGTTTTCCAAACAATTTAGATCTGTTTTAGTGTGAGTAATCTTATTACTTGTATAGAAAGCATTGCTGCCAAAATCAGCCGAGTCTGGGACAAAAAAGGTTGTCAAAACTGTCAATCTGTGAGAGTGCAGCTTTAAATTACTGTAAACACTACTTTAAATTCTACCATTAGAGGACACTTTCTTGCCTTTTTGCAATGTTTAAGATTGCAAGTAATATTAGATAATTTAAAATTTACGAAGAAAAAAATCTAAATTTTCATTAAGTTGAAATTATTCACTAAGATGCCCCAGAGGTTTCTTACCTGGTAGCTGGAACTGTATGGATAAAATACACTTAGATTACAACTTCATTAACTCGTACATTATACTGTAAAAAATATTCTTTTATAGGTAATTAATAAAGTATTTTAATGCTGAAGTCAATTTATTGCTAATAAACAATTATTACTTGCTGCTACCTTTTATACCCCACCCACACTCAACAGTCAGGGTTTTTTTCACATTTAGGTGAAGCGGACCTAGCCCTTTTGGAGGGGAAAAATCGCGCGTTTGTTTTTCTAATCTACGACTCACGATATCTATTTTTTCATGTTATTGAAATCCCCCACTTGATTGTTATGTTTCACAGTGGCAGATCCCGTTATTCATAACTGGGGGACACAAGTGGGTTGGAGGGCTGTTCTTCCATCCACATGGATATTTTGTTTCAATGATGTATTGAAATTACACGTTTACACCATACATGCTTATTAAGATAGTAAATGTATAACATCAGACAAAGATGTCCATCAAAAGTTTCGTGGGTTTGCTGGAGCAGGTTTTGAACAGGGACTTGCGTTAGGGGAAAAACATTTTGGACATGATCCCTCGAGTGGGCATGACATTAATATGTTTAAAATGTGGGAAGTAGGATTTAGGGGTACTCCCCTCAGAATATTTTAAATATGTTTAGTCTGAATTGGTGCATTATGGCGTAATTAAGTATTTTTTTCTGAGAAATATTGACAAAAAAATTAACCTTCAAGTTTACTTGCGGGCCAACTGGGGGGGAAACAGGCCCTAAACCTCCCCCCACTGAACCACCCGCCCATGGTCCACTTGTAAATAAAATAAATGAACAATTTTTGCTTGCTTGGGTATATAAGTAAAAAAAAAAAACTGACAGTGGCAGTATAAATCTGGGCCCGTGAGCCCAGCTCAGATACACCCAACTGCAATTGACTAAATAATATGGTGATTTATAACCCATTTAGGAACATTGATCGTCAAAATAAAATAAAAGATGAAGTTATTTTTAGTTTTTATTGTGAAATAAAGAGAGAGTACTCGGACTTACAACCGGGAATTTGCAGGAGGTAGGCAACGATGTTATCTTCTTTGCTTGATTCGACGGACATAAACGAAAGAAAATCTGATTCGTTAGCTCCGCCCATTCACCTTCGTTTCTTTCGGTGACATTTACCATATAAGGTATAGGCGAAATCGTCTATCCTTGTAATTCTGAACTTGTCAATTGACTTTTGTAAACCTGGACTTGTTGGACTGCAAATGTTCATTGTACGAATGCGAGTGTCGACTGTAGGATTGCAGTTTTACATAAGCATGATTCGGCTTTCTAAATTACATCATCATATTGTTAAAGGCAAGTTATACGATCTATGTTTTAGTGAGTTTATACAAGGTCGATCTGACAAATATACATTTTGACTACTATAATGACAAATGACAAATCAATACGGAAAAAACTGACGAATAGAAACAACAAATAGCACGTCTACATTGACAAATGTAAGAGATATTTAGTACGATTAAGAAGCACATTGTGGGAATTACACGTCTGGACTTTTGGCAACGAATAGCCTCCATACTCCTAGGGCAATGTGCTCTCAACAAATGTCAGACCCATTTATCAAGCACCTTGAATTAGTGCGCTTCATCCAAGAAAAAAAACAAGCCTCAAGTTACCAGTGTAGACATACCACGTGGTTTGTGACGTCACATTTAGTTATATCGTGAAGTAAAATACCGCTCGACTCAAAAAGGATTATCGCTGTAAGTGTGTTATTTTTATATCAATTTTTATAAAACCTAGCGGAAGCTAAGCGTAAAAATGTACACTACACTCGATTACTAGGCGACATGTTGAGTAATTCATAGTTTTTTTTCAAAAATCGTGGGCAAATGCTGAAAATGGACAAAATATTGTTTGTTATGACGAGAAGCAAATTACGTTTCTGGTCCAAAAAGTTGTTTATATATATATTCACCATGTTTGCCTTAAAACGGAAGTCTCGGAATGCATATTCTACCCTCAGGATATATACATACCTACAAATAAGGCATACAGTATATAGAAATATCAAATGTTTGTATTTTGTTATTACGAAAAGCAAAACCTATTTGGTTATGACGAAAAGCAGTTTTTTTAGGAACAACTGCCGACCTCTCTCCATCTTGCAATGAGCCCACTTTGAACCTGTTTTGCAATGAGCATCGGTTATGTTTTACAGCAATTAAAAGACATATACATATATGACAACTACATGTCACTGCTAAGTATGTCACTAAATTCATTGATCAGAAAACTTCATGATTCCAACAACACGTTGCATGTTCTTCATAAGCTTGGCTGGTATTTTTTGACAAAAATGGAGTTTATGTGTCGTCGGTAGGTTAGAAATGCACCTACATGTAGTTCACATTAATTGTGTTTCAATTAAAACCCTTAAAACAATTGAATGTAACTTAAACAAACGTTCACTGAAGTAAACGTTGCCATTTCGTCTTTTTTCATTATCAAACTTGATTAAATGCATATTGATAGACATATGTTAAAGTGGATACTTCAGTGATAAACCTTGATGTCGAACAACTGAAGCAAAACCATGTTTATCGGCACAATAAAGAGGGTCAATGATTTAATCAAACAAAATGTTTTCTTTTTTCAGAATGATGCGGCCTCCCCTTGCCATGGGGAAGCGCAGCAGGCGAGCAAAAAAAAACAAGGGGGAGGACGTAATTTCGTTTCATGCAATCATTAAGTGAGAAAATGTTTCATGGCAAACAAAATGGCGGATTTAGAATGAAAAGTACTGACTGAGGTACCAACTTTTGCCTGGTAAGAGGACTTTTTCTTAAAATTTTGAAAAATGTATGCGTCCAGTATGTGGCGAAAAACATATTCTTCGATAGACATCTTAGTTAGGTATCATATATTTAAAGATAAAAAAGTTATTGATAAGATTGTGGCTTAGGAGGCAATGTTTACAAATAAACGCGTTGATTTTATCCACAATTTTTCGTATTTTCTCGGCAAATATGGCATATCGATGCATGTTGTAAATGTGCTTGTATGTATATATTCCTTTTTTCAAAACTTCATGGTTATTGCTCGACTTTACTCGTTTCCTGGCCGATTTTTTTGTTCCTTAACCCCCCATTTTGTTTATTGCAAGCACATTATCCACATTTTGGTGAAATGTAAACAAACTTCTGCACAATTGTTTGGCCTTGAGAGGATACGTTTTTAGTTCTGAGATCCGCTAATGATCACGAGTCTTTTAGTTTGGAATGTGATGTGTATCATAATTTGAAGTTAATGACTTTTTCACTTCAGGAACGAACTTGAGCCCAGAAAAGTGTATCCATCGAAATACCGCGTGAACAGAAGCATGAAAAATTAATTTCACGTGAATGTGAGGAAAAGTGCAGTGAGTCGCGGAGAGCGAAATAATGGAAATTCTGTCAGTATAGGGGTTCACGGGTATGTGACAATTAAAATAAATGCTGAAAGCAACGAATTAGATGAAGACATAGGACTACAAGCTGCTTCGCCAGAAAATACTCAAGAAACTGACACATTGGAAAACCTTAGTGCCACAATAGAGCGTTTAAAGGCCTTGTTTAAGTCATCTGTAAGTGACCTCCCCCATCCGTGTATAGTAAACAACTTCTGTGTTTTGATCTTTATCTGTATTGCTGTCTGCTATCTATCAGGTCTCAGATCTGAGTGACCTAGATGTTTTATTATAGAAATGAACAAATGATATTGTCTTATAGTTTTTTTGTTTTTTTTTACTTTTTCAAATTATAATACAAATATTATTTTTATTATTACAATGCTTTAGAATAAGAATAAGAGTAATGTTATATTCTATACATGTATATAAAAGCCCATTAATATGATTTAACCATGATGCTTCACAATTTGGATATTACAATAGTGACCATGTATTTAAAGTGGATTGAAATATATCAATTATATAACTATTAAAACACGGATTACTCTTATTTGTTTATTATTTATATCCCATCGGTCAAATTAATAAATACATTGGATATACAAATTATACAAGAATTGATAATGTATTAGTGAGACGATGAGACTATCTACGCTAAAAGTGTCAGCTCTGTGACCCAGTGCAATAAACAAGGGATGCACAGCAGGGAATGAACATGCCAAACAAGTCCGATAGAAATCTTTCGTCTCCTCAGAATAATGCATGGCGGAGGTGTTTTCCGAATCATATCATTTTAATATGTCTTCAAATATCTTGTAGGAAATTGACTTCATTGAATACTTTCCATATTTTATCATACGAGTTTAAGACGTTAAACATCTCTTTTTGTATACTGAGAAACTAACTACTTAGGGAGTTGTAATCACAGAAGCCAGTTTTTTTCATCGGCGACAGGCTAGCATTTTATGTTCATGTATTGACGGATTTCTTTGCCACTGCTGTCTGGTGTGATTTTCTGTATAACGTGAGGATCGTTCGCCTTCTATATCGGGCCATGGTGAAGTTCCTGAAGTGAAAAAGTCGTTGACTTCAAATTATGATACACATCACATACCAAACTGAAAGACTCGTGATCATTAGCGATTCTCAGAACTAAAAACGTATCCTCTCAAGGCAAAACAATTGTGCAGAAGTTTGTTTACATTTCACCAAAATGTGGATAATGTGCTTGCAATAAACAAAATGGGGGGGGGGGGGGTAAGGAACAAAAAAAATCGGCCAGGAAACAAGTACAGTCGAGCAATAACCATGAAGTTTTGAAAATAGGAATATATACATACAAGCATATTTACAACATGCATCGATATGCCATATTTGCCGAGAAAATACGAAAAATTGTGGATAAAATCAACGCGTTTATTTGTAAACATTGCCTCCTAAGCCACAATCTTATCAATAACTTTTTTATCTTTAAATATATGATACCTAACTAAGATGTCTATCGAAGAATATGTTTTTCGCCACATACTGGACGCATACATTTTTCAAAATTTTAAGAAAAAGTCCTCTTACCAGGCAAAAGTTGGTACCTCAGTCAGTACTTTTCATTCTAAATCCGCCATTTTGTTTGCCATGAAACATTTTCTCACTTAATGTTTGCATGAAACGAAATTACGTCCTCCCCCTTGTTTTTTTTTTGCTCGCCTGCTGCGCTTCCCCATGGCAAGGGGAGGCCGCATCATTCTGAAAAAAGAAAACATTTTGTTTTTTATTGTGCTGATAAACATGGTTTTGCTTCAGTTGTTCGACATCAAGGTTTATCACTGAAGTATCCACTTTAACATATGTCTATCAATATGCATTTAATCAAGTTTGATAATGAAAAAAGACGAAATGGCAACGTTTACTTCAATGAACGTTTGTTTAAGTTACATTCAATTGTTTTAAGGGTTTTAATTGAAACACAATTAATGTGAACTACATGTAGGTGCATATCTAACCTACCGACGACATATAAACTCCATTTTTGTCAAAAAATACCAGACAAGCTTATGAAGAACATGCAACGTGTTGTTGGAATCATGAAGTTTTCTGATCAATAAATTTAGTGACATACTTAGCAGTGACATGTAGTTGTCATATATGTATATGTCTTTAATTTCTGTAAAACATAACCGATGCTCATTGCAAAACAGGTTCAAAGTGGGCTCATTGCAAGATGGAGAGAGGTGGGCAGTTGTTCCTAAAAAAACTTCTTTTCGTCATAACCAAATAGGTTTTGCTTTTCGTAATAACAAAATACAAACATTTGATATTTCTATATACTGTATGCCTTATTTGTAGATATGTATATATCCTGAGGGTAGAATATGCAATCCGAGACTTCCGTTTTGAGGCAAACATGGTGAATATATATATAAAAAACTTTTTGGACCAGAAACGTAATTTGCTTCTCGTCATAACAAACAATATTTTGTCCATTTTCAGCATTTGCCCACGATTTTTGAAAAAACTATAAATTACTCAACATGTCGCCTAGTAATCGAGTGTAGTGTACATTTTTCCGCTTAGCCTCCGCTAGGTTTAATAAAAATGGATATAAAAATAACACACTTACAGCGATAATCCTTTTTGAGTCGAGCGGTATTTTACTTCACGTTATAACTAAATGTGACGTCACAAACCACGTGGTATGTCCACACTGGTTACACTAAGTATCTAGGAAAACGAAACCAAAATAGAAAACGTCTCGACATATAATCTAGATAAAAGAGAATATTCAGAGACAACAGTAATGAACAATGGTAATGAAAGAACACAGTGATTGCAATACTCCTAATTGAAAGCCATTTCTTTGAATGTGTTACTTTTATTTTCTAATCGAATGTTCATATTTCATTATTCGTTTGATTAGTTTCTCCCAGTATGGGTAAATATTATATTTTTTCATTTTCTTATACCATGAGTAATTGATGGGAAGTATCAAAGTTGTAATAGTTTCGTGTCTTAAATGTTGTTTACTCCTCCAGTACAATAGGAGAAATAGGAAAAGGCTTCATTCAACCGTAAAATACTGGATTTTCTCGAACATTAAAGGTTTTCGACTGAACGCAAACATTTGAGTACCACAAAGCCACATCAACTGATTTGATGTTTGGAGTAATGAACACGAGATAACTAATAAAAAGAGGGAATGTTTACATATTGCATTTGAACCCATTTGAACACAATCTTGAGCTTAAGTTCCTTAAGAATTATTTACTAACTAATTATTAACTATTTACTCAAAAGTTTTGAGTAATTCCAATAAATGATTATTCAAATCTTTAAAATAAGTATCAGATTTTAAGAAAAAGATCTTCACTTTTATTGTTAAAAGATACTTACCTTGCTGTTTGGAAATGGCTTGAAAATTTTCAGCTCTCGCAGTAAAGTTATGACGGACATACTTCTGGAAAAGGGTTTTAAATAAAAAATATCATAAATAATGGAAAACTGTCTCAAAATTTGTTAAAGGTCATTATTATATTATTTCAAAGTATAATAGTAGTCATAAATAGCTTATTGCCAACAGTATTGCTCATCCCGATTTTTATGGTGATTTTTTGAAAGAAAATTCGTAAAATTAAAATGTTTTCAGCAGCTAGTTGGGTAGATAGTTCAATGAATTGCTTGAATCTTATTTAAACAGTTGAAGTGTTTTTATTTTTACTAATGTTTTTGTTTGTTCCCAGTTTTAGTAAATGATACTTTTCATCATGAAACTCTATTATCACACGGATTTAAACCTTTTATTCACTTAGGCAGACTGTGTGGGATTTTTATAGGTTCAAACAATAACTGCATCATATATTTAAAAAAAATCTGCATTAGGTACTCCGTTCGTTTTTGTGTTCTATATCTGAGGCGTTGACCCTGTGCCATTAAACTGGGTTTATGTTTAAACGTTCGACTACTGTGCTTGTTAATGTAGTTTTTCATATAAATATTGAAATAATTTATAAATCTGAACCCCTTAAGTACCGTTTGCAATGTTTAAAACACACACCTACATGGTTTGATTTTAGAAAGTGTTAGTTGTACTTTATTATATTTATAAATAAAGTTTATTTCTGTCGGTATACATTTTGCGCTTCTTGATTTAACTTAGTTTGAATATCACTATAAAGGCACTAGCATTTGCTTCCAAAAAACAACACGACAGTATGTTCGGAATTATATTAAGTTCAAGGTGTTGCTTATTCCTCTCATCTATGTTGTAAAAATGAACAGATATCAAATCCGCTTTACCCATAATTCGGTCCGTTCGAACCAATGCTCCTTTCTATACTGACCGGACTTTGTGACTAGATATATTTTCACTTAATTCTTTTGTCAGTATATGATCAAAATTACTTTCAAACATTATTTCAGACCAAAAGTGAAACAAATTCCTGCGAGGTTAATGCTTCTTCGTAATCGAGGTCATCGGGTTAGTTCTAGTCGTGATTGAGCAAAGATACTTTAATGAATTAAAATGTTTTATATGTCAGAATGCAATCTACTCAATGAATCTACTTTCTATGGATGAAATCTTTCTATGTAACATAAAATAAGCCAGAAAAGACGCGTATGGAGTGCATCACTTGTCCTTGTTGATTGGGGAAGGGATTCTGTATTGTATTAGTTGTGTTAGCGTCTAAGGTAACCAGTAACAAATATTACCAACTCGTAAATTGTGCACCAGTGGACTCGATCGCCTTTTATTTGGAGAAGTCGTCAGATACTAGATTTAAATGACCATATATGTTTTCAAAATTCATATTCAAACCACAAACATGCCCATTTTAAATTCCTTGGTATTTATGACATTAAATTTATACAAATATAGATTAAAGACATGGACTAAACACCTCATATCAACCTTGTCGTATTTTTCTTGCCATTTTTGTAGTTTCCGATTTTGCATGAATACTTTGATATCATGAAAATCAACACCGACTTTATGTATTCCTATCAATGTACTCAGCACTTTCGCTGAGCAATACGCTATTTTAGTGATCATTTTCTGTCCGTAAATGACGCACGACATAACTATGCGCCTATGAAAGCTCGAAATGGCAAACACTACAATATACAACATAATTATTTCACGAATACAAAAGCATGTTTCTAAAGGGCACATGCCCAAAACCAAACTGGTTTTCATTTGGATGTTTTTCATAGAAAAACGTATTGGACATCCAGAAAGAACGAATAAAAAGGCTGCCATTCCTGTATGTTTGATGACCGTTTTTCATTTATTCGCTGTCGGATACACTATCTTTCATAATTTTAAAGATATGTAAAAATATTTTTCTTAAATATTACCTGGTGGAAAGAGCATTTAAAAACACTTAACTCGATATGCTTTAACATTGTTCAGGAAGCCGTGATTTTGTCATCAATGCGAAACATGCATACGGTGTCGGTATTATGACTCAAAAAAAGATAACGCATATGAGACATAAAAACTATAAAGTACATACATATGCCTTTTGCAGAGAGTTTGCACAGAACATTCTAAATTAAAAGGCGCATATACAAAAAAATATGAAGCTCATACGTCCAAAAATTATCCATCGGCGTCAATTTTCTGTATATCAACGTCAAACGTTCACCCAATGATTGTATAATAGCTTTTCTTAAGACATTTTCTTCATTCAACTCACTTAATCTCTAGAAAATATGGAATAATTCAGAAAGTATTATTTGTGCACTGTTCATAATGCAATAATGATCATGTTTCAATAGTCTATAACTTTTCTTTCTTGCGACTTTAAATCATTCATTTTTTTAATTCTTGATAATTGTTAACAAGCAGACTGAAAAATATATACTATTTAAAATAGTTTTCATAGTTTGATTCACAATATTTAATTCTTTACTTATCACAAAATACTTCCTTTTGGGCTATTAACGTCATTTGAGTGATAATCGTGTTACATTCCATCTTGAAATGAACACAATAGGTTTCAGTGAAATATCGAATACATAATATAATAAAACAACACTAAATTAAAGAATTATAGAAAAAAACACTTTCGTATCGAGAAATAAAACAGATATAACAAGAACTATTCTATTACATTTCTGTATACTCACTCCAGGTTACAGATTAAAAGGCGTTTGTAAAATCTATCTTTAAATGTGCAGGCTCACTGGTTCTCGCATAGAATACTGTCCTTTTTGCGTTTGTGCATGCTATTGGAAACCTGTACAGCGAACATATACCTTAATAAAGTACCCCATACGTACACGTATCCGCAACCTCTTTATAACGACTGTTCATAAGTCCAGTTTATCTCAAAATAAAGCTTCTGCATGCAATTAGAAGATTTCATATTTATTTTAATTATTGTGAGATTTACGATTTGCAACATTATTTGCGCTATTTTCATGCTTTTAAATAATCGGTCATGTATATGAAAGGGATCGTTATGTTACTAGCGATGCCGATATATATCTCAATGGGATTCCTTCCACTGTTGAAACATAATGCAAAAATAAAAAAAAATCCATCTGAATCATATTGGACTAAAACTATTTTAAGGAGCCCTTAAATGCTTCGCATCAATGTTTTTTTTTCTTGTAGCATTTGATGTGTAGTCAAGTGAGTGATTGAACCTCGGATCCCTGTCACAAAAAACGGGTTCACATCCACATATATACAATAGTTATACGTTTTGTATTCTATGCGATGTCATATATGTTTTGTATATTATAACTATTGCAATGATCACTTGACAACTTGATGCACACATGTGGTGCTTTTTTAAATGTCAATTACGCGGTTATAGCAGTGTAATTAAAGACAATGAACTCCAAAGAAGATTTTAATTTCGGCAAGTCTTTGTCCTCCATTTATTTATGGTGTGATAAATAGCTATGGCTCGATTCTGTGTAGCATTATTGTAATCATACATAGTTTTAAACCCCATTAAGAACTACCCTATTTTATGGCTAATGTCTGATGGCATAATGTACCCGCTAAGTTTTGCTTCCAGTCTTGACATAAAACATCAAAATTTCGCTGGAATGTAACAAGATGGGATAGAGTGAAACGACGCTGGAAGAGAGATCTTACAAACTGGGGTAATAAAATAGCTTAAAGATGCACTCTTACTCCCGGATAAGATTTGCCACAATCAATAATATTGTTTAAATATACCAAAAAGGATGAATAAACTTCGAAAACAATTGTTCTTATGAAGGATACCGAGTTTTATTTGAAAGAAATGATCATAGAACACGGTAGTTCTACCTTATGAGACTATAGTAGACAACAGTAAATCTTTTAGCATTCACCAATCAATTAAAGTTTCTGCTATTAAATACACGGTTAAAATCTTGTTCTTAGTAATTAATATTTTCTATAAAGGCTTTATTCAGTAAGTAGTTAAAGGTTTATCAGTCAATATTGATGTTTGTTATATGTATTGATTTTAAATAAGAGGGTCACTTTAAGTGTTTTGTACTTCTTCCATCAACTACAAAGACAGTTTTCATCAAACATCTCTTTTAATATTTGATTTATAGAATATGTCAATTCCAGATGTTTTGTGAAAATAAATGTGATCTGATTTCGTACAATATAAATATAGTTTCTTATGAATCGAAGGATACCTTGTGATTCAAGCGTCCTTTGTGTCACTGATCGGGAATACAGGAAGCGCTATGGCTGTAACTTATGACTCCAGCGTCCCTTGTGTCCCGGATCGTGAGTACAAGAAGACCCAATGCAGTTCCTTATGATTCCAGCGTCAGTAGTGTCCCGGATCGTGAATACATGAAGTCCCATTGCAGTTCCTTATAACGCCAGCGTCCGTAGTGTCCCGGATCTTAAATACAGGAAGTCCCATTGCAGTTTTTTTATGATTCCAGCGTCCGTTGTGTCCCTGGTCGTGAATACAGTGGCTTTAGCGTCCGTTGTGTCCCAGATCGTAAATACAGGAAGCCCCGTGGTAGTTCCGTATGACTCTAGCATCTGTTGTGTCCCGGATAGTGATTACAAAAAGCGCCATGGTAGTACCGTATGACTTCAGCGTCTGTAATCTCCCGGATCGTGAATACAGGAAGCGCCATTGTATTACCTAATGGCTTAAGCGCCCGTTATGTCCCGGATCATGATAACAAGAAGCGCCATGGTAGTTCCGTATGACTCCAGCATCTGTTGTGTCCATTATCGTGAATACAGGAAGCGCCACGGTATAACCTAATGGCTTTAACGTCCGTTGTTTCCCAGATCGTGAATACAGGAAGCCCCATGGTAGCTCCTTATGACTCCAGCGTCCGCGTCCGTAGTATCCCGGATCGTGAGTACCAGAAGCCCTATAGTTGTTCCGTATGACTCCAGCATCTGATGTGTCGCTAATCATGAATACAGGAAGCGCCAGCGTATTACCTAATGGCTCTAGCGTCCGTTATGTCCCGGAACGTGAGAACAGGGAGCCCCATGGTAGTTCCTTATGACTCCAACGTCAGTAGTGTCCTGGATCGTGAGTACAGGAAGCGCCATGGTGATTCCGTATGACTACAGCATCTGATGTGTCCCATATCATGAATACAATAAGCGGCACGGTATTACCTAATGGCTTTAGTGTCCGTTGTGTCTCGGATCGTGAATAATGGAAGCCCAATGGTATATCAGTATGACTCAAGCATATGATGTGTCCCTTATTGTGAATACAGGAAGCGGCACGGTATTACCTTATGGCTTAAGCGTTCGTTGTGTCCCGGATCGTGAATGCTGGAAGCCCCGTGGTAGTTTCTTATGCCTTCAGCGTCCGTTGTGTCCCGGATCGTGAATACAGGAAGCACCATGGTAGTTCCGTATGACTCAAGCATCTGATGTGTCCCTTATCGTGGACACAGGAAGCGGCACGGTATTACCTAATGGCTCTAGCGTCCGTTATGTCCTTGATCGGGAATACAGGAAGCACCATGGTAGTTTCTTATGACTCCAGCATCTGTTGTGTCCCTTATCATGAATACAGGAAGCGGCACGGTATTACCTAATGGCTCTAGCGTCCGTTGTGTCCCGGATCGTGAGTACCATGGTAGTTTTTTATGACTCCAGCATCTGTTGTGTCCCTTATTATGAATACAGGAAGCGGCAAAGTATTACCTAATGGCTCTAGCGTCCGTTGTGTCCCGGATCGTGAGTACAGGATGCCACACGGTCCAGTTGTTACTACTTTTTGTGAATGATTTGTTTGAATGTTTTATGAATCGGTTGTAAGTACGTTTTGCGAACCAGTTGTCTGTAAGTATTATGAACCAGTTGTTTATAAGTATTGTGAATCAGTTGTTTTTAAGTATCATGAACCAGATTTTTATAAGTATTACAAACCAGTTGTTTATTAGTATTATGAACCAGTTGTTTATAAGTATTACGAACCCGTTGTTTGTAAGTATTATGAACCAGTTGTTTGCACGTTTTGTGAACAACTTGTTTGCACGTCTTGTGAACCAATTGTTTGTTCGATTTAAGAATCAGTTGTTTGGAAGTATTATGAACCAGTTGTTTGTATGTTTTGTGAACCAGTTGTTTGAGTGCCTTGTGAAGCAGTTGTTTGCACGTCTTGTGAACCAGTTGTGTTTACTTTTTATAAACCAGTCGTTTGTATGTACTTAATGTATTACGAACCAGTTGTTTGTACGTCATGCGTATCTGATGTTTGTCTCATGGTTCATGTCTCCTCGGCCCGATCCGTCTTCATCTAAACAGGGTTTTTGATTTATTGTTTTGATAACTTGACATGTCCTGTAGTTCTTCATTCTTAATGAAATTTTACTTATTTGATGTTTATTCATATGTACAGACGACCACCAACACAAAAAACATTATATGTCAAAATGCAATCTATACAAATATGCAATCGGACAAATCCTTTGTATATAACATAAGGATAAGCCGCCGGGTGGAAGCTGAGTATCCGGTGAACTCGAGAGTTACGCTAGGCCTTGCTGACAGAAGAAGGCGTCTTAGGTGACCATTCAACTTGCCACACAATGAGAAAAACAAACTCGCTTCTGAGTTTCCTTTAACTTTAAACAGCCATAGATACAGGAAACCACAGCGTCTTGAAAACCCATTGCCAAACGCGTTGACCATAGCACGAAAGACCCCTGTTTTGGAGGAAACTGGGTATAAACACTTAAAGTGTTTAGGGACTCACATCCAATTACAGCAAACATTGGAGACCAGAAACCAACAAGGTGATAACTCAGAAAAATCACTGTATAAGTGATTGTCACTTTTGTCCTAGCGATGTAAATAATCTAGCGTTCTCTTACCACTGAGTCCGGCCAGAGGTGAGAGAAAGCCTGACTTGCTTTGAGCTGAACCGAGCATTTATAAATGTTCAAGGAATTATGGGTGAATTGAATTTGGAGAAAGTAAATGTGAATTGCGGTTTGGGCATAGCACTGTAGAATTAACATTAATTGCTGCGGAAACCATAGTCAATCTTTGATGCGTGAAACAAAAGCTTTCAAAGTACATTATAACTAAAAGCCAAGTATATGATCCAGGATGCACTCTCTTTTTTAAGATTGGGAATGCTACTTCAGACCGATATATTTTTTTAAAGTTGTTGTGATGCAAAAATATATAGTTGTTATTCTTTGAATTCAGTTCAAAACCTGAAATCAGAAAGAAAAAAATGAATATCTCAGACTGTGATGATCTTTTACTGAACTAGAACTACCGGCTTGATGCAACATGGATTCCGTGAAAATTAACGGTAACGAACTTCAAAATGAGTGAATTTCTTAATTTTTGTTTAAATTAATTGGTTTTGAACTGAATTGTAAGGAAATATATTGTAGTGATGTATGTCAAACGTTAGAAATAGCATTTGTTCGATATGATATAAGTTTTGCCAGTTTACATAGAAATGTATAGTGAAATGAATAAGTAATGTATAACTTAATTTTTGTGTAATAATGACTTTATTCAACACTTCTAACCTCTAAAATAATGAAAGAATCTGTAAACGTTCTGACGACAGATAATAATGAGGCAGTCGTTAGTCCTTTAAAACTTTTACTTCAACTACACACAGTGGACATTGCGATCTGTATTGAAATAATAATAAAATGGAAACTTCAGGGACAACATTCGGAGCTCCTCGGCCATTTTTTCAAAATCAACCTCGGATGTATATGGACGGTTTACATACTTAAAAAGTGGTACGTTTAAGTCCGCTGCAAATAGATCGCGTAGTAATCTTATTTAGTAGTTAAAAGTTATGACTTAACTCTTGGGAATCGTAATTATGTTTGCAATAATACACTTCACTGGCAATCAATTTAAACTGAGAGCAATGAATACAACTCTTAAACACTACATTTAATTAATGCTTTTATTAAAAAAAATACGGACTACTTCAACAGGTGTACCGGCATACATCCGAGGTTGTTTTTGAAAAAATGGCCGAGGAGTTCCGAATGCAGGGACAAGGTTCACACTTGTTTAAAACCACAAGGGCAAAATCCCAACAGACACTCAATGGGACACTCACTGACACACTGGCACCACAAGACAGCAGAGCGTTACGCACCTGAATTCACAATTAAGTGCCTTTAAATCATTTAGGTCAATATAAAATTGTCTGATTTGCAATGGTAAGGAAATAATAAAGCCATTTAAATTTTTCGTGAAAACAATCAAACAGAGGGATAAATGCGATTAACCCTAGAAGTGGGTACATTTTTTTGTTAATCTGAATCATTGTTTCAAAATAAGGATGTCTGTTACGAGCGTGGTATCCAAGTTCCTTTCATATATTTTTTTAACGAACGTATGTCTTTTTATAAGCATTTTTTTTGCTATAATTGTATGGCGGTCGAGTACATTATCGCCGGGGCTTAGATTATTCTGACTCTAGTATGCACAAACTTGCACAAGGAATAAGAATTGAATCTGGTGAATATCGACGCAGTAATATAGAACAACTTCTATGACGACGTTTTGCTCTGAATATAATTGAGATAATAGTAAGAAAACAAAGTTTCACGGGATATTATTGTTTAGATTACCGTTCATACGTTTTATTTTATTGTGGTGCATTAATAAATCAACTGATAGCGTTTGGAAACTAAAATAATCACTTTGTTGTATGTTTAACATATAATATTAAAACGAACCAAAGGAGCTGTGAACCCACAGATTAAATCACCAGTCAGAATATTGTTTTACAAAGAAAGTACGTAAGAAAGTAGGTTAATAGAAAATCCCATTTCTGCAAGCCTTTTATTGAAAATTGTAACGTTGAATGATCTTACCTAATGATATTCGACCACACGAACACGATAGACGAATCTTTTCAGGCATCATTTCCGTTCTCCTCTCTTTTTAAGTAAGCATCATTTAGGAAACAATTCATGTTTTGTTCTGGCTTTATTATATCCATGTCAACAGCGCTATATATAGGTTACCCTAATTTTGTTCATATATGAGTGAATGTCGTGATTTCTATACATGAGGTACAAAGAACTATTTACCATAATCGTTATCAGAAACTATTGTTAACTGCGCACAATTCAAGGATTTTTGAAGATGACGTCAACTAATCCCTTTAAGAATCTTGACGAAGACATGAACTAGTCCCTGAAAGGATCTTTAAATAAGACGTGGACAAGTCCCTTTAAGGATCTTTAAATAAGACGTGGACAAGTCCCTTAAAGGATCTTTAAATAAGACATGAACTAGTCCCTTAAAGGATCTTTAAATAAGACGTGAACTAGTCCCTTAAAGGATCTTTAAATAAGACGTGAATCAGTCCCTTAAAGGATCTTTAAATAAGACGTGAACTAGTCCCTTAAAGGATCTTTAAATAAGACATGAACTAGTCCCTTAAAGGATCTTTAAATAAGACGTGAATCAGTCCCTTAAAGGATCTTTAAATAAGACGTGAACTAGTCCCTTAAAGGATCTTTAAATAAGACGTGAATCAGTCCCTTAAAGGATCTTTAAATAAGACGTGAACTAGTCCCTTAAAGGATCTTTAAATAAGACGTGAACTAGTCCCTTAAAGGATCTTTAAATAAGACGTGAATCAGTCCCTTTAAGGATCTTTGAAGATGACATCTATCCAAATGCAAGATAATACCTCAGCAGCGGTTATATAAAGCCGCTAAAAGGCCTAACAATGTTTAATATCGGGCTTTATTTATCGTAAACATCGGTAAAGTGCACGGAGACGCTTCTTTATTGGAAGTAAGTAAGTGTTTTAAAAAATATCAATTTTCCCTGTATTTTATGTAAGCACTCCAACTTCTTCGATTCCAAAAAAATATTCCAAAAACAATGTTAGCGGAAATACATAACGTTTTGATCTCATTTTTTTCATAAGTATACATTACATGCACTGTCTCTTAGACTCTCTTAATTAAACAATAGAAAACCTTTGTTTTTGTTAAAATAGATTGTTTTCGGGTGAAAGGAAATACCATTTTTCATACACGTTGATATGATAATGATAACTGCATGTTGTTTAATTGTGTGTTAGCATACATTCATGGTTGATATGAAAGCTATTTTAAAGCCATTTTTACATATTTTATGAGCTCTTGGTTTTATTCTTGTTCAAGTGTGGTATCTAAACCTGAACAAAACTGAAGAGAATATATTAATTCTGTTTATTCAACAATGTTTTTTTTCCTGAAATATTTGGTGCGAACAAGTTCATCGCCATACATATTTTTCCACTGTAAAAGATCATATCCCATAAAATACAATTAGCGCCAAAAATCATCCTTTGAATGTTGTAAGCCTTTCAGGATTATGGTAACAAAGGTTGCCAACACATAATTATTCCTAATACAAAAGTGACAGTAAATTCATTCTTCCCCCAACGTCAATCCCCAGACGGTTTGAGATATATTTAGGCAAAGCTATAAAGAATCACAAAATTCAACATCAATACATGTTTAATTTGTTTGAAGCAACCTTGGATGCCGAGTGACAAGAACATAACATTGTTACATAGATATACAATAAACCTAATAATCATATCACGCTCAACTTGAAAAATATCCTGAGAAGTGTCCAATACATTTTATGAAATGAAATCCATTGATAATATAATTATCAAAAAAGGACTCGTTCATGAGTCAAGAAATTTAATTTGGCGCTTAAAAATTAACAAAAGAATTATTTTGATAAAAAATGACATTTTCATCCGTCATTGTCGGCTGTCCAAGCGCTGAATGACAATGCGGTAAAGAAACCCGAAAACCTCATGCTCAAAACACGCCACCTACCAATCCTTTGGAAATAGACAGGGGGAATTAATTTTCTTTTATTTCACTGCGTTCAAACGCAGAAAATTATATTTTTCCGAAAATAAGGTTTTCAGAATGATCAGAGAAACTTTATTGCATTAGTAACAATAAGTTACATGTTTTTTTTATTTTTATTTTACAAAGAAGTATTATTCCTCAGTCCGAAACCTGGTTATGCGGTTACATTGGTTACATTGGGTATTACATAGTAAACATACAATTATAAAAATGTTCAAAAATGAGATTTCAGGTCGGCATCTTTTTAAACTGTAAGAACTTATCAAAACAAAAATTATCACAATAAACACCACCATCACCACTACCAACAACAACAACGGAATCGTCAGCAACAACAACAACAACAACAACAGCAATTACACAAACTGAAACATCAGCAAGAAAGAGAAAGACTACATCAGAACGAAAAAAACATTCAAACAACAAC
Organism: Mya arenaria; assembly: GCF_026914265.1. Taxonomy (NCBI): domain Eukaryota; kingdom Metazoa; phylum Mollusca; class Bivalvia; order Myida; family Myidae; genus Mya; species Mya arenaria. The sequence continues at coordinate 81,097,296 of NC_069127.1, forward strand.
AAAAAAACGCAAAGTAACAAGAATAACACATAAAACAAGAAAAAAAAACATGAATAGCTCATACAGCAACAAAAACAACAATTATAAATTGTTAAAAAAATAACAGCAATTGTTGTTTCTTTTAATCTGTGAATCGCAATCTCGAATTCCACACGGTGTGTGTCATAACAGTCATGCGATTGTTTATATTACTGCTGCGCCGATGATTCCGTTCCCACTTTTTACTACTGATGAACAATTCGAATTGGAGTTTAATGTAAATATAGTTCCATCAAAGTTATTATTTCATTTTGATGTGTTTCGAGTTAAATAGGTAATGTTTATGTACCATTTAATAACAAGGGTATATGAATTTGCGGTTCCAAGTTTTATTATCAAGCCTTTACTTTATTTAATGATTACAACGACAAGGTCAGAACGGCATAATTTGCACCAGAATACATTCACTTAAAATTCCATTGTTCAACCTGAACTATTTAAATGGTAGATGAACAGTTTATGTTGTTTAATTAGTAACAGAGCTACTAACTTCTACTGCTGCTGATGCTACTACTACTACTACTACTACTACTACTACTACTACTACTACTACTACTACTACTACTACTTAGTAGTAGTAGAAGTAGTAGTGGTAGATGTAATAATATTAGTAATAGTAGTAGTCATAGTAATAGTCTACTACTATTACTACTACTACCAGAAAAAACAACAATGTTACACCTGTATATCAAATGATACGAGCACCCATGAGTACAACACAGGGGATAATTTTTAATTTGATTCTATCTACAAGATGAATGTCATAAAGGTGAAGAATGACTCCCGGAAACGCCTCACAGATTAACGGCGGCAGAGCTGAAACAAAAAAAGGCGTCTGTATGGTACTTATTGATTGAATATACCAGACGACAATAGTGGTAAAAAACTAATACTATATCGCAGACATACGCAAAGTTTAAGTTAATTCAGAATGCTTTACTCGGACGGGCAATAAGAATACAATATTTACTTGTGAGATTATACTTTAGATCGACGTAATGCTATGTGGCAATATATCTTCTTTACAAATGATCGTCTACCGCTGAGACAACTTGACCTACTCAATCTAAGATGAATATTAAATACGGCCCATGTACTTTTAAATACGAGTGTAGTCCCATTTCGGAGGTCGACCCGAATAATAATACGGGTGCAGAAAACTAGTAGGAATAAGTAGCACAAATAATATTAAAAATGTCACCACTAATGGACTAATTTTAGTTAACTTAATGAAAACAGACGTTTTTTATCATAAAGAAAACATATATGTGACTTTATACGTGACTTAAAAAGAGAACTCGTAGAAGAAGAAAAAAAGAGTGAGAATTTTATTGAAAAATATGTTAACAGTCGTATGTTATTTACTCCACAACGCTAGTGAAATATAAAACAAACCATGTATTATGCCAGTTAAACAAACCATGTATTATGCCAGTTAAACAAACCATGTATTATGCCAGTTAAACAAACCATGTATTATGCCACGTAATCAGGCACTCTTACTCCCAAATAAGATTCACTACAATGAACATAAGTGTTTAAATATACCATAAAGGATGTATAAATGTCGAAAACAATCATTCTTATGAAGGATACCGAGTTTAATTTGAAAGAAAGGTGCAAAAAACACGGTATTTATACCTTATGAGACGATGGTAGAGTACAGTAAATCTTTTAGCACTCACCAATCATTTTTTTTGCGTTTGCAGCTATTTAATACACGGATACAAACTTTTCATAGGTTATTATTATTTTCCATAAATGCATTATTTAGTAAGTAGTTAAAGGTTTATCACTCAAAGTCAATGTTTGTTTTACATGTGAATATATTGATTTTTTAATAAGAGTGTCACTTTAAACAAACCATGTATTATGTCACTCAAATAATACTTGTATTTCAATGATTACAATTTAGTTTATTACGTACATTTACAGTGGTTGTGTAGTTAAGCATAGTTAAGAACTAAAGTATGTTTTGGTCATATGATTGTATACACAAACCAAACGCTAACAACATCATACAGCAATTCGCTATAAAAGTACCGAAATAGTGAGCTTGTTATATAATTTTCAGCAAATAACTAAACAAACAATCAAGACATATATTTATTTCAGTATTTCAGTATAAAGCAAACGAACCAATAAGAAAGATCTTGAAACAAAAAATGTTAGAGCAGCTCACCTACAGCTTGAATGTTGAAGAATGCCGAATGAACAGACCCTTACATATATCCGAATACTCGTGTTCCGGTATAATTGATACATTTCAGACAACTAGAAGTTTTGATGTGTATGAATTAATTTCAGATGCTAAGTAAAAAAGTATTACTTTATTTACATAGTTTTATGCGTGTTCTATGCGAATATCCGTGATAGCAGAATGTAATATTGCATCCCATAATTTCACACAACTACTTTCAAAATTTGGGTTTCAATTGGTAAATAACTTTAAAGCTTTTTTTCCTTGTCCAAATGGTGCATTTTCAGCGTATATTTTTTTTTCTCTTTTCCCATCTTAACATAAAAAGTAACTTGGACGTTTTTCCCCCCTAAAGTAAACAAATCCCCACAAATACATGCTAAAATATCGTAAGGGAAACATAGTATATAGGTTACCGTGCAGATAAAACAGGATTATCAAACAATGAAGTACTGAATTTAAATTACATAAACAACATGTTACATTATACCTCCATTTGGACATTAAAATACATTATCGTTATGAAGTGTAATGGCGGTGCGAAACCTTCTTAATGTCGCACAAAAAAGATTGATGCAAATAAAATGTTTTTAAATTGCAATACATTATTATGTTTGACTTATTTGACTTAAATGATCAGAAAAACAACAACATATCATTTGTGTACAAATAAAAATATGAGCGATATTTTTGCGCTTTTTTAACTGGAAAAGCTTTGGCCACGTAGCTATTAATTGAAAAAAAAGAAGCTGGTATATATTCTTATCTGTACCCAAATCATATGTTTTTTGTGGATTTGATCATTTAAGTCAAACGTGTTAAACATAATAATGCATTGAAATTACAAAAAAAAGTGTTTTTGCATCAATCTATATTGTGCCCCTTTAAGCATAGAAATTCCATCAGAGTTTGCACACTCTAGGTATACAAATACGATATCAGTAGAAAGAATATCGATGTGCAACAAACAGTTGATGTATTCCTCGACCGAGTTATTCCAGACATGTTTCATTCACATCGGAAGATGAAAGTCTGACACTACTATACCATTAACGCCACTCTGA